>NC_040909.2:30101258-30403966 GCF_004126475.2 Phyllostomus discolor | reverse complement strand
TGCAATTGCTACTTCTAACCACCAGCATCTGTGGCACTTGTGATCTAAAAATCAGGCAGAAGAATTCTAAACCAGAATTCTAAAACCAGAAAATAATCATTGAGTGTTGTGCATTTAATTATAAATGGAAAGACATTAGGAAAGGTAAAAATCTCCGACTATTTCCAGGCATGTCCACAGGTCTGTTGGCGCAGAAAGAGTCTGTTTTAGTGCTTTCTCAGCTGCACCAACAATCAGCTAATCCTGAAAGGTTCTTTCTACTCTCCAAATTAGTCCAAGCTTAAATAACCACCTAAAACACAAAACAAAAAGTTTCCCTATATAACACTTTGCCCTTTGTAAACAGCATGAGATGTTTTATAATCCCTTGCTCTCTCATCTCTCCCTCCCCCTTGCTCCTGTCCCTCTTCTCCGCCCACTCAGGATAAGGAGCCATTTTGTTTTCCTCCGTCTTGAGGATGGCTCCTGGCAGGGGGGGAGGCGTGGAGAGGAGGTGGAAGAGCAGCAGGTGGCAGTGGGGTGCGGGACAGTGCTGACGGGGATGCTGGGGATGCACCGCTGCCCCTGGGCAGCAGGGATGGGAGGTGAGATGGCGACCGCTGCCTCAGAGACAAGGACATGACACATGAAGACCCGAGGGACTCCCGGGACTGGTACCATCCGGTTCACCCACTTTTACTGAGAGGCGGCAGGGCTCAGCAGGCAGCCAGCTCCTCTTGCCACAGCCCTCCAAACCAGGTTCTGGAGAACTGCCTCATGTGCTCCCTGCCTTCACAAAGTGCTTGATGGATACGATGGTGGGTATGGCTGGTATTTCCACCATGGGATTCGAGCAGCTGAATCCTGTCCTACCTTTCCCACAGGGTCCCCGAGGGAAACAAACCAACCAACTCTTCCTGGAGTCCTTTGCACTGGGGAGATTCTTTCCTCTACCAAAAACTGTCCGGGTCTCAGACTTCTTCCCAACAGGCATAGCTCAGTGCTGTGCGCACAGGGTGTAGATCACTGTCTGGAAGAAAAGTCCCGTACCCGACTCCGTCATCACTGGGAATAGGCCAAGTTTACAACCAGGCAGCGTCTACTTGGCCCTGTTCAGATACACCACCTATTCCTATGAGGGAGTTTCATCCCATTTCATTTGCCTCAGTAACAGCTCTCACAGAGAGGGGGAGGAGGAGAGGCAAATCTAAGCTTTTTCACTTTAACCTAATCCACGATCTGAAGCTTTATCTTATCCATTCAAAGGGAATAACAGAATATTGTTTTAGGTTTTGTTCTAAAGTTGGGTGGGGGGCGAATTTTAAGAGGCAGTAATGTTATGAAGACAGGTGTGACTGTTGCAAAAATGTAACTGGTTTTCTAGATATGAGAAATGCTTAAACCATGCAAAAGTGCACTGGGTTTCTAAGGATTATTAATAATACATTTGTAACTACTTCAGAGATGGGTTATAAACTTTCAGAGACAGAATGAGAATGTAATCTGTCCACAGCAACGGAGACGAATCACTTTGATAAATTCTTTATGATGTCGCCTCATCTCCTGCAACTCTTGGATTGGTTAAGAGTCTACAGTTAATCCTTCAATAACTCCCACAAGCACCTCGTTACTCATCAGGCTGTGACATCCTGGGCCGTAAAAGAGGTGCTGTTATATAACACAGGCACTGTGTAGCAGCCCGGGGTCATGAATATTAAGAGACAGCCACAAATGAGTTGGTATCAATAAAGACCTCCTGCCAACTTCTACCCCAGACATAAACCAGAGGGAAGCACAGTGTGCTCTTGCAGGTGTGACAGGTACGGACATCGTGTCCTTTTCAGGTTTCGGAATTGCCATCCCTCCCATCGAGCCACAATTTTGTAGTTATGTTGATGGGTAAGATTGACCCAGTACTTTTCCTTTCTCCCATTATCCTTCTCTGGCCTTTGCATTAAGAGTATGGGCATCTCTTAAAGTGAGCTGAGATGCACTGAGCTGGTTAGTTTAGTCCATTGGGATTGGTTGTGTTTACTGATATGTGTGTTTATGTCTACTTTGTCTTACTCATCCAACTGGGCATTTCTCCATGCCCGTCTTCCCTTCTTAGTGCCCTCCTTTGGATTTTTTCCCTTATTCCAATAGCTTTTGCGCTCTACTTGTTTGGAAGTTATTTCTATTCTTGTAGTTGTTCCCTTCACATTTTTCCATGCCTACTTAACTTGACAATATCTAAATTAATTGATTTATCTCCATTCCTCTCACACTACAAGGAAAACTTTGATTCTATTCAACCCCTCCTAACTTAAATGTTATTATTATCCAGTATATTTATTGTTTTTTCTTTAACCCTACAAATTAGAGGTTCTTATATTGTTTAATGAAGACAGTAATTTGCCCATTTCTTTGATGTCTGTTCTTTCTTACATTTAAGACTTTACCTCTGAGAAAAATTTTCTTTTTCCTGAAGCACATCTTTTAGAAGTTCTGTAAAATGAGGGTCTACCTGCAAAATGCTCTATTAAAAAACCTGAAAATGTCATTATTTTGCTCTTAGGCTTTAAAGATAGTTTCGTTGGGTCTGTAATTCTCAGTTTGTAGTTATCAACCATCATCATCTTAAAGGTATTGTTTCACAGTCTCCTGGATGCTGTAGTGGCTGTTGAGAAGTTAACTGTTGGTTGACTTTGTAAGTAACCTTTTCTTCTCGCTGCTTTTAAGACCACCTATTTCTCTGCAGTTTCATTGCTTGTATAGGCAGGTGTGGGGTTCTTTTTATTTATTTTTTCTTCAGATTCGCAGTACTCCTAGAATCTGAGTATTCATATTTTTCATAAATCCTAGGAAATATTCTGAGCTACTATGTCTTCAAATATTTCTTCTCTCTCATTACCTCTGTTCTCTTTTTGAACCCCCACTACACCTGTGTTAGGCCTTCTCAAAATATCTTCCGTGTCTCAATCACTCTTTCAAACTTTTTACCTTCTTATTTGTCCATAATTATTTGAGGTAATTTCTTAAGCTCCATGTTCCTGTACATCCTTTTTTTTTAAAAAAAATATTCAATCTGCTGTTTAATCCATCCACTGAGTTTCAAATTGTTGTGATTACACATTTTTTAATTCTATAAATTCTAGCTGGTTCTTTTTTCAATTCTAACTGGTACGTTTTATTAGTCTATTAATCTCATTAACCCCTGTGCCGTTTTCATCTTCTATTTGTTCAAATATTTTGACATTTTGTGACAGATTGCCTTTTTCTAAAATGGCTGCAACAATACATCAAGTTCCAATACATCAAATTCCCTCTCAGAACCTTGCTAACCCTCATCAAGAGGTGAAGCCTACTTTCCTTTCCCTCAGACCTGGCCTGGCCTTTGTGATTTCCTTGACGAACAGAATGCCGTGGGAGTCATGCTGCGGGGTTTTGAAGCCAGGCTAGAAGAGGTGACATAGCTTCCACCTGGCACTCTCTGCTGATGCCCTGGGAACAAGCCACCGTGCTGTGAGGAAGCCCAGGCCATGTGGAGAGGTCATGTTTGGATATTCCAGCTGATAGCTCCGGCTAAGGTCCCAATCACAGCCACCAAGAACCACAAGAAATATGAATGAATGAGCCTTTGGAGTATTACAGCAGCCAGCTCGCCTCCCAGCCAACCAGCTGAGGTTCCAGACAACAAACCATTCCCCCTGCACCCTGAGTTCCTGACCCACAGACTCTGTAAGTATAATAACTATTGGTTGTTTTATGCCACGAAGTTCTGAGGTGATTTATTAAACATCAATAGATTACAACCAATGGAAAAATACAAAAAAGAAAAGTCTATAAAGAAGAGTGGTGTACGTTCAGTTTTCTTCCTACAGACAGAATGAATACCAGTTAGTTTATAGTCATTACTGGTAATTCCAATATTGAAGGTTCTGGTCAGCCTAAATAACTAACTCTCTCTCTCCCCCTCTCGTCTTTCCTTTCTCTCCTCTGCCTTGCTGATCCCCACTGCAGCAGCACCTTACCTCATGAATTAGCCTTTCACTGAGATTTCATATTTGGCTGAAGTTAATTTGTACGTATCCTTAGGCCTCTTGGTTGAGGATGTTTTTCTACTGAGAAATTTATATTTGTTTTGGCTGGCTCCAAAAGGCGCTACCCACTGGAATTATTTTTATTTATATTCCTCTTGGAGTTACCCATACTGCACATGTAATATGGATTCAAAATCCAAACCACAAGAGAGCAGCCCTATGGTTAGCCATTCTCAAGGAAGGCTGCTGTTATTACTGCTTTTCTCCACTAACAGCCATAACAGTGACTGATAGGCTTGTTCATTGGCTGCCTTTGTTGCAGGTGAATTTTTCCTAGGCACATTCATTCAACCTACAAATATTTAATGAATGTATTTTATCCTTTACAGGAATATGACTTGTGTTCCTTTACACAACATGTTTAGGATTCCCCAAGAGTGCTACAGCCAGGTTTACAATTCAGTTTTTAAAATTACCTTTCCAATTACCTACTCCCCACACCTACTGGAATGAACCAGAAGTTCTGTGAGATCTGGCCTATTATCTTTTTCCTTTATGTTCTATAATACAGGCACACCTCAGGGATATTGTAGGTTCAGTTCCAGAATACTGTAATAAAGTGACTATTGCAAAAATCAAGTCATAATCCTTTTGTTGATGGAGGGCCCTGCCTTTCGTTTGTAAAAACACAACAACCGTGAAGTGCAATAAAGCTAAGAGCAATAAAACAAGAGATGCTTGTATCATAAATGACTACAACAGTCCACCACGCAGAAGACGCTCAGAACATGTTTTGTCACTTTTTGTTCTCCCTCCCCAGCTTTACTGAGTTACAATTGACAAAAAGTCATATATATTTAAGGTGTATATTGTGACATTTTCATGTACCTATCTATTAAGAAGTGATCACCACAATTAAGCTAATTAACCTTGTCACTGCCTCACGAAGTCACCTTTTTCTGGCGGTGAGAACATTTAAGATCTAGTCTTTTAGCATATTTCAACTATACAAAACACATTTTGAAGATGACTGTTAGCCAGCCAAAGGAAGCTTGGTAAACAGGGAAACCTGGTGAAATTAAATTAACTACTAGCAAAAAAAATCTTCCTACAGACAGATTTAGAATTCAAAAGCCTATCAGCATGGGGATTGAGGAGGAAAGGGTGGTGGGGGGAGGCGGAAGGCAGTAGAGGGGGACAAATGGTAAAGGAAAAAATACAAAAAAGAAAAGCCTATCAGAAGAGTGGCATATGTTCAGTTTTCTGTGTAAATCTGACCATACCTAGAGAGTTAAGGAGCTGAATATACATTTGATAAGCAGTAATTGTTGGGATGAACTGACTGAAATGACCACATACTGCTCTTAGTTACGTTTCTCCTTTGGTGAGCTTTCCCGGGCCATCCAACTCCAGCGTGGAGATCCATGACACTGTGGGTCTTTTTCTTCATTTTAAGGAAAAAAAATCCATCTATTTTACAAGTCTAGAATCAAAGGACATTAAGAGTAGGAACAACCTTATAAAACACTTGTGGCTCTTTTTTAATGTTGTTTTTATAGGTGGATAAACAGAGACTCCTTAGAAATGGGTAAACTGAGGCTCCGAAAGAAAAAACAATTGACGGCAAGAGCAAGATTAGAATCCAGCTTTTCTGGCTCTCAAATGGTTCTGCCACAGAACTACTTTTCTTGTTTTCTGTGATAGTTCTTGGGTAAGACAGCAACTTTCAGAGCACAGGCTGCTCTACATTCTGTGCATCTTTGAACACCACACACAGGGATGGATGTCAGAGACCTCCTAGTCGCAGTCTCCCGTTTTACAGACAAGTGACCGGAGGTCCAGCGAGATCTCCCCGCCTACCTGTTCAGTTCTTAAACTGTCATCACGCCCTGACCCTCTCATCTTCTGTTTCTCTACTTTTCATTATACTCTCAACTCTCTTCCTCCTTATTTTACTCCCCATTTATCCATAGAAACATGAAGTATCTGCTTAGAAAATACCACCTTACATACTGTGTAAAGATAACTTGATCAGAATTTTTATCAGAAAAATCTGAAAGGAGAGTTACGTGCTGGGTCCCACTGTAAACTTACAGTCACAGCATCGTAAATGGTTTGAAACACGACTCTTCTTAACCACTGCACTGCTACAGTTTCCATTCAGTCCTCTCCAGAACAACCACATGACTCCAGGAGGACATCATTAATACAGCCCTCAATGAGAATGGTGCCCCTACAGTTGTGTAGTTCACAACTTCAACAGTCTTAGATGATGGCTCTGTTTTCATTCAGCTCACATACCCAGAGGTTTTCCACTCTTTTAATACTACCATTGCAGGGAGTTGACATGAATCATGTTTTACTTTTCTTGCATACTTCTCCATTTGTGAACAGCAATATTTACTACCATGAGTCTATTGAAACTTGAAATTAATGTGGGTCTGGTCACTCATTTATTTCAAGGGTACTCACATCAACAGAGGTGGTTATGATGGCAGTGATGGTAACAGGACTCCATGATAGATAGAAACTTATTAGTGAAAACAATGCTGTAGGAGTGCCATAGCAACAGGGGTTAGAACCAGTTATTTCTAAGAAACATTCCTGTTGCCTTTATTTTACTCTATGCTGCAGGCTGTCTGGAGAATTGAATGCTTGACAGGCTGTCTTGTTTCATGAATTACCCCTCCACGTAGAGTTTTAAGTTTAGAGCCAAGAATACAGAGATGACTAGTTGGCTATCCAAGATTTATGGTTCCATCCCTTAGTGTATATTTGTTCCCGGGAAGGGGCTGCACAGCCACAGGCAGTGGAATTTCCCATTCCCCTTGCATCTAGATGGAGCCATATGACTAGACCTAGTCAACGAGATGGAAGCAAAAACTCATGTGTATTACCGCTAGGCAGAGGAGGGGAAGTCTCCAATATTTATCTCCCTTCTGCATTAAGTCTTGGAGGCCAGCACTGAAGATAGTGGGATCGTAAGATGGGAGGAGCCTGGGTTTCTGATACTTTGGAAGAAAGCCACCCAACTAGAAATATCTACTTAGGAACTTTGAGTGAATGAGAAACAAACCATTTTTATGTTAACCCACTATGATCTTGCCTTTTTTTTTTGTTATAGCAGATGATGTATAGTGACTAAAATAATGACAAGCTGTTGGTTGGTTGTATGAAATTCTTTTAAGAGAAGAAGCTCTAGCTTTATATATCTTTTGCAGTGCTTTCAAAGTACAGTAAGTGCTTAGTGAACATCTATGAAAATTCACTTTGGAAAAAGACAACTTTTAGCTACCTTTCTCAAGGAGTTTCAGATTTTCAAGATTTTGTTTTCTTTTTAAGGGATACATCCAGGACCCAGTACAGTGTCTAGCACATAGTAGACACTCAAATATTTGTTGAATAAGTAAAACCAGTGCATATCTTTGCCTATTAATCTCATTCAGTGCCATCTGGGTTACAGAACAGCTGGCTATGGACTGACCAAGATCCTAGAAAGCCCACCATCCCATCAGACATGCTAGCAGGACTACACAAATCAGAGACTAGACCTCAAATGAAGTAAAACAAACAAATAAAAATCCAAGGGATTCTTGTTTCACTGATATAATACAGGGTAAGGCAAAAGTAGTTTACAGTCATTAGTGTTGAAAGTACTACAATAATAAATAATAATTCAATAATAAATGCTGCATTTCATGTACTCACAACTGTAAATCTACTTTTGCCCCACCCTGTATGTGACTTTAGGCAAGTAGGTCAATGCCAAAGAATTCTGCTTTGAGAGATGAGAGAGGAAAGAGGAAGAAAAATGGGACAAATTAGAGAATGGAGAACTTTAAAAAGTGACATCTCTACAGCTAGAGATGATAATAATGTTTTAAATCATTATACTTGCTATACAGTACAATTTCTATTATAGAGTAAAAGTTTCCAAAACCACGGGGCCTGAAAATCTCAATTGTTTGGGATCTGATGATCTGAAAATATCCTGCAAAATCCTGTTGTTAACTGTTGATGCTGCCTTTACCAACTATACCAGAAATCTTGCTAATGTGAAGAATATACAGGGTTGGCAAAAGTAGGTTTACAGTTGTGAGTATGCAAAACAGCTTTTCCTTGTATAATTATTTATTAACTATTGTATTATTTTCCATATGAACTTAAACCTACTTTTGCCCACCCCTGTAATAGTAATGCATTAGAAATCTATAATCTAGCATAGTCCTGTCTAAAACTAAGGCAGAATACTATATGTCTAGATTATTGGATGTTATACTACTGGCACCCCAAGAAAGCATACTTTATGAAGCTTAAAAATATGTATTTAAAAGGACATATAACCCTTATCTTACTATGCACAATAGTAAACACAAATGGATTAAAGATTTGACCATAGACTGAAACCAAGGGAAAAATAAACCCAACCCTAGAAGAAAACAGCTCCTTGACATCAATCTTGGCAATAATTTTCTTTGGATTTGATACCAAAAGGAAAGGCAACAAAAGCAAAAATAAACAAGTGAGACTACATCAAATTAAAATGCTTCTACAGAGGAGGGGAACCAACAAAATGAAAGGGCAACCTATAAAATGGGAGAAATATCTGCAAATCATATATCATATAAGTGTTATCATCTAATGCATATTAAAAAATCAGACAATAGCAAACATATAAACAAACAAACAAATAAATAAAAGAATTGGGCAAAGGAAGTGAATACATGTTTTCCCAAAGAAGACATACAGGTCGACAGGTACTTGAAAAGGTGTTCAACATCACTGGGAAAATGCATATCAAAACCGTAATGAGACATCACCTCATGCCTGTTAGAATGACTATCCAAAAAAGACAAGAGGCAGACTCATAGATGGAGAGCAGGGTGACAGCTGGTTGGGGAGGGGTGGTTAGGGGGTCGAGGGATTGAGCAAAAAGGACTCATGGACAAGGACAACAGTGTGGTGATTGCTGGGGGGAGGGGGTATAAGGGGACTAAATGGTAATGGAAAAATGCAATAAAGGTTAAATAAAAAAAATTAAATAAGAAAACCCAGATAAATGCTGGACAGGTTGTAGAGAAAAGAGATCCTGTTGGTGAGAATGTAGACTGGTGCGGCCCCTATGGTCCCTTTCTAATTCCTTATACTCCTTTACCTGCATTTCTTAATTCTGTGTCACGGTGAGACCCTAAGCTTCTTCAAATATTCTTATCACCTCTCTTCTGCACTCTTTCACTGGATCATATCATCCAGACTTGATATTGGAATTAAAATTAGAAAGCAAAACAGACCCATGACCATATCTTGCATTTTTTTCTTGAAATATTGTTAATATACAAGAAAAATGATTTATGCTGAATAGGTGTGGCAGTAAGGCATAGTAGCCCCCCAGCAATGAACCGGTGATGGTGCAAAAGAAGAACCAAGACAGGGCAGGAGGAGGAGTTGGAGAAAATGAACCAGCTACAGACACACTGCTGCTGACAACTAGGGAAGTCCAATGGGGTGTGTAATAACTATCCAGCTCCACCTGGACAGGTAGTGGGAGCTCAGTTGTGGAGCTTAGCCAGGAATGAAGACTCCAGACTGAGCTGGCTTCCCTGCCACAGCTCTGGGTGACCAGTCTGTCGAGGGCAGGCCCTCTGTGCTGAGGATGACTTAAGGAATATCGAATCCAGTTCCCTACAGAGAGATGCTGACAGGTGCTCAGTAGGCAAATCTGAGACAAATTTCTGGCAGGGTGCTCATGTCCACAGGAAACTGGGGTGCTAGGGGAGAAACAAAGGCAGAAGTCTGATGTGGGGTCGTGGAGGACACAGCAGGTGAGGTCCTCAGAGAGAGCAGCAGAGCATGCGGGGGACAGATGGCTGCTGCAGGACCCAGAAGGTGGCAGTAAAACATCAGTTTATGTCCTTCGTGCTCAGAGTACTCCCAACTCTCCTTTTTCCTCTCGTTTTTCCACTACAGCTCCTTCAAAGCTTTTCTATAATTATCCTCAGTGTGAAAGAAAGAGTTTAAAGGCTGACATTCCCTGCCTGTCGCTGTACCGATGCTGCCCAATAGTTTGGCATATTTATATTACTGCCTGAATTCCTGTGATGCACAGTGGGGCCATCCCATGGCTGTCTTTGCCTCTTGTCACATCGGCTCTAATGAGGCTTAAGTGCCATGACTAGAACATCAGACTCAACACAAATTGTTAATGTTTCATTTGGCACTGTGAGGGAGATGGTACAGTTATCCATGCTTCCTATCTGGCCTTTCCACCTTGACCCTTCCACGTCCAGCTGGTACCCAGAATAAACAACTGGATGAGGAGGAGGACCATCGGCACCCTGAAACATCTCTCATCATCTGGTAGCAGCTTTCAATCAGCAGCAGGAGTGGGTGCAGCACTTTCTGAGGGCTAGATAAAGACTAATTCAAGAAACAAGCGCGATGTACACTGGGAGCCAGATTTCTTTTCCCATCCTTTTTCACAGTTGCTATAATAATCTAAGACTTCTAAAAATATAGCCATAAGGATGGCACAACCAGAGCCTGCTAACTAAAAATAATGAGGCTAAATGAACTACAGATTCATAGGTTTATAAAAGGAATGGCCCATCACCTTAATGGACTGCAACATTTGTTTTCCCAAATATTGCCCCGCTGATATCTGACTTGGGAGTTGAAACCTCTCTCTATTCTCTGCTACTGGTTGTTTTATCACTTTAAACTGATGCAGGGGTAGGAGGTGGAGAAGACAAAAAGGCCAACCATGTAAGCTGCTAAAACAAGATGAGGTATGTTGCAAAGGAAAGGCTGGATGAGCTCACTGACTAAAGGTAGAAAACTCTGAGTAGAAACACAGTCAGATGGCACAACCATCCTGAGTAGGTCACACAGTTTTTCCAGTATAAGGACTGTGACTTAGGTAAAATAAGGGAGGCTGTGGGATTCTGGTAAAGACATTAGATTTGGAGTACAAAGAGCTGGGTCCAAGTTCTTAAGGACTTTGGGCACAACACTTGGCTTCTTTGGGTTTCCATTTCCTTAATGGTAACATGGTCATACAAACGATGCCTATCAACAGGGCTGTCAGGACAGGAAACTATGAAGTATAAAGGCTTATCTTCATCAGTCTCCTTTGGTTGTAGTGCTGGTTATGGGGACTAACTACTGTCTCTCTCCAAGTTTGGAACCAATTAAAATGTACTTAGAAGAATCAGGAGGTGAATCAAAAGGCATCTTCACTGCTAGTTATGTTGGAGTCAAGAACATGGCTTGACCTGTGACTTCTTACTATATCCTAAACACACTATCTCCTTTTCATCTTCTGTACCTGTCTTCTTGATTATACTATAAGCCTCCAGAGAGCAAAGATTATGTCTTACATCTCTTTGTATCCCCAGAATTTCCACAGAGCCATATAAACAGTAGGCTCACTGTCTGATAAGGGATCACAATTAACCCCTATTGTACTCCAGTCTCTGTGTGTAGCCTAGGAGCTCTTAGAGACTAGGGCTCATGTCTTTTCACTCCCAGTGCCTAGCATAATGCGTGGCACATTATAGGTCCTTCGAAAACGAGAGTTCAAAGATAGTGAAAACAGAAGGGTATGCCACATGGTCTACCCTGGACTTGTAGAGAAGGGATTTAAAGTAGAATGTTTCCTCAGAATTCCATTCTTGATAGCTTGTTCATATGGGAAGAGCTCTACTTGCAAACTGTTTGTGATTTAAGGAGTTGAGACAGTTTTCCCTATGATAAACTTTAGCTTTTTTCTACTTGTCAGACATATTGGCTATCTTGGGCATCTGTGCCCTGGATATCTCAGTTAGAGTTATTCTGCTAATGTTCTTAGCAGAGAAGAACTGTCACTTGGTAACACTTAGAGCCATAACAAGGAAACTTCTGGTCAAGATGGCAGCATAGGAAAACACAGTTCACCTCCTCATACAGCTACATCAAACTTACAACTAAATTACAGAACAACCATCACTCAGAACAGGCAGAAATTTAGTTGAATGGAAGTCTGACAACTATAGAATTAAAGAAACTACATCCATCCAGAACGGTAGGAGGGGCAAAGATGTGAAAGAGGCTGGTCCCACATCCACATGTGGTAGATAAAATTGTGGGAGGGATATCTCGGGAGTGAGGAGTCCCAGTCCCACTCCAGGGCCCCCAGCCCAGAATTCCAATACCAAGAAGATAAGCCCCCATAACTTCTGGCAAGAACCAATGGGAATTGAGTTGGTAGAAGAAACTTCTACAACTCCATGCATTTCCATGGAGTTCCTCTTAAAGAACCCACACATGACCTTACTCAGACTCATTCACTCTGAGCTCCAGCACTAGAGTAGCAGCTTGAAAGGCACAAGTGGCATACAGGGATGGACTGAAGTGTCTGGCATCAAGGAGAGAGATGGGGACAGCTTTATCCAGACAGAAAGGCAGGCAGAGCCACAGAGCTGGCAGGTGGGTGCCACATCTGAGACTCCATTAACTTGGCTGACACTCTGCTTTGCCTTAGAAATCCCCTAAGACTCCATCCCACCTAACTTTCAGCTGTTAAAAGTAGCTTTTCTATATGAATGACTGGCTGGTCTTGGCTCAGGCTTCACAACTTCCTAAATCCTTTTAAACAAGCAATAGCTGGCCTCAGGGAGCCCCCAGCTTCCCCACCCCATATATCTTACTAAGCGGTCCCAGGCATGGCACAAGCACAGCCAGCTTATATTAACAGCTTGGCTTCACCTGGGAATCTTCAAGCCCAGCACGAGTAGCAGCCATCTCAGATTGCTTTACAGCTCAGGCAGGGTGGCCCCTGGCAAACCACAGGTCTGGGCTGACCTTGGCCTGAACCACTGGGAAAATCCCAGGGCCTACACACCCAGTGGATAGCTATAGACCATGTCGGAACACCACCACCTTGCCCCTGCACAGCTGATCCTCCACGGAGGGCAGAAGTTGGTGGCCACTGGTCATAGTCAGTCCTTACAACTGAATGGCCTGGGTAAATCCCTCCCATTGACCTGCCAACAGTAAGCAAGGCTCAACTGCAAGAGGAGGGTGTACTCAGCCCACATGAAGGGCACACCTCAAGTACCCAGCTTGAGTGATAGGGGAGGCTATGCCACTGGACACTACAGGACACCTACCACATTAGGCTGAACTACCAAGACACAGAGCCAAAGCAGTTCTACCTAATACATAGAAACAAACACAGGGAGGCTGCCAAAATGAGGAGACAAAGAAACATGGGCCAAATGAAAGAACAGATCAAAACTCCAGAAAAAGAGCTAAACAAAATGGAGATGAGCAATCTATCTGATGCAGAGTTCAAAACACTGGTTATAATGATGCTCAAGGAACTTAGTGAGGACCTCAGCAGCATAAAAAAGATCCAACAGAAATGAAGGATACACTAACTGAAATAAAGAACAATTTACAGGGAAACAACAGTAGAGTGAATGAAACTGAGAATCAAATAAATGATTTGGAACATAAGTAAGCAAAAAACAACCAATCAGAATAACAAGAAGAAACAAGAATCTAAAAACCAATGATAGTGTAAGCACCCTCTGGGGCACCTTCAAGCCTTCCAACATTTGCATCATAGAGGTGCCAGGAGGAGAAGAGACAGACTAAGAGATTGGAAATCTACTGTATTTTGCCATGTATAATGTACACTTTTTTGCCCATTTTTTTTAGGGAAAACCAAGAATATGTATTATACACAGCTATAATGATTACATACCATGGATATAGTAATGGGCATGATAATCCATGTATAATGCACGAAAACGTGGGTGTGTGTTACAGATGGCAAAATATGGTACTTGAAAAAATAATGAAAGAAAACTTCCCTAATTTGATAAAGGAAATAGACATACAAGCCCAGAAGCACAGAGTCTCAAACAAGATGTATGCAAAGAGGCCCACTCCAAGACACATCATAATTAAAATGCCAGAGGTTAAAGATAAAGAGAGAATCTTAAAAGCAGCAAGAGAAAAGCAGTTAGGTACCTACAGGGGTGTTCCCATAAGACTGTCAGCTGATTTCTTAAAGGAAACTTTACAGAGCAAAAGGGACTAGCAAGAAATATTCAAAGTCACAAAAAGAAGAGACCTACAGCCAAGATTGAACTACCCAAAAAAAACTATCATTCAGAATCGAAGGGAAGATAAAGACCTTCCCAGACAAGAAAAAAACTGAAGGAGCATTATCACCAAACCATTATTTTATGAAATGTTAAAGGGACTTAGTTAAGAAAAAGAAGATCAACACCATGAACAATAAATTGGCAATGAACACGCCTATCAACAATGGAATCTTAAAAACATACTAAACAACAAGAACAGAGACAGAATCATAGATATGGAGAGCATTTGCATGGTAGCCTGATGGGAGGGGGGTGTGAGGGAAGATGGGTGAAGAGGTGAGGAGTTAAGAAGTACAAACTGGTAGTTACAGAATAGCCATGGGGATGTAAAGTACAGTATAGGAAATGGAGTATCCAAAGAACTTATACATATGACCCATGGACATGAATAATGGTGTGGGGATTGCCTGAGGGAGTTGTGGGTGCTGGGTAGAAGGCAGCAAAAGGGTTAAAATTGAGACAACTGTAATAGCATAATCAATAAAATATAATTTTTAAAAAGCCATGACAAGAGCCTGTAGCATCCGATGTTTCATAGCGTAACACTGACCCTTGTTTTTCCCCCAAGGGATGCACACACCATAAGATACTCTCCTTGGAGTTGCTGGTACAAGGCTCATGGCATGATATCCAGGCCTCCCGGAAAAGTCTAGGAAAACTGAGAAATAACATGTGTGCCCCCTACACCATTAAGCCCCCTGGTAACCGAGGGAGACTAGTGCTGCCAGGCCAGGGTTGAGCAGAGATCAGGATAAGAGGGCACACGGGAGGGGTGATGCACCTTAGTTCAGGGCCTTGCAGAGAATCTAGGGGAAAAAAAGCCTGCCTGTCCAGATAAATTCTGGGTGCCTTCATGGTGCGTGCGTGCGTGTGTGTGTGTGTGTGTGTGTGAGAGAGAGAGAGAGAGAGTGAGAGAGAGAGAGACTGCCACTCAGTCACAGCCACCTGAGTGAGTGCCTCTGCTCTACACAAATCTCTTGTTCTCCTCAGGCCTGGGTGCTCCAGAGCCTGATGCCACTTGTTTCCAGAGAGGCCCGCATGTGTGCATCAGTTCTGTGTGCACCTGGACTGCATGTACTCCATGGGCACTGGGAGAATCCCTGACCTTGCCCTTCTTCTAAAACAAATCAGAATAGAACAACTTTACTCCCAAGGTCTTACAAGGATTCACCAACTCCTGTCTCTTAACATGATGGCCAGGAGTTGGTGGGTTATAGGACCAGGCATTTGTCCTGCCCTGGTACTCTGCCTCCATGGGCCCCAAGTTCAGGCTCTGTACACAGGGCTGATGTGGGGCAGGAAGGGCAGAGGAACCTCATAGCCAGCAGTCTGATGCAGCCAGCACAGACCCATGCAACACTAGCCACCCGTGGCAGGAGCACTTGAAATGTTGCTAGGGTGGCCAAGAAACTGAATTTAATTTTTCAACTGTAAATTTTATGAAATCTAAATGCCAATCAAGTATTCTATGAAAATTCAGTGTCCAAGTTGAGATCTGCTGTAAATGCAAACTATACACAGAAGTTCGAAGACCTGGTATTAAAAAAGGAAGCAAGATACCTCACTAATAATTTTTTTATATTGATCACATGTTGAAATGATAATGTTTTGGATATACTAGGTTTAATAAAATACATTATTCAAATTAATTTCACCTATTTCTTTTCACTTTTTGTAATGTGAAAAAGTTAGAATATCTAACATTGTAGGTTGTGTTCTATGTCTAGTGGACAGTGCTAATCTAGACCACAGTTCCAATCCTTTCCACATGGAGCCTCACCTGACACTGTTCTGTCCAGTTCATTCCATTTTAGCACAATGTTTTTGGGGTCTTCCATGTGCTGGGCACTGTTCTAGGCTGGGAATACAGTATGTTCGTTCTTAGCTGGCATTCCAAAGATAGATGTAGGCAATAAAAAATAAAAAGCAGAGTCCTGACCAGTGTGGTTCAGTTGGTTGGAGTTTCGTCCTATACAACAAAAGTTTGTATGTTTGATTCCCAGTCAGGGCACTTGCCTAGGCTGCAGGTTCAGTTGCCAGTCTGGTATGTCTGGGCGTGTACAGAAGGCAACCAAACAATGTTTTTCTCTCTCCCTTCCTCTCTCTCTAAAAGCAACGAAAAAATGTCCTCAGGTGAGGATAAAAAAAAAAAAAAAAGAAAAGAGCAGAGAACAACATCAGATAACTTTATGTGGTATGTACAACTTAAACTAGGGTGATGTGATGGAGAGGGCTGGGCTGGTGAGGCAGCCACTGGGAGAAGGCCCCAAGCAAAGACTATGTTGGAATACTTAGGGAAGGAAAAGAAAAGCAGCGTGGCCAGAGAATGAGCCTCTGCCCTCACATTAACCAGGCTTCAATCTTGGACAGCTCACCCATCCTCTTAGGATGGCATGTTTCTTCATCTGCTAAATGGGTGGCAATTAATAAAGGATCTTCCTTTCAGCTCTGAAAGGATATGATTTTATGACTTATCTGTATATTCTAAGAAGTAAAAATCCTATTCTGGAAAATGAAAGAAAGAGGAACCAAATTGAACCATCCTCACCTCCAATCTCTTTGAAGGTTTAGTAATCTGATGTCCCCCTTTGCTCTTTTCCTCCCTGACTTTTATTTATTTTTTTTTAAAGAAAATTATTTGACATCTAGCCAGCTGGCTCTCATACAGCATCCCAGGATAAACTTCTAAGTTCTCTGCTGTACACACAAGAACATTTTCCTTTAAAACCTGGACCAGCTTCCTCACAAAAACAATGAGAGGTCCTATATAAACAAGGCCCTCCTTCTTTACAATTATACTATAATTCCCTCAGAAGTCCATAAATAATTTCCAGTTTTCAGAACTTTTTATTTTTGAAGTACCCACTGCCTGGGGAAATCTGGGTTCTGAGACTGGCAGTGCCTCTGCCGAAGTTCCCCCTGTGGAAAACATTTCCAATGAGTCCACATCTCTAAGAGCCTCATCTCCAGGGAAGGAATAAAGTACCTGGTCACACTCATTTATCATCACAATTTAATAATGTGCAAGAGAAGCCCCTGGGACCACAGCCAGGGGGAATTTCCATGACATCTCTATAACCGAGGGGCCATGTGATGCATGGCTGTCACAGTCAACCCTTCGCTGGCCACGGCTAGCCCTCAGCTAGAACTCCAGGCTGGTTCCCCAAGAATGAGGCTTAGGAAGGGGACTGGGAGGAGAGAGGAAGGAGATGTAATAGCTTGTATTTGTGATATGATGCATGAGAGCGAGAACAAGGTTCTAAGAATGTAAGAGAGATGAGGTTTTCAGTCTAGAAAAAATGGGAGGAGTAGAGGAAGGGATGATGGTAGTGAGATAACCACCCAACATTTACAGCAGGGGTCCCCAACCTCCGGGCCACGGACCAGTAACAATCTGTGCCTGTTACGAACCTGGCCACACAGCAGGAGTTGAGCTTGAATGCAATGCACTTGAGTCATCTCAAAACCAGCCCCCAACCCTGGTCCATGGAAAAATTGTCTTCCATGAAACTGATCCCTGGTGCCAAAAAGGTTAGGGACTGCTGATTTACCCAAATACTTTGCATGTGTTAAACATATTAAACATGACAATGTGTATGTCATTAATTTAAAGTGCTTAAACAGTGCCTAGTATAGCCAGTGACCCACAGTCAGACATACAACACTCTAACTCTGTCACTTGCAATGAGGGCAAGTCCAAGGTGTGACCTGTGCTCTTACCAGAGTTCACGGGTGAAACTAAGCCCAGGTCAGCCTCTGTGGGGCTTTGCTGGATACTGTATTCTCACTGGGCCTCCTTCCCTTTCCAGGCCCACTTCCTAGGCTCCTGCAGGTTTTCTGGGAGCACTGCCTGATACCTCACTTCTCAGGACTCCTTGTCTCAGGGCTCAAGGTGTACTTACAGGGAGTGTGACTAAAGACGCTCGCTGAAAGAGAAACTGAATGTCCTGACAAGAGCAGACCAACTATTTGGGTGAGATATGAGACATTTCCCCCTATGGAATTTGTGTAGCTAAGCTACTTAAATATTATGTTTTCATGTTTAGCTCAGTCAGTTTGCACTTACCACTGGTCAAAATAACAATGGCAGACCAATGGAATAGTGTGCCCGTATTTGTCTGAGCGCCCTTTTCCACCTTCAGGGCTTCTCCTCTGCTGCAGTGAGAGCTGCCCAAACATGACCCCACCTGTTCAGACAAGAAAGCTGCCCAGTCATTCAGGCTTCCTTCCAAGCTGGCACTCTCCAAACTCAGGGGCTACCCATGCCTCATAACCTCCAGGCTGGACTCTTAATAATTACCCCCACCCCTAGTCAGGAGACCCACTCCAGAGCTTCCACCCCTCCCCTCTCATTCATCTTCTGCTGTACCCAGGGGTGCTGGGGCATGGCCTAGCAGGTACTTGGGGCATGATACTGGTCCCCTATCCAGGTGACTCCTGGACCCTTGCTCCTCTGCCTATTGGGTAAAGTGGTTACACTCTCATTTCATCTAGGCAAGGAATTTCAAAGTAAACTGTAACATCTCTTCATCTCATAGGGCTCCAGGCTCTCTCTTGAGCCCCCTTATAATTAGCAGATCTCACAACTGTGAGCACAGAGCCTGGGCCCTGCCCCTGGGGAGACAGTTGTTTGCCTTTGAGAAAACATCTCAGGAAAATCATTAAAGCGCTTATGCTTTGTGGTAACCCGACTCACTGATCGCCAACCAGGGGAACCTCCTTCTTGCCTCTTCTTATCTAACATGGCACAATTATGTCCCCAGCACTGGCCTCATTGGCAAGATCAGGAAACACACCTTGTGCCCCAGTACATACAGGCACAGATATCACTTCTAGAGCTGTCTGTGCCCTGGGGGCTCAACAACGATGGCAGCTTTCAGACCAGCTCGAATTATGGTTTTTTGAAACACTCAGCCCTCTACCCTTCACTAGCTACAGCCGTCTTTTGCCCTAAGTTTATGGTAAAACTTCCGCCGAAAGCTGTATAAACTCAATAGTCCCTTTTTGTCATGTCATACTCACCTTCCGACCCATACCTACTGCTTATTGAGCACCACTCTGGATGGGGCTCTGTGCTGGGCAATACATTTATATTGCCACCTCTATGAAGTGTAGCAATATCATGCTGTGGTCATTTGAATGGGGTCCCTCAAAAGTTTTGTCTCCATCCTAACCCTGAAACCTGTAAATGTGACCTTAATTTGAAAAAATGTCATTGCAGGTATAGTTAAAGATCTTGAGATGAAATCATACTGGATTATCCACGTGGGTCCTAAATGTAATGACAAGTTCCTTAGCAGAGACACACACAGAAGAGACACAGGGAAAAGAGGGAAGGCCGTGGGAAGACAGAAACAGAGTTTGAAGCGATGCAGCCACAAACCAAGGAACATCTTCGAGCCACCAGAATGGAAGTCAAGAAAGGATTCTCTCTTGAGGCCTCTGGGGAGAGTGTGGCCCTGCTGACACCTTGATTTCAGACTTTGGGGCTCCAGAACTGAGAGAAAGAAACCTGTACTGTTTTAAGCTACCAAGGTTGAGGCCATTGGTTATGACAGCCCATACAGAAGTGAATGCATTTTGCAGGTGGGGACCTGCTGAAGGTGCTCAGGAGGGAACGAGTACTGAGAGTGGCCTCAGCCCGCAGGTGCCCTGAGTTTTACTCTGGGGCAGCCAGAGCAAGGGCAAGTGGTTCACTTTTAAGGAGCTGTTAGGACACCTTCCATGGATAAAGGGTTTGTCCCTGTAGGAGAAAGGCTCAAAAACTTCTTAGGGAGAAGAGCAAAAGGAAGAGAGAGCCCGGTGAGGGAAACAACCCAAAGAAAAGGAAGGAGAATGGGGGACTAGAAGGGGAGACACAGTAGAGAGAAAGGCAACTCGTGCCTCAGGTTTGGGGATTCTTCCCGGATCCTAGCCTGAAGAATCCCCAGAGTCCACCATCTTTGTAGAGGCAATGATTAGATGTTTCAGAAACCTTTCAGAGAAGCTTTATCATAAAGCCAACATGAAGTTGCTAGAAAAAAACCACAACTTTCTTCATTTAAAAATTTCTGCTTAAACTTCTCTTACTCAGAACAATTTTCCAGAATTTCACCAGATCCTGATAAGCTAGAAACCCCTGTTAGATTAGTCCCCATGGATGAGGTTTATGTGCATTAACTGGGGTCCTACTGACTTGAAACCTGGGTGAGGACATGCTAGCCCCTTTCCCATTTCTTTTTTTTTCCATTTCTTCTTCTAAGCTTTTAAGCAGGATTTGCTAACAACAGTGCAGCATAACAACAAAAGAAACAATTAAGTTAATTAAGGACAGTAGTGAAACAACAACCCGTGTTTGGAAGGCATTTTACAGCTTATGGAATGTTTTTAGACCTTCTGATGGAACTCTCAACAGTCCTCGGGGAAGATGTTACTCTCTCATCTGTGCATTGCAACTAAGGACAGTGAGGCAGCCCTGGGAGGTTAAGTACCCCCTGGGTCACATAACCACTAAGAGAAGAGGTGAGAACTCCAAGTACTTCCTTTAAATCCAAATGATATGTTCTCTCCCACCATATGTCTTACTTAGTAAAAGGATGTTCATATAGGAATTTGAATTTATTCATTAAGCGTTAACATTTATATTTGCCTTCGTCAACAGCTCTCCTAAGTGTAGCATAACTTCCCTCATGCTCACTGTGTACTGGAATGCACCAAAAAGTCACAGAATTGGGTTTCTTTAAAATATTTTAATCTTCAGTCTTCACTGGCATTACTACAATAAGAATGTCTTATTAATGTTTGTGTAATCTGCATAAGAGTTGTTGACTTATGCAAATTAAAAAATTACACCTTAAAATGTAAAGACATTAAATTAACATGGCACCTTTAAGGATCCTGTATGCCTAAACTTCTTGGGTTAATGTCACATTTCAAAGTGTTACTTCCTTAATTTTTCTGTGTGAATGACTTATTTCAGAGCCAAAGAGACCTGTTCTCCCTAGAGAACATTTGCAAATCTCTTTATAATGAAAAGAAAAAAAAATGCAGCCTTGCATTCCTGATTTGCAAAAGAATTATCCAGCATAAACTGAGAAGGAAACAGTCATATAAAACCAAGTTGTAAAACAGGCCCACCTCAGTGAAGAGTCAGAGCCAAGGGCCCCTCCGTGTTTCCCTTTGCTTTGTAACCCTTGGGAGTCCTGTCCCTGTGCTCTTCTCATCCTTAAAACAGAGTGAAAACTACCTTCCAGTGTGTCCTGAGGAGTGCATGAAACTTCAAGTTCTAACAGGTCCTAACCCTACAACAAGGTGATTCTGCTTGTCCCCTCGCTGACATCTATCCTCTTCCTAAGTCATCCTGATTGTTCCAACATCCACTTCACCACCGGGCAGCTCAAGTAATTCAAGGAAGCTGAAAGCATCTCGTGATTCAGAGTAGCCCTCCATAAGTCTCAGATGGTGATTCTCAAAGTCCCTGGACTAAAACCTCAGCGTCACTGGAAATTTAGAAAGGCAAATGACTGACCCATCCCATATCTACTGACTCAGAAACTCTGGGCCTTCTGCACTTACTCGAGACTTCCAGGTAATTCTGCTGGATAATTAAGTTTAAAACCACTGCCTACGCCAGTGGTTCTCAACACTGGTTGCTCATTAGAATCACCTGATGCCCAGGCCCCACACTCCCCACCCACCCTCTCTCTCAACGATTCTAATTTAACTGATCTGGGGTGGGGTCTGGCCAGGCAAAGGGATTTGTTAGAAGCTCCCCAGGGGAACCTGAGATGAAGAAGGAGGAGCTATAAATTTCCTCTCACTTATCAGGAGAAACAAACCATGAAGACAGGATACATAAGCCCACCTCACTAAGTGACAGCCCAGCCACTCTGATGTCTCACCAGCTCCTGAAGGAAAGTCCCTGCAACATGGGGTGGGAGCTGGGACTATAGGTGGGTTTGCTGAAACTTGGTCTTAATGGAGAATTTCGTGGCAGGAACCCAAGGACTATGTCAGCCAGGTGGCCATAATCTACTCTAATAATTCTGGATTTTATCTAGACATGTGTTTCCACATTGTAAGGTGTAACTGATGGTATGTAGTTTCATAGTTCAAGTGGCATTTTTTTCTTTCTCAGTCGTTCATAAAAGCAGAGTGTATCTATCGTACAATTAACGAAATCATAAATTTGATGAAACGTGGTAATTACGTTAAACATACATTGAATCCTACTGTAATTCAAGCTCTAGGCTAGACTGGAGAAATGGGAATGAATGAAATAGAGTCCCTATGCCCAAGCAGCTGGCAGACAGGAAACAAGCACATATACACTCAGAGCTAAAGAGTTTGCGGGGGATGAATGCCAGTTGTGGGGGCTGGAGCACACTGCGGGCATCCACCCCGTGGATAGGGCGCCCGTTGAAGGCATGAAGGACAGAAGTGGGAGATGAGGTAGAAAAGTTAGCCTGGGACCAGACTGTTAACCAATACTGAGTGCTGACCTAAGGAGTTTAGGCCTTATCCTTCAGGTTAGTAGTTCTCAGACATTTTGGTCTCACGGCCCCTTTATGCTCTTAAAAAGTATTAAAGACCACAAAGAGCCTTTGTTTATAAGGCTTAGATCTGCTAATGTTTATTGTATTAAGATTAAAGCTGAGAAGCAAAAAATATTAATTCATTAGAAATAACGAACTCATTACATGTTAACAAATAACATTTTAAATGAAAAATAACCATGTTTTCTAAAACAAAAAGAATTAACGAGAAGAAGGCCATTGTTTTATATTTTTGTAAATCTCTTTAGTCTGGCTTATGAAAGACAGCTAGCTGGCTCTCAGAGGAGCTTCTGCATTCAATCTGTTGTGGTATATTTGAAGTGTATGAAGAAAATGTGGCTTCATAAAGATATGTAGTTGGAAAGAGGAGAGCCTCACAGACTTCCTGCAAAGGCCTGAGGGATCCCCAGAGGTTCTTGGACGACACTATGAGAACTGCTGCTCTTGGTAATGCAAAGCCACTGAAAAGTTATCAGCAGATGACAGGCAGCTAATTCTGCAGCAATGGGATGATGATTGGAAGAAGAGGGTAAGAGGCCTAAGAATAGGGCAACAAGCAGGAAGACTATTAAAAGGCCCAGGCAAGACTATCCAAGCCCCTCACTCAGCAGACCTAGTAGGGATGCAGAGAAATTAGTGGGTCCACAACACGTTGGAGTCCACAGGAGCTGGAATCCAGATGCACCCTGGGTGGGGCAGAGAACAAGAATGACTTTGGGTATTCAGGGTTGGAAATCTGGGTGGATGGTGATGATAATAGGGTATAGAAGAGGTGTAAGAAGATCGGTTCTGGTTTTAGCTGACCAAAGAGGAAAGGAATGAGCCAGAAAGAGAAATGATATGAAGATTCCAGACTACCGACTCAAGGAGATCCAGACAGGCCCTGGGAAGCTTACCAGTTTAAACTGCTCTACTCAGTACTATTTAAAATGATGCCTAAATATTGTGTGTGCTCTAAGGTAAAATTAATTTCTTTAAAAATACAAATAACCCTGAGTTATGGAGAAGCTCCTTGAAGCACACATTGGCATTGATTGGTCAGATTGTTTTCCATCTTCATGGAACACAGGAAAACTTCAGATCGCAGACCACTGTAGGACAATTGTCCTAGGGAGGTACTCTGGTGGGGACCTTGGGTCTAAAGATGGGTGGAACAAAAAGAGAGATAAAATTTTAATCCCTTGTGGAAAGTGTAATTACCTACATGGATATTTCCAGTTTAAGAAGTAACAGGACAGAAGACTAGTCACTAGGTAGCTGGTTGGTGAGAAGGGATAGAGTTGAAGAGGCTCTAGAGACATTCTGCTCACTTTGAAGTATTTTAGGGGCATCTGCTCAGCTCCAGAGATCAGATAAAGAGAAGCAGGTCATCTCATCAGAAAAGAATTTGACACTCAACTAGATTCTCATGCCTGGAAGAGTGGAGAGAGGTGGGTGATATGGATTTTGTGGGGGGTGTGTGCATAAATCAAGTCTGAGACTGAGGCACAATGCCCATGTCCCCAGAAAAGAGAGCAGAAAAGTTGGTATCCCTTTCTTTCTGAAGTCTATTGATTAGGGGCCCCGATCCATGCCAGTGGTTCTCTTCCTCTTCCTCCTCCTGAGTAAGGCAGGAGTCTATGGAAAGTTCTTTGGGTTGAACAGAAGGTTCCTCTGGGTGGTCAGCACGGTCCAGTATGTGCAGAGGATGCAAAAACAAACAAGATGTACCAATAAGAATACAGAGCATGATTTAAGAAATACAATTGCCTGGGTGTAGAGCAAACCCTTACCTTAACAAAATGTACTGCATTTTTCGGATCATAAGATGCCCCCCCATTTGGAAGGAATAATAGTTACTGCTGCTCTAGAGTTCTGTTTACATTTTCATTGGTGAAATATTATGTTATTTATGTTATTAAATATTTTACCACATTTTTTGCTTCAAAATTTTTTTCCTATTTTCCTCTAAAACCTAGGTGAGTCTTATGGTCCAAAAATACAGTAATCACCCTATCACTCCTTAACTCTGAGTAAGTATCCAAACAACTTTGATTTGAATAAATATTGGTATATCAAAGCTTATTGTCATAAGCTCATAATAACTGTCTTAGTCTTCTCAACAGTGAAGTAACACAAAGAATTTCCAGTACACAGCACCCAGGCAAGGACCAAGTCTGCTCATGTGGGACTCAGCACCTTCCCAGCAGGTCATGTTCTTAAAGATTTGTGATGATGCTCCTTACTTTCTACCACTACTCTAAAAAATAGTTGTGACATAGCCTGGAAAAAGCAGCCTCGATTATGTCACCTCCCTCCTTTGGAATGGGAACGACAATAATTAATGTCCCACTTGCCTTGTAAAGTATGAAGATAAAATTCTATGAAAACATCTAGTGAACCAAAAAGTTCTATGCAAAAGTTAGTTATGGTGGAACTCCTGGTTAGGCAGTAGCCCTCTCTTCCAGACAGAAGGGCTGACAAAGGAACTAGCATTGATTGGAGGTTTTCTCTATGCCATGTTATCTCACCCAGTACCATCTTATACAGTGGGTGGTCATATCCCATTTGACATATGAGGCACATGAGGTGAAGGAACTTAGCTAACATGAGCTACCTACTAAGTGGTAGGGCTAGAATTTAAACCCTGGTCTGCTGCTCAAAAACCCAGGTATCCTTAGCACTAGCTTCGCATCTACTTTATTACTTAGGTCTACCAAAGAAAAAGGAAAGCAGCGTTTGGATTTTACATGACCATGAAGGCGCTCATCGTCACCCTCATCCTCAAGTTTTTGGTTGTTCTAAACTATGATATAAAACGTGCTAAACCTTCCCAAAGGGCTACAGCTGGCAGGATGAAACAGTCAGCACTGCACTATGGAATGGAGCCCAAGAGCTAAAACAAAGGCAGAGACTGTCAGTTGTAATAAAAGTAAAATATTAAAACCTCAATTGCCCTGCCTGCCAAAGACTGCATCCCTCGGCCCCTATCAGGCACACACACAAGCTCCAATGACTGCTGATTGGGATTCAGGGATCCAGAGAGAGCCTGGTTTGTTTGTTTTTCAGCCTCATCTGCCATAACTAATAAGACACATACTTTACCAATCATAGGCTAGAGCCAGCCCTGTCTATCCATAGGGACAGCAAAGGGGCCACACTGCTGATTTCTCCTGTGTGTGGTGGAGGTGTCAGGCAGGATGAAAAATTGGGCATGAACAAGCAGCTCAGAGAGACCAGGGTGTGAATTCCAGCTCCATCGCTCACTACCTGGTGAGCCAGTCCTTAACTTAGTCATTGGAAACAAACACTTCTTCACGTTTAAACAAGTACCCGCTCTAAAATAAATGAGATGATGCAGGTAAGGTGATCAGCAGATGTCTGTGAACACAGTAGGCATCCAAGAGGGAGTAGATTCTCTGATGGTTATAATGACTCATGCACTAGTAATTGTTTGCCTCTTTGTTTGTTTTTAACAGACACTCTGCGGTAGACTAAAGATGACTACAAATTCTTCCTACTTTTCCCTTTGAGAGATGGGGTCCAAGCCTGTCCCCCTTGAATCAGGGTTGGTTTTAGTGACTTCCTTGGCCAACTCAATGTGGCTGAAGTGCCGTTCTGGGATTTCTAAACTGAGTTCATAAGAAGCCTTATACGTTTGCCCTGGCCTCATAGCCATGAGCTGCCATGCAGAAGTCTGAGCACCCTGAGGCCACCCTGCTGGAGGAAGCCCCACTACACCCTGAGAAAGGGCCTCAGGGGAAAAGAGAGGCTGGGCCAGCCCCAGCTGCTCCAGCTCCAGCTGCTCCAGCCCCAGCTGTTGGAGTTATTCCAGCCCAGATCCCAGACACCGGCATCTCTGCCAACCCCTGCCCAAGCTGCAGATTCGTGAGCAAAATAAATGACTCTTTTTACTTTAAGCTGCAGTGTTTTGAGGTAGTTTGTTATGCAACAAAAGATAAACAGAACACTCTCTTTATCAGGTCTTTTTCCCCCTGAAAATTAAAAACATCATTTTGCTGAATTATATCATCACATATTAAATTTACGTTGATTCTGTAGTTCTCAAGTCTATTTTATTTTTTCCTTTTTTGACTTAATCTTTATTGTGTTTTTTTTCCCCATTACCCTTTAGTCCCCTTATACCCACCTCCCCCCAGCAACCACCACATTGTAGATACTGAAAACCATTCTCTTTGTGGACAATGTTAATCCAAGCATAACTTATTAATTGGCTGGCCAGTGACATGTATAAGCTACTGTGTGTGTGTATGTATGGGGGGGGCTATGCATGACAGAGTTTAAGTTCTTTAGAATTCTTCTAAATATCCAGTTCCTCCCATAAGAAAAATAATGCTACAAATAACAGTCCTTCATCTTAACGAACTTGTGAAAACCGTGCTCTGAAGCCAGACTCATTGAATCCAGTGCTCGAGCGCCCCACCCTCCCAGTTCTGTACAAAGCTGGGCTCCAGCCCATGACCAGCTATCCAGTAATCAGAGCGGTTTATTGAAGGCCACTACTCACCTTCCTCCTAACCAGTAGGAAACTACCTACTCTGGCAAGCTTGCCATGAAAGTGTTAGGGCAAAGTAGATTTCTGCAGTCGATTATCCAGAAAATCTTCAAGGAAAACCCCTTTAGCTTTCATATATGTTCCACTTTGGAGGGCCTTGTAGGATAAGACTTGGCTCTGAAACATAGAATACTACTTACCCGATGCCTTTTAAATAATATTATGTAAACTTTGGGGCATGTAATCAGCATGGTGAACTCAAACATTTTGCTGCCTCCCAAATTGACTATGCTCTTTTTCATTTCCCGGTTTGTCTGCAAAGCCTGACTGTCCTTCTAGAGGGTGTGTGTGTGTGTGTGTGTGTGTGTGTGTGTGTGTGTAATCTTATTTAACCTTCAAATGTCCCTTCGCCCATCAAGGTAGTTAATCATTTAATGACGACCTTGCTTCTTCAATCCGTAAAGCCTTTTCTTTAACAAGAAAACTTATCTTTTTTTTTTTTTTTTTAAGAAGCAACAACAACTCACAGTCCTACAGAAAACATGGAGAAAGAACATGAAAGTTGCTATAACTCCTGGTGACGTCCCACCAGACTGAAGTAGGCTGACGTGGTCTGTGTTTCAGGGATCATAATTCAGTAGCAGCAATGAGTCAATTAAGATACCAACCAGAATGCTGTCTGTAGATAAAGTGCTGAGAACTGGGGGTGCAACATAACCTGAATTACTAAATTCTAAGGGCTGACTGGTGATTTGCACCTCAATTTCCTTCATGCTAAGTTCTTGGCAAAAGTTAATAAGGGGCCATTCAGCCTAGGAAAGATAGGTCCTCTATTTACCTTGGCAAGAACCTGACAAACACATTCAACTCAAAATTTTCCTAACTCAATGGCTTTTGTTTGACCTGGAGTGGGAAATGCCTGTTTCAATGTGAACACCAAACCTGCCTACTGGGATTGGCTTTTATATTCATTCATTAAGGATGCCAATCTCAAAGGCCATACAAGCACTAAGTGGCAACTGGCATTTTGCATCACAATCCACAAAACTCATGAGTAACATGCAGAAAGTCCTAACTGAACACTCTTCATTCTATCACCAAACTTAAAGGAATTACATTTTCAACCCTCATTATTTAAGAACAAGCATAACTATGCAAACCATTCCAAGCCAAAGGCTGAACAAACACTGAATGGTAACAGTTATGTGACACAAAATCCATAAAACACAGACTACCACTCCCTCTCCCTCTGTGAAATTTACAGAGGATCACCCTGGAACACCATTTATCACAAACACCAGAGCAATAAGGTTTCCGACACTCATCCTTGAATTAACTATGTGTAACATGCCAATTTAGAATTATAACAGAGTCTACATTATAACTGATACCCAAGGCAACAGAATAACTAAATGCTTGATACTTGAAGCACCCAGATGACGCAGAGGGAGGATTTACTGTCCTCTCTCATTGACCAACCCTGGTCTTCCTCCAGAAAGTGGATGAGTCTCCGGCACTGGACAAACATGGTATAACACTGGTATATTCCAGGAAAGAAGAAATGTGACAACAACTTACTTAACAGTTGGCAATAGAGGGCCTGTAAACTTCTCTTCATGGTATCATCTGGTCCTTCTTGTCCTCCAGTTTATTCATGATTCTGTCTAGGAAATTGTGAGAAGAAAATTGTTACATCTGGGGAATATAATTCAAGTTGATAATCAAGAAGAACTCCATTTAACATGATCCTAGTTGTAAAGGCTAAAACACCTGACTCTGAAAAGGAAAATTCTTTTTTTTAAAAGATTTTATTTATTTATTTTGAGAGGGGAAAAATAGGAGGGAGAAAGAGAGGGAAAGGAACATTAATGTGTGGTTGCCTCTTGTGCACCCCCTAGTGGGGACCTGGGCCACAACCCAGGCATGAGGCCTGACTGGGATTTGAACCAGCGACCTTTTGGTTCACAGGCTGGCACTCAATCCACTGAGCCACAGCAGCCAGGGCTGAAAAGAAAAATTCTTGGAATGGATATACCACAGTTTAATTTACAACAGTGTATGCTATAAAGCTACCAGTTAATCAAATTGGCCAAATCCTGAAATATGCATGCCAGTGAAGGAAACTTATTTGGGTAACTAGAGAGTAAGAATCTGGCTTTGGAACTTTCAAGGCTTCCAATCAACCTCCCCTGAATCTCTGATCTTGAAACAAGAGAAATAAGAAATTTCTAGTCTCATTTCTACTATGGTGCTCACCAAACAACCCAAACAGCTTCACCACACTTGAAATTGTATTGCATCAAACAACTTTTCTATCACTCTCTGTTATAAAAGATACCTCTAATACAGAATGTTTGGAAAATAAGCTAAATAGAAAATATAGATAGAATATAGAAGAATATATAAGAAAATACAAATTACCTATTTGTCTAGCCTTTCAAGTATGCATTTCTAGTGGCCTGTCTCATTTTATGTACCATACATTCTAATTTTTCTCCATCATAGCACAAACATCTTGTGTTGTATTAACTTTAAAAGGCACACAGTATTACGTTAAACTCCTAGAAATTGAATCGCAAGGACACAATTGATGGCTTTGGAACTATATTGTCAAATAGACTTTCATCAATACTGGTACATGAGGATATCTGTTGGACTACAACCTACCCAATGATGAAGATTTATAATTTTTTTCCCTTTTTGCCAAGTAAATAGGCAAATGTTCCATCTCACGGCTTTAGTTTGCATTTTACGTGTTTATTAGTCATTTGTCTTTAAAATTTATTAAACTCACATTTGACAAAGATTCTTCAGTCAGACTCCGGAGCCACCTTCTTAGGCCCTTCCACGCACGTCCTTGTCAAACCCAGTTTTAGCAAGAACCCTGCTAAGTTGGCATCACTGGAACTGCTACCCATTCAACGCTCAAACTCTAATTGCCCTCAATATATGATCAGGGCCCTCATCCTCCACCACGGTCAGGGGATGATTACCCTGGCCTATCTTCAGTGAGAATCCTAATGGGTCGGGTTAGCCAGAATGCCTTGGTGTTTCTTCTCAGTAATTTTCCACCCAATGATCCCCAACCCTATTCCTTGCTAAATTTTCACTTGCCCATGCTATATGAGGGTGTGAGTCCAATCTCTCTCTCCCACTGTAAAATCCCATTGTAGTAGTCCCTATGCTATTCTGATGGTCCAGAATAAAGTCTGCCTTACCATCTTTAACAAGTGTCATTGAATACTTTAAAAAATTCATTCCTTTGTTTCTATTTTACTTTCAAGGTCGAATACTTTTTTCTTTAACACGGTCTTTAATTGTTCTCTACTGGCATGATGTTTTCATGATACTGTTACAGGGTGCAGCCAAGAGGGGGGACCCCAAATAGGCATTTGAAATGGGGTCCAGAACTTAAGGTGTCCAGGAGATTTTGGGATGTCTCCATCCCCCTCCACTCCCCAGGGTGTGGGTTGGGGGAAGGAACAAATGGAGCAGGGCCATTGAGAGCTGTTTAGCATAGCAACAGCCTTGCAGCTAAGCTCTGGTGTGGTCGTTTGGCATATCTATAACCTTTGACTGGTTGCATAGATATGTTAAGTAGCTGTGATCAGCTCTAAGCCAGGGGAATGGAAGTAACTTCCCCACCCAGATGTAACTGGGGGGGCGGGTCCCCCGAGTTACAGCGCCTGCGTGGGAGCTCAGAGAGGATTGGCTCCAGGACATGGGGCCACACCTGCCCAGACTCATGATGGCAGCCCAGAAAAGCTGGAAGGATACGAGTTCCGGAATGTGAAGCCGAGTGTGGGAGGAGTCGGAAATGGGGCTGCAGAGGAAGATTGGCCGCGGGGATTTAAAACCCAGATTTGGCGGCCATTGGGAAGGAGAACCACGCGGACTTGACGGAGTAGAGACTCCTGCAGCCCTGAGAGAGGGAGAACCACGCGGCAGCCCTGAGGGAGAGAACCACGTGTCTTTAGCAGAGTGGAGACTCCCGCATCCCAGAGAGAGGGAACCACGTGGCCTGGCAGAGTGGGGACCCCCACAGCTTTAGAAGGGGGAACCACCACCTGGTTTTAGCAGAGATCCCGGCGACTGAGCTGAGGGTGCTGGGAACCCAGGGAGGTCTCCCAGTCGAGATGGAGGACTAACTGGGAAGAACCAGAGGACTACCTGAGCCATGGACTTCTATTTCCTTTCCTGAGATACGATACTCTGGACTGGGCAAAGGGGAAAGGAAGGAAGGACTGTGTGTTTGTGGGTGTTTTTAGGGACTTTAGGATTTTTTTGATAAAGACATTAGGTCACTACTTTAAGTTAGTATAGCATTAAATAAACATTTCCTTTCCTTTTCACGAATCTCTGGCATTGAGAGACGTCTTTCCTAGGGCGGCGGACATAACGGACCTGGGGCCTTCTTTCAATAATAGTATATCATCCCAGGCCCCCCTTGTTGTGTTCTGTAACAATACCCCAAGTAAGAATTGATTTGTCTTTAAAAAATTTAACTGAGCTATAATTCACGTATCTTAAAAGTCAGCCTTTAAAGTATACAATTCAGTTGTCAGTATATTAAAAAGTTCTGCGACCATCATCAGTACCTAATTCCAAAATACTTTCATCACTGTAAGAAGAAATTCCCATGTTCATTAGCAGTCATTTCCCATCATCCTCTCCCCCCTTTCCCTGGCAACCACTAATCTACAATGGATTTGCCTATTCTGAGCATTTCACATAAATAGAATCATACAATGCATGGCCTATTGTTTCTGGCTCTTTCACTTAACATAGTGTTTTCCAGGTTCACTCATGCTGTAAAGCATCCTGTTTATTTATTTATTTAAGAATCACACACACACTATGGTTAGAAAGGCCATCCTCAGTCCAAAATTACATAAATAGTTGCCTGTACTTTATTCTTGTACATTTTTTTACTTATTTTCTGGACTTTGTATCATGTTTTACTTCTTTGTTTCTCATTCTTCTGCTATAACAGTAACTGTTGTTTAAATTAGTCTAGAATGTCCTTAGTTTTTCTTCTTCTTTTAAAGATTTGCCTAGTTCTTTGAACTTGTTTGTCCCTCCAAATTAAGTTCAAAATCGTTTTACTAAATTCCAGAAAAATAATCATTGGGATTATAGTTAGAATAATCTACTTGCTTTATTAACTTAAGAAAGACCTGATCTCTTCAAAATCCAAGTGTGATAAGGAGAAAAATAGATGATATTTTAGACGGTAGCTCTAGAGATCAGAAGAATTCTTCTTAGAGGGTGAGAAGTGCTCTTTTTGTGGGCAGGGAAGAGCTCAATGACTTGTTTGGGACAAGTGAAACCATCTCTCTCATGGTGTCATCTGGATGAGGAAGAGGGAGAGAAAGAATAGTCAAATTCCTCTCCGTTATAAAATAACAGGAAGTTTGAGTTCCCAAAGGCCAAGCATGAGGGGTTAAGTGATCCAGAAATCAGGAAGGCTGAGATGATAAACCAAAGATGTTAAGAGACAGAAAAAAAAAAAAGAGGCAATTCCAAAAGACAGCCACAGGTGGGAGCTAAGAATAAAGGGTCAAGAAAGAAATTCTTCATAGGAAATGATCTGGAAACTTTCAGATGTGTGATATTTAATTTTTCATTACTCTTTTTTGTGCTTTTTGTATTTATATGTCACATTTTTCTTCCTTCTCCCCCACAATGCTTATCCAACACTAGTATCCTCAAAACCTCATCAAATGTCTTGTAGAAAATAGCCCTGTATGGGTGGTGCTCAGCTGGGCAGTGAAAGAGAAGGCACTATGATCCAAGACAAGGGTGACCAGGAACAAAGGTAGGGTGCACTGGAGCCATAAGCGGTGGTAGTGGACATCTATGGAGGGCTTAGGACATGATAAGTATTCAATACATGTACAGTGCATAAGGAAATGAATGAATGAATGAATAAAGGAATGATCAAGCAACAGGACAGCAGAGAAAGAGTTGTAGTTTAAATTGATCAAGGGGAAACATATGCTCCTCAGTCTTCTCTGGAAGTTCTTAGAGGTCTTCAAGAAACTGTTAGACTTTCCACAAGGCATGGACGAGAGCCATTTACTCACATATCAAGAAAAGACTGAGCCCATAAATCTGGGACACTTGGGCTCATCTGGGCCACACAGGGCTATACTAACTACAAGCACTATGTGGCCTAGTGTTTGTTCAAAACTAATGTTTATTTGGGCCTTTCTGTAAAGTTTTGCAGTGTTTCTCCTTCATTTAAGTTACACCATCTTGTTAATTTCTAGGCATTTTATATTTATTCATTTTGCCTCTGTGATGGAATTTGTGTTCCCATTATATTTTCTAATTGCCTCTACATGAAAATGACTGCGTTTTAACACATTAATTTTGTGGCCTAACTGAACTCACTCACCCGCTATAATGATGCTTTCTCGGCTGAGTCTCTTAGGTCAATTGTGCTGCTTTGGATGGATGGAGAGCCACAACGAGATTCCATCAAAAACCTCTTTTTAACTGTACAGTTGGAAACATTAATTGCATCTGGTGCCTCAGGAAACAATTTAGGAGCTCTAAGGATGACAATTAATTTCTGGAATGAAATTCTGAGAAAGTACAGAGTTTTATAGCCAAAGGCTAAATAAAAGTAGAGAGAAAGAGGAAGATGATGCAAACATTTGACTAAACACGCAGGGACAGCAGCGCAGGTAGGGAACTCACTGATTATTAGCTCAGGAGGAACGATGGGGTGCAAGAAGGCTGAACCACTCACTCCCTGAAGAGAGTGAGCCCAACAGAACCCCGCCTCTCCCATTGCCTTCAATGGGACAGTTATATCCGTGCCATTGACTCAGGAGGCTATTCTCCTTTGTGGACCACTGAAAATGTTCCAGTTAGAAATGTCCATGTGGCAAGTTAAGAGAAAAGCTCTGATATTTGATATGCAAACTGACTTGAAATGATGAGTTCATAGAAAACAAATACAAAATAGCTGGGAAAATCCTGGAAAACAAAAGCAAAAAATTCCCAAAAAGATGGCGCTAGGGGAGGAAAAAGCTGCCAGCCCTATCAGACATAACATCCTCTAAGCCTCTGTAATTAAAACAATTTGATACTGAAACATGAATAGACCCAATTTTATATGGAAATTTGGAATATGATCGAGGCAGCATACCAAGTCAGTGGGCAAAAAGATGAACTCCTAAATACATCTTGAGAGAATGGCAGAATAATATGAAAAAAGATAATTATGCTCATTCCAAATACTATACACCAGCAGGGGCTCCAAATGGACCAGACATTTATTTATTTATTTTAGTTTCTGATCATTCCATGGTCTTTATCACCTGCTATCAGACTGCCCAGCAAAGATGTTGTAACAATGTCTACTGTAATAAAGAAATAATGTATAAATGTATGAGTTTATACGAACCACAGCCTCGGCCTTATTAAATTTTATTATTTTATCTAACTGAATAGGTGAGACTCGGCACCTCTGTGTTGGTTTTAATTTAATGCTCTTTGTTTACTAGTGAGATTGAAACACCCCCCTCAAAAGAACACAATTCCTAATATTTGGTTTCTTTTTGTGCAAACTGTCTGCTGACATCCTTTGATCATTCAGTCCCTCCTTTCAAAGAGCCTGGAAGTGGCCAGAGGTCAGTCTGAAACTTTGGCTGTAACAACAATCGAAGTTTATCAGGCATTTGTAGAATGTGGATCCTGAAACCGTATTTCTGGCAAGGGACTCTAATTCTGATTGTGCTGTTTATCTCAGTCAAGTTAAAAGAATTTCAGCCTAGGGACCTTAAGCAATCACCATTGCATCCTACCACCTTTAAACAAATGGTTAGGCTGGAAGGATGTGGTGGCTGGAGTGGGAGGGGGACAAGCTTGTTTCTGCTTGGATGTGAGTCAGCGTGTCCCTCCTTGTTCAAAAATGTGAAGCAGCCCTGCTGAACTAACTACTCACGCTTTCTGGCTCGCCTCTCATAGCTTCGTCTACATGAAGCGAAGCCTTATAAATAAACAAGGAGGTTTTCTGGATGAGGCTTTGCTTACTCTCAGTTAGCCTTTTCAAGGCACCTGGGGCTGAACAGAGGCACTTTGTTTGTGTAACTGGCATCCTATGAGATCTAGGCTGTAGAAACCTGAGTCATTCCTCCCTTTCTCCCTGAACATAAGTCCAATCAATCACTAAATTTGGCCTTTCAATTTTAGTGATTGTTTAGTTCAATCAATCACTAAAATTGAGAGATACCTGCTCAGTATCTCTTGAATGTATCTGTGTGTTGCTGCCCAGGCTGCTACACCTTAGCACAGGCACTCTGTTGTTCAGATTCCTGTCAAGCCTCCTCTCTGGGCTTCTCAAGACTGTTCTTGCTTCTCTACAGTCCATGCTCTACTAAGCAGCCAAACCAGGGATTTTTATAAATGCCAATCAGATCATGACACTTTTAAGCTTAAAATCCTCCAATAGTTTTTCTTTTTTCTCCAATATATTTCATTGATTATGGTAATACAGTTGTCCCAATTTTTCTCCCTTTGCCCCCTTTCACCCAATAACCTCCATTCCCTCTGGCAATCCTGCCCCCTGTCCATGGGTCATGCATATAAGTTCTTTAGCTACTCCATTTCCTATACTGTTCTTAACATCCCCCATCTATTCCGTAACTATCAGTTTGTATTTCTTAATCTCTGTACCTTTTCTCCCATCCTTCCCCTTCTCCCAACTGATAACACTCCAAATGATCTCCATATCTATGATTTTGTTTCTGTTCTGCTTGTTTGCTTAGTTTTTTAGATTCAATTGTTGATAGTTGTGAATTTATTGCCATTTCAATGTTCACAGTTTTGATCTTTGTCTTAAATAAGTATCTTTAACATTTCATATAATAATGGCTTGGTGATGAACTCTTTTAGTTTTATCTTGTCTGGGAAGCAATTTATCTTGTCTTGGAAGCACTTTATCTGCCCTTTAATTCTAAATGATAGCTAGCTTTACAACCTACAGTAATCTAGGTTGTAGGTCCTTGCTTGCCATCACCTTGAATATTTCTTGCCAGTCCCTTCTAGCCTGCAAAGTTTCTTTTGAGAAATTAGCTGACAGTCTGTGAAATTTCCTTTGTAGGTAACTATCTGCTTTTTACTTGTTGCTTTTAAGGTTATCTCTTTACCATTAACCTTTGGCATTTTAATTATGATGTGATTGGTGTGGTCCTCTTGGCATCCATCTTGTTTGGAACTCTCTGTTCTTCCTAGACTTGTATGTTTATTTCCTTCACCAAATCAGGGAAGTTCTCTTTCATTATTTTTTCAAATAAGTCTTCAATTTCTTGCCCTTTCTCTTCTCCTTCTGGTACCACTATGATTCAAATGTTGGTACACTTGAAGTTGTCCCAAGGCTCCTTAGCCTATCCTTATTATTTTTCTTCTTGTTGTTCTGACTATATGTTTTATTCTTCCTTATGTTCCAAATCATTGATTTGATTCTCAGCTTCATCCACTCCACTGTTGGTTCCCTGTAAATTTTTTTTATTTCACTTAGTGTAAACTTCATTTCTGCCTGTGTCTTTTTATGCTATTGAAGTACCCAACAAGTTCCTTGAGTACCCTGATAACCAGTGTTTTGGATCTCTGCATCTGTTAGATTGCTTATCTCCATTTTGTTTAGTTATTTTTCTGGAGTTTTGTTCTGTTCTTTCATCTGAGCCATATTTCTTTGTCTCCTCATTTTGATCGCCTCCCTGTGTTTGTTTCTATGTATTAGGTAGAGCTGCTTTGACTCCCTCTTTTAGTAGCATGGCCTATTGTAGAAAATCTCACTGGTAAGTTGGATGGGACAGAGCTTTAGGTAATTGCCTGTGCAGGGCAACCCATGTAAACCAGGTTGATGGAACCTCTGATATGGTGTCACGACTCTGTGGCTCTGTGTGGGGGGAGAGCTCAGAAAGGGGACTATGCCGCTGCCTGGCCTCAGAAGTTTTGCCCAAGAGGAAACTGTCCCCTTGCACTTGCCCTGATGGCAGACACTTCAATTTCTCCCTGTAAGCCACTGGCACCCTTCCTGCTGCTGCACCGATGATGAAGCCCAGAGGGAGTGAGTCTGCATAAGTCCTAAGTCTGTGGTGGGCCCTTTAAGAGGAGACTTCTGACAATCCTGCAGTTTCTTTTACAGCTCCAACCCCCACTGGTTTTTATAGCCAGAAGTTATGGAGACTTATCTTCCCGGCATTGGAGCCTTGGGCTGGGTGATCTGGTGTGGGGCTGGGATCCCCCACTCCTGAGGTATCCCTTCTGATTTTTATGCACCACATGTGGGTGTAGACCACCTGTTCCATGTTGCACATTTCCCTGCATCTCTGCCTCTCCATTCTTGCTACCCATGCAGATGAATGTGACTTCTTTAATTCCTTGGTTGTTGTACTTCCATACAGCTTGATTTTTCTGACAATTCTGGGTGATAGTTGTTTTGTGGTCTAGTAATTTTTGCTGTGGTTGTGTGAGGGGGCGAGCTGTGTTTGCCTACACCTCCATCTTGAGTGGAATGGACCAGACATTTAAATGTAAAAAAGTAAAACACACAAATACTAGGAAAAAAATGGGTATATTCTTCTATTACTTGGGATTAGAGAAGGTTTTCAAACTCAAAATCAAAGTTTGAAGCAATAAGGAAAAAGAAAAACTCTATTACATAAAAAATTACACAGTAAAAAATACAATTAAATAAAAATACAAATAAAAAACTAGAAAAAATGTTCAACTAATAACAAGCAAAGAGTTAATATCTGTAAACTTTATTTGTAATCCTCAAATCAGTACTCATGGTCCTTTAGCAATCCTTTGCAGACATGTACATGAGGTGAAAATTTGAGTCATCCAACATGCCATGTTCCCAGCAGAGGTCAAAAGGCAATGCTGTCTTCTTGTTTCAGGTCTCTTCCTGTGAACAAGTGTCCTTTCTCCAGGCTCTTTGGTGCCAAGTTTTCAGCATTTTTGTGTTGTTTTTTTCCCCAATGTCTATTTGAAATGGCTCCCAAGCATAGTACTGAAGTGCTGTCTGGTGTTCCTAACTGCCAGAAGACAGAGATTAGCCTTACAGCTAAAATATACGTCTTAGATAAGTTTTGCTCAGACATGAGTTATAGTGCTGTTAGCCTGGAGATCAAAGTTAATGAAGCAGCAATATATACTAAATAAGGTATCACTAAACAGAAACATATAAAACAAGGTTATGTATTGATCAGCTGACAAAAATATGACCAGAGGCCCACAGGAATCTAACCGTGTATTTCCCCTAGGAGCAATGGTTCAGTATTCAATAATTAAGTATTTGGGACAACTTTATAGAACACAACTACCATGAATAATGAGAATCATCTGTATTTGAGTCAAACTTTACAATATTTTGTGAGGCAAAAATGAAGATGATCAGTGATTCAGTCCACCAGTAGAGCTTGAACAAAACAGAACAATGGCTCTCATCTCCCTAGGACAGGGAAGATATGATTAACCTGGTGGCCGACATACCTTAGAGTTACCCTCTGGGAAAATAACGAGAAGGGAGAGAAACAGGGGAGTTTACATATCAACCAACAACGCAGGCCTGTGGAGGAGTTTGTTAAGGAGCATACTCCTCCATTTTACAGGTGGAGACAGAGATACCAACAAGTCAAGGGCTTTGCTCAAGATCAAATCGTAAGACCTTGAGCTAGTTTCTTGACTTCTCTGACCTGTGGATTTCTTGTTTGTAAAAGGGGTAAGAACAGTACTAGATATGCTTGCTGCAAAGCCCGAGACAATGCATACAAAGCACCTACCCCACTGCTGGGTCCACAGTTAATGTGCTCAGCAAGAGTTAGCAACTATTTCCCAATAGCAGAAGACAAGATAACGACACATTTAAATTGGACTTAGGAATTACACTTAGATGTATAAATTTAACTTTACAGTTCTTATTTATAATTTATACCTTTGCCTTCCTTAAAAAGGCTTTGAGTGTGCTTACTGCTAGATGCAATCTGTACAACAGAATTGTTAACGTATCAGGTACATCAGGAAGAGAGACCCAAAATTATGTGGAGGAAAGGGGGATCACTTTTACCATCAGATGCAACAGGATAATACATTTTCCTTTGAGCTTCCTAAAAAATCAAGACAAAAAGGATAGCTAGTATCATTTACCTTTTTTCCTGACTGCATCAATGTCATTTTAAATTTTGTTTAGCAATACAAAACTTTTCTGCTCCTAAATCTGAAAAAAGGTCATTAGACATAACTTTTGAAAGTCATTAGCATCCTCAATAGCAGTTTTATGGGATGTAAACAGAATATTGTCATCACAGCTGCTCCTTATCCACCCACAAGACAAGCAGAGGTATTGTGCTAAGCGGTGATTCAGGGAGAGCATTTAATATGCAGCAGGAGCACCGAGCTGCAGGGGAAAGGTCAGGGCTGCCACTGAGTAGCTTTGCTATGTGCCCTTAGGCAAGTTACTTTGCTTCTCTGAGCTTCAGCTTTCTCATCTGTAAATGGGGCTGCCACCTGAATCAGGGGATTGCTGAGAGAATAAAGTAAGCACCTACTGTGTGCCTGGCACATTGTGTGCGTCTCTCCCTTTCTCCTGAGCTACTGGTGTACAAATATGCTGTTTGGGTCATTTGTGGATAAAGAAAGCTGGGAGAACAGAAGGAACCAACTGATATTCAGCAAATCACCCCAGGGCTTGAGCATCACGCGTGTTGGATTAGTTCAGGGAGGCAAGCAGGGAGGTTTCTCAGGCTCGCTTATACCTGAAGTCACAATGAGGTGCAGGTGTCCAGCAGGGCTGGGTTTGGGTGGCAGTGGAATTTTTAGTCAAATTCTTTTGATACAGGTGCTTTGTCTACTAAACACAGGAATAGCTTTCACTTCCATACAAAAATAGGTGTTCTCTCTTGTTTTTCTTGAAACTTGGGGCTTTCCTAGTCTATCTTCCAAATTTTCTCACTTTTGTGCAAGAAATATTTCCCTTTCCTCTGAACCAGTGACCAGTAGCGTGAGCACAATTACAGTGACTGTTACTTTGTCTCAGGTCTGGGAGTCACAGGGAGCAGTGGGATTCTGGTAAACTGGAAAGAATAAGGGAGTAGTGTGTTTTCTTTTTCTTTTTCTTTTTTTTTTTTTTTTTTTGGCTACAGTCAATTGTCAGCAGGAAAACTGGTCTTTTTTCCTTTTATTTGTTTTTCTTAAAGAAACTGGAAATCCTCTCAAAAATGTTTTCTCTAAATTTTCAAGAGAAGTCAGACATAGAATCTCCCTATTTAAAAATACTAGCAATTATTCACGCAGGCCAAGACTACAAGCCAAAAGACGTAGGGCTGCGTGATTCCTGATTCATAAGGCTTTCCCGATACAGAACCTACGGAGCACTTTCCCAGCAAACTGAGGAGCAGCAGAGTGTGCCTCTGTGGAGAGACCGGCTGATGGAGGAGGCATAGCAGATCAACCCTCCACCTGGGCTTCAGTAGCCTCCAGGCCCTCAGTAAACCTTTAAGGGAAAGAAAACACCTTTAGTTGAGCTCCTTTTCTCTCTTCCCCTTCATAGTCACTTCTCCAAAAAATAAAATATTGGAGGCTAAGTTGTCAAATCCACTAGGATACCGAATTCCAAACCAAAGGGCAAAAATCGCTCATCTCCTGCCAAGGAAAAGCCTACAAAAGGAATCAATTACAGGCACACCTCATTTTACTTCACTTAGCTGTATTGTACTTCACAGATGTTGCCTTTTTTTTTTTTTTAACAATATGAGGGCAAGACCCTCCACCAGCAAAGCAATTATGCTTCACTTTATTGTGATCCTCACTTCATTGTAGTAGTCTGGAACCAAACCCCCAACACCTCCGAGGTCTGACTGCAATGTGGACTGTGCTTGGAGGACTGAGAAGTAAACGGCCTGACTGGTCCTCCAGACCAGCTGGAGCTCACTTGCATTTGTTGGGGGCGGGGAGGTGTTTTGCTGTCCACAGTCACTAAAGTCAGCAACAGGGTGAAACGAGGACAAGGAGCAGGGGGCTTATTAGGGTCACAGACCTCCTTCTTCTGGCATAAGATGTATTAAGACCAGTTATCTCATTTGAGGGGAGAGAAAGGTGCTACTGCAAGGCAGAGGATGCACACCGCACTTCCCCTTTTATGGTTTTTGTATTAAGACTGGACACTGAGGTCAGGGAATGAAATGATACTGCAACAATGCCAAACACTAAGGGGGTGTGCTCGGTTATGTTGACTGCAGTGCTTATGAAAAAGATTATTTCTTGCCCACCGCAAACTATTTTTTCTTCTCCTTTGCAGCATCTGAAAAACATCTTCAGAAATCAAATTTGGGGACCTAAAAATAGGTGTATTTCCTTTGGGTGGCAGATATTTCTTCTGAAAGATGTGCCAAGTTTTACAATGGAAAGGGAGGCAAGGCCATAGGAAGTATGCAAAAGTCTTATCAGAATGTTTTACATAGGGAAAGAACGTTTAAACCCACAACACGTGATTTGAACATGCAATGCATGTCAGCATGTGAAATTATTCACAATATCAGAGTCACTGCTAAGTTTTATTTTTTACCTCAAACTCTTCTTTTCCATTCCCCTTTCAATCCACATAAAGTTCTTGACCTCTATGAAGACAGTTTTATCCTATGGTTTTGATTTAATCTTTCAAAACATGAATATGATTTATGTCAAGTGATTCCATGGGAAAAGTAAAATCTTTTGAATGCACAGCTAGAATAAAAATTATAATGAAATTTTAAAAAAATACGCGGGCAAGAGCAAGTTGGGCCAATACAAAACATGTGCAGCCGTCACCTGAACACAGATTAAGGTCATTTGACCTCACCTGCGAGGACCTTAACTCACTCACTTAACCATGCTAATTCTACTTTGCTTTGGTGACTGGAAAGGCTAGAAGAAATATCCAGAAGTACCAAGATTGGCGGTTTCCCAAACCAGGTGATGGTCAGAATCTATTTCAAAATAGATTTCTAGGTCTTTCTCTCAGGAATTCTAATACCCAGATTCTTAGATGGGGCAATTTTAAGAGGTGCCCAAGATGGCTCTCATGATAAGCCAGGGACGGAAACCAAGAACCTTATCTAGCCATTCTTAACCGTGACTGCACACTGTAACCCTAGAGGAACACTCTAAATCAATTAATTCAGACTCCCCGAGGGACGGAGGGACTCTCCCAGGGGACCCTCATCCCTGCCTGAGTCAGACCGAGAGCCACAGTGAGCCCAGCCCAGTCCCAGTTGTTCTCTCTCCTGAAACCCGGCGGTTTGAAGAGAGACGAAGAAGTGGGATGATAAATGAAACCACTTCGCAAGTTATATTCAAAACAGAAAATGAGTGATTCAGAATTTCTTAAATATTTAGATCCACAGCCTCTCATGCAATTCAAATTTTGAGCAACACGAGCTCTCTGTGATATTTTACTCAATTTCTCTTTGGTAAACCTCTCACTTGCCCCTGCTACTTGCTTCACAGGGATGCACAAGATTAAGCAGTTAACGAGTAAAAGGGAGAAAGACTGAGAGGTTCAGTGAAGTGAGAGTGTGTGGAAGCCACAGGCAGACTGGACTAGAAGTCTGGCATATAGCTGAACCCATTTTAATCTCTAAATCGCTGTTCCCAAGGTGGAGGGGTGTTCCTCTTCCTGAAGACTGAATTCATAGGGAAACAAGGTAAGAGCCAAGGATGCGAGTTTGAGTGGCAGCAGGGGGAGGAGACAAACAGATGGGGCCCTTTTTCCTGTGGGGGACCACAGCCAAAAGCACAGAGAGAAGCAGGGTGGAAAGATGATATAGTATAAGGAGTGGGGAGCCCGAAGGTCCATTTCTTTGAAAAATATTGAGTGCCAACATGTGACAAGCACTGTTAGTCTCAGGGGCTGGGAATAAAAGTGAAGAGGACATGGTCCTTGTCCTCAAGGAGTTTGTAGGTCAGCAGGGAGAGCCTGTAGGGCTGCTTTAAAATTCCCAAACAATGCAATTTTAGATATAGTGTGTCTGGCTCTTCAGGGTGGGGCCAAAGTTCTCATCTTCTGGGGAAGGGGAGGCTATGTGGAGGATCCTGAGGACAAGACCAATAGGGAAGCAACAAGCAGTAGTTGGGAAGCAGAGAGATGGAGGCTGGGTTCCTCAGGTTCAATGTTTCCAGATCACAACAACAAAATAAATGCCCACTAACCATGACACTGTCCTTGAAGTCCCAGACAGCTACAAGACCCAGAGTCATCTCTGCTGATGGGTACACAGCATTACACAACCACCAACAGGTGGCACCTAAGCCCAGTTTACACTTGGCTCTGGATCAGGCAGCTGGACCCTCAGATGTCTAGACCAGCTCACTACATAGGCTCACTCTCATCATTTCAGCAACATCACAATAATGTAACCACATGGTTCACACTAGTGGTTCTCAACGTGTGGTCCTCAGACCAGCAAGCACCCAGGAACTTGTTAGAAATGCAAGCCATCAGGCTCCACTCTAGAGTTAGTGAGTCAGAAGCTCTTGGGGTACGGCCTAGCAATCTGTCACCCATAAGTCCTCCAGGATGCTAAAACTCTAGAGCTTGAGGAGCCCTACTTTGCAAAAGTGAATTTCTGAACCCGTTTACTACGTTATGGCAGAATTTTACAACTGTTACCTTGGATAGATCATTTTCACCTTCAAAGGACCAATAAATGAGAAAAGAGGAAATTGGAACAGGAAGACCTATCACTGGGGTCTCGTTCAACCGTAACTACTGCAATTCATCAACTCACCAGTGGGGAAGACGTTTACAGTCCATTAATTCGGACGGGTTGTTGGTGTAAGCATTCATGGCTCTTATGGAAAGCACTAGTAGCACTAGTATCTGAATTCTAATGGCTAATTTAAAAGTACAACCTGCTTCCATTATTTGACTTTTTAGATTACTAATATTAATGCTGTATGAATGACCCCATATGGGGAGGGTGTGCTGAAACATGGGCTTTGTGGTAGGAAAACCAACAAAATAATTGCAGTGTGCGTCTTGTCTCTGCTGTGGTTATACACAACTAGTGAGAACCAGACCTTTCACTAAATTAAAATTCTAAACACAGCCAGAATTGACTTAAATGATTAATCCTAGAACAACTACTTTCAAACAAACCTCTCCCCCAGAACCTAAAAGACTTAACAATGCTAGCCAATATTTAAAGATGAATCAAACATGTAAGTCATTTGTGCCTTGCAAATCAACCTGAATCAGAAGTTTAAAACTCAGAGGTCTAAGGGTTGAAGAAAACTGAGCAATACCTCAAAGAAGTTAAACTGCAGGTGAGCCAGGATTTAAAAAAACAGTGAGGCCCAGGGCTGTCTTCTCCTCAAGATATTGGCACACAGTGCCATTTGGGTGCAGGCTTCCTAAGCTAAAGTGTGAGATTGGAAGGGCAGACATGCTGTCCACCTTGTCTGTTGTTGTATCCTCAGTGCTTAGAATATAGTCAGGCACATAGTAGGTGTTCAGAATATTGACTATATAAGTGCATGAGTGAGCCCACAAAACTGATGTAGGTGCACTGTCAAACAGAATCTTCTGTGATAACAGAAATGTTCTGTAAGTTGTATTGTGTGATACACTAGCTGTAGTGACAGGTAGCTACTGAGCACTTAAAACGTGGCTAGTGTAACTGGGGAACTAAATTTTAAATTGAAATGGGCACACGTAACTGAGGCTACCACATTGGACAGTACAGTTATAGAGGGTTGGGAAAATGTGTGTGTGTGAAAAACAACAAAAGAAAAGAAGAATGAGTATGTAATGCAGAAAACTTATCATCTATTATCTCCGATCCTGAGAAGTAGTTTAAGCAGGAGCAGGTTGGGCAGGCAATGCTGCCAGGGGCTCCAAATTCCTTCTGCTTTCCCTTCAACCCTCTAATGGCTGTGGCAGCAGCTGATGAGACAGGAGGACTGGGTTTTTGATTTAAAGACAAAAGTCTCCACTCCTCTCCCACCAGGGACAAGGCAGTATTGAAGCCGTGGGCACAGCACTGGGTGGAAGGAAACTGCTAGGTGAAAAGAGGCACATAAGTACACATACATGTATGATACATGCTGGTAGATTATTTTACAAAAGGAATATATCAGTCTACATGGCCACCACCATAATTGGAAACTATATACCCTAGAAAGGCCCACTGTACTTGTTTTGTAATTATTTTGCTAATTTGTTTTCATTTTGATTAGCAGTCTAATGTACTACGAGTAGGTTCCAAGCCTCACAGGCTATATGGTGAGAAAAAAACTCCAATGGATCCCTACTCAAAACACCTCTCAGTATGCTGCATGCTCCAAAAAGCAGGACGTGTGATGACATTCTTACATTAATTTCACCACAGACTGACTATTGAGACAGCCAGTGTGAGCTCAGTCAAAAAGAATCCCCTTCTACTCCAAACAGACTACAGTGAGAGGAGAATGACCAGGAGAACAGTATGCCCTATGGCTTACCAACAGCTAGAGAGAATATAATTTGACTCTGAGAAAGATAAAGTGAATTACTATTATTAACTGGCTTAAAGTAAGCATACATCGAGAATATGTAAGGATTCATAAACTTGTGTTATTTGTTTAAATTTTGCTCAAAACATAGGATGCTAATTAAATGCATAATACCAACAGTAATAAATGTTACACTTTGTTTTTGAATCAAAAGCTGTATCTTGGTAAAAGCACTGGAAGAAACAGGAGCCTTGCCCTGTGTCTGCAACCCACCCATTAGCCGTGTTCACTGTGAGGCTAAGTCTGGTGGGCCAGACCCCGGCACACAGGGCCTGCTACCTGGTGGCAGCCAGCTCAGATTACAGGCCCAAAACAAAAACAGAAGGAAACATTCTAGAAGAAAATAGAGAAGGTTAACTCTCAATACTGAAACGAAGACTAAAATTCTACAAGCAACACACCGCACAGAGCAGTATTTCTCAGCTTTTTCACTCCTGCCATCTTCGGACATTTTCCCTGAGTGTTCCCTCTGTGAAATTTTAATGCCACAGATACACCATATGTGCGTTTACATAGGGTATATACGTCTCTCTTACATAAAAACAGAGTAAATACAATGCTTACTATTTCTACTTAATGAAGGGTTAAAGATGACTTAATAAACATTTTAAGTTGAAAGTTAGTTATTAACATTTAACTTTATGTAAACATATTTGCTGAATCTAACATTACTTATATAAATTATAATGTATGAAATTGAATAGGCAAATTAGTAATTTATATAATTACATAATAGCAATGTAATGGAATTCAAAAACATTCAAAACTTTCATTTATATTTTCCTCAAAAACAAAACAATTGAGAAAACTAAGCTAATTTATTACACATTATTTTTAGTAAACTTAACTTTTAACTTTGATGAGAATAAATGATTTTTAACTTAACTATCTGCTGGATATTGTCAATATTTTAATTGTATATATAACAATTAATGATGGATAACTTGTGTAGAATAATAAAACTTTTTGTTTTATTCTGAGGGCCCCAGTTGCACACAAAAGCACTGAAGGTTAAACAGAAATAGTATCCACCAAGCACCCACCTGAATAGGCACATGCCGACCACCTGTTCAGATATTACCCTGAGATTGAGGAGTTGATTGACAGGCAATCCTCCAATTATAATCTCAACAATTTTCCATAGTTTTGTAGCACTGCATATATTTTGTGTATCTTCAATGTCAATGATGCTCACATGATACCCAAGAAAACACAAGGGAGACTAAATACTCAGGAATAAGATTTTGTTAGACAGGATTGAGTTTTCGAGGGCTACAGACTATCATAATATCTAAGACTCAAGCTGCCCTACTTTCCCTTCCTCCCCAAGAACCAATTTCCATCTCTTTGGGGCAAAATTACCCGTTAAGAATACACGATTCAAAAGATACATAGCAAAACTTATGTCAATATCTTGCCAGATGACACAGAGTAGAAGTAAATCTGTGGAGGTGCTTTAAAGTCTATGTGAACTTTGTCCCAGTGGGCAGCATCACTGTTCACCGCGGGCTCATTCTGCCTGTAGATACAAAAACAGACCAAGTTTCTGTGGCAGGCACTCCCCTTTCTCAGCTCACTTCTCCTCTCTCCATATTCCTCCTAGTTCATTACTGTGTCTCCTGTTCCTCTGCTGCCTCTTAAATGTATGCATTCCTGCCTCCCCTGGCCTCCCTCTCTTCTTCTCTCGCTCTAAACTCTCTACACAATCCCTTCAAACTTGCACATTTTAGTTGCCTCTGCATTAGTTAGTTATGCCTGTGAGGCTCCCATCTGCCTGCCTGACAATTCCTCAGAAAAGTCCTTTCCAAACCTCAAACTCAGTATGTACAAAATAAGATTAAAAAAATCGATATTTTAACCACCTGCTTGAGTTTTCTACCATGGTAACAGACTTATTCCCTCAATAACCCAGCTGAAACTCTCTCACCCGTCACATCTCATCAGGTAACGATTTTCAGTGTATCCTTCCTTTGCTGTTGTAATGGCTTCCTAACTCTTCCAGGTATCTCCAACCATTGGTTCTTCTATCTGTCAGAGCCTAGGCATCCTTGGCCATGGGGTATGCACAGATCTCAGTTGGGGCAAGGTGGGACAGGGTGGGGCTGGGAAAGCTAGTCTGACTGGAAAGGCCGGGTTTAACAGGCTGTGCACTGGCATGTCAGCACCATACAGAACACAGCCTAGGGAAATGTTCTTAGTAACAGGGCAGTTTCACTACCTCAGTTCATTCATGGCAGGACCCGAGTCCTGACAGACAGTTGTGACAGTCTCCTACTGAGCTCTTGTCCTCTAGCTTTTAGTTTCTAAAACTCAAACCTGGTCCCTTACTACTACTGCACTTTAAATTCCTCAGTGGCTCCCTCTCCACTGGGCAATGTCAACCATGTGAATCCTGACCAGCTGGAAGCAGGAAGTTGGGTAGAGCAGCTGGCTCAGGAAGCTCCTGCTTCATGGACCCTATCAGAGGTGATCACAGAACAAAAGTCTGAGTCTAAAACCTAAATCCAATACCCCTTGGGGATGATCTTCATTTTCAGGTGAACCTCTGCAGAGGCATCCTGTGCTCTCCGTGCCCGTCCAGAGAAACAGTTCCCGCAGTGGGGACTGTGCTCTCTGGACTCCACTCCTTCCCGGCCCCACCTACAATGCCATCCTCTACTTTGCCCTTCCTTTGCCTGTCCACACTCTGCTCATTTTTAAAGGACTGGCTTAAACATCATCTCTTCTGTGGACTCTGATCAAGGCAGCTTTAGGGGGAGGAGGAAAAAGGAATGTGCTTCCAGACAAGTACTTTGTCAGCATCAAGGGGCTGTTTTGAGAGCAGGCTCTCATGAATTAGTAGAAGTATATAAAGATGGAACAGAACCACATTCTATGAGCTACATGACATTTTGAATCAAGAATCATAGTTGACAGTATTATTAAAAAATATTCAGCCCTGGCTGGTGTGGCTCAGTGGATTGAGTGCCAGCCTGTGAACCAGAGGGTCACCATTTCGATTCCCAATCAGGGCTCATGCCTGGGTTGCAGGCCAGGTACCCAGTAGGGGGCACCTGAGAGGCAACCACACATTGATGTTTCTTTCTCTCTCCCCCCTCCCTTCCCCTCTGTCTAAAAATAAATAAAATCTTTAAAAAAGATACAGAAGATTATTTATATAGAAAACATTCATAGTCCTTTCTTGGAGGAATTACCACAAAGGTGATCTGTGATGGGCATGTAGTATCAGTGAATAATAAACCTTTGTTGAAGTTACTCAGGTCTGAAGGTCTACTGTTACTGCAGCATAACCCAGCATGTCCTGACACATGGCAATTGGCATCAGGAATGGGGTGCCCCTGAAGCAACAGAAAGTCCTGACACATAGGCGCTGGCATGGGGTCAGGCAGCGGTCCTGTGCAGAAGCTCCACTAGAGCCTGGAAAGAGGGCAATCCATTTTGCAGTATCAAAACATTTGCTAAGATTTGTGACAATTTAGAGAAGACACATAATGTATCTAATAAGCTTGTTGCTTTAGGTGAAGAGGCGAAAAATGAAACACTAACAGCATCTTCTGCTGCCTTTGGCTGCATTTGACAAGGTGCCATGAGAAAGAGATGATTTAGGAAAGGAAATGGACACTCTAAGCAGAAAGGAAAGAGACTAAGAGTCCAGAAGTTCCAAGTCTTAGAGGATTAAAAGAGGCAACTTCTTTACAACCCAAACTGCCACAGAGAAAACGGAGGTCTTTGAACAATGAAAGCTAATTAAATCAGCAGTCCCAGGAAAGGGCCAAATTAAAAATGTAGCCTTTTTAAAAACCTCTAAATGCCGGACTTCCAGCCAAGATGGAGGTGTAGGTAGACACACTATGCCTCCTGGCACAACCAAAATAAGGCCAGCAACCATTTAAAAACAAGATAACAACCAGATCTGACAGAAAATTGAACTGTATGGAAGCTGGACAACCAAGGAGTTAAAATATACACATTCATCCAGACCGGTAGGAAGGGTGGAGTTAGGCAGCCGGGGAGAGACAGGTTGTGGCACAAAAAGTGGTGGCACTGGGCACGTTAGGCATCCCGGGCACAAGACCACAGAAAGCGGACTCTGGGCATGCAGGTGGCTGGCAGACCCAGTGCGGTGGCAATTGTGAAGCGAGGCACTGCTCGCAAGGCGGCTAGCTGTCAGGGCAGTCCCACATTCACCTGCAGATAAACCAGGCGAAACTGGGCAGTGAGACAGACTGAGCAACAGGGTCCCAGTGCCAGGAAACAGAGCCTTGGGACACTGATTGAAAACACCTGTGGAGGGATGCGGTGCAGGGAGTGACTCCCAGCCTCACAGGAGAGTGTGTTGGAGAGACCCATGGGGTCCTAGAATGTGCACAAGCCCACCCACATGGGAATCAGCACCAGAAAGGCCCAGTTAGCTTGGGGAAGTGGTGGAAGGGGCTGAAGTCTGACAGAGAGCAGAGTAAGTGCCATTGTTCCCTCTCGGACCCCGAGCCCACATACAGCATCACAACCCAGCAACTGGGTTGCCCCCCCCTGGTGAACACCTAAGGATCCGCCCCTCATACATAACAGGGGCAACAAGACAGAAAAAAAATGGCCCGAACAGAAGAATAAATCAAAGCTCCACAGCAAATACAACTAAGCAACCAAGAGATAGCCAGCCTATTAGATGCACAGTTCAAAGCACTGGTGATCAGGATGCTCACAGAATTGATTGAATTTGGTAGCAAATTAGATGAAAAAATGAAGGCTATGCAAAGTGAAATGAAGGGAAATGCACAAGGAACCAATAGTGATGGGAAGAAAACTGGGGCTCAAATCAATGGAGTGGACCAGAAGGAAGAAAGAAACAACCAAACAGAAAAGAATGGAGAAATAAGAATTCAAAAAAATGAGGAGAGGCTTAGGAACCTCCAGGAAATCTTTAAACATTCCAACATCTGAATTATAGGGGTACCAGAAGGAGAAGAGGAAGAACAACAAGTGGAAAACTTATTTGAACAAATAATAAAGGAGAACTTCCCCAAACTGGCAAAGGAAATAGACTTTCAGGAAGTCCAGGAACCTCAGAGAGTCCCAAAGAAGTTGGACCCAAGGAGGAACACACTAAGGCACATCATAATTACATTAGCCAAGGTAAAAATGAAGGAGAGAATCCTAGAAGCAGCAAGAGATAAGGGGACAGTCACCTACAAAGGAGTTCCCATCAGACTGTCAGCTGATTTCTCAAAAGAGACCTTGCAGGCAAGAAGGGGCTGGAAAGAAGTATTCCAAGTCATGAAAGGCAAGGACCTCCATCCAAGATTGCTCTATCCAGCAAAGATTTCATTTAGAATGGAAGGGCAGATAATAAAGTACTTCTCAGATAAGGTCAAGTTAAAAGAGTTCATCATCACCAAGCCCTTATTATATGAAATGTTAAAGGGACTTACCTGAGAAAAAGAAGATAAAAAACATGTATAGTAAAATGACAGCAAACTCACAATTATTAACAACCACACCTAAAACAAAAACAAAAACAAACTAAGCAATCAACTAGAACAGGAACAGAACCACAGAAATGGAGATCACATGAGGGTTAGCAACAGGGGAGTGGGAGGAGGAGAGGGGGGAAAAAGGTACAGAGAATAAGTAGCATAGATGGTAGGTAGAAAATAGACAGGAGGAGGGCAAGAACAGTATGGGAAATGTAGAAGCTGAAGAACTTATGACATATGGACATGAACTAAAGGGGGGGAATGTGGGTGGGAGAGGGTGTGCAGGGTGGAGGGGAGTGAAGGGGGAAAATCGGACAACTATAATAGCATAATCAATAAAATATATTAAAAAAAAGTCTAAATGCCCCAAGGTGGTCTCTAGGTGGACAATGGCCTAGGGAAACTAACTCTAGGTGTGACTCATCCCCAAGAAATTGAAGATACTTAACATTAAGTCTAGGAAGAGAGGAAGGATTTCTTTCCTTTCCCAAGCTGGGTGAAGTGATCTCTTTGGCTAGTGAACTTGAGCAGGAGTGATACGTGTCAGTTCTAGGCTGAAGCCCTATCAGCCAGTGCTCATTAGCAGGAGGAAACGCTCCCTTCCTTCCACCTCGGAACTGGCAGGGCCCCAGAGAGAGGTCACATCAGCCCACCCTTGCTGGCTCATGAGAAATAAACTTGCATTGTCATCCACTGCTGTTTTGTGTTGTTCGCTACCAACATATAAGTCAGTCTACTTTGACAGATAGAGTGCCTTTTAAAAACATTTCTCAAAACTTCAAAGGAGAAGAGGCCTAGTTCATTTTAACAGAGGTGAAAGTCTGCTACTTTTACTACAAAGATAGTAAATAGTGGGAGAGAAAATGTCAGTAAATTTAAAACCTAGTTATTAAGGCTTTGTAGGGGATGGCACTTTGCTTGTTAAAACTTTCTCTTCTGATTTTGTCTCCTCATCCCCTGCATTTCTCTTAAAACAATGATCTCTGCATAGTTCTCCTGCTCATAGTCCTCACCACTCCAACACTCAACTCCCATTTACAATGGTACCACTCAAAAATGTCACTTCCTCCAATTAATTCTAAATGACAATGGTTGTTTTTGATAATTAAGAATGAAAAGGAATCAGACTGACACATTAAAATTTTTTCTTTGCCATGAACCACAGTTTAATTGAAATACCAGCTCTGTCAACTCTGACAAAATCATAGCCTATTTGCCACCAATGGCTACAGAGTATTGTGTTGAATGCTGAGTTTAGATCCTCATGCAGAAGTGACAGCCTTTAATGACACCCACCAGGAGCCAACGATCCTCTCTGGTCACAGGAGCAAGGAAGAGGGCACACGCGGTGGTCTCTCAGTGCCTCAGACAGCCAGCACAGTGCCCGGCACAGAGCATGTGATCAGTAAATGTCCACTCTCCTCTCACACCCTGGCTCCTGCCGGCCTCTTTGTTGACAATATCTGGCTGACAAGACTTCTGTCACCCTCAGGTTCTACCACAGATGGCAGAACAGTTCTCCATAGCACAGCCTCCAGAGACGCTCAGTTTTCTGGACCAGGGCGATCAGGCGTCCCTCACAGGACTGGCTGCTCTGTCTTAAGGAGTTTAGTGACAAAGGGAGAACATAGGGAAAGAAAGTTGTAATGTCTAACAGAGATTACTTCGATTAGCTCCATTGTGGGGTGTCTTGCAATATTCAGGGAAGTGAAAGAAGTGCAATTTCCCATTCTTCTACCCAGGAGATACCTCTGGAATAAAAAAAAGATCATTGTTCCTGGGCAGGAAAATGATGTCTTACATGGTTTAAGTACCACCTCTTGCCCTGATGTAAATAAAATCAGGATTGACATGTTAAAAGCCCTAAAGGCCTCTTCAGCCTGGACGAGGTTAGCCCTTTGGCCCAGGTGTGCCAACAAAACCCTGTTGCCAAAGGTTATACTCACGTCCACAAATCTGCAACCTTAAAAGGCTAGAGAAAAAATAATTTTTCATATGATATCAAGTTAAAAGTTGCAATCATTGTTGCCATGGAGATAGGATTTTTTTTGCAATGCTGCCCTTTTGCTGGCAGATGAAGCCAGTGTTATAATCAATAAGAAAGCAGTCCTTCTTTTCCACATCCCTCTTGGGGAAAGGATTCCAGGAAAAAGCATATATAGAACCATATCTGATGGGCCCTAAATGTCCGTGGTAGAAATTTCTCCTGAGAAATACTACCTGGCCCAATAAAATGCCAATCTATGCCTTCACCATGCTTTGCTGAAGAACTCACTACAAGGTCAAGTACACAGGCCAATCCTCAACTGCTATCAGTTCCTTGTCAGTGTTTCTCTACTTCTTTCAGCCCCATCTAAGAAGTCCCTCATGTGCTAGAATTGTTTGTTAATCAAGAACCAGTTTGAGTTGAGAATTCCTCAGACCCTGAATTGCAGAGTAAGGTTAGGGGGCATAAATGACTCTCCCTAGAACACTGTATCTCAAATTGTGTCAAGTAATCTTCTGTTACTAAATATCTTGGTGACACTAATTCCATGATCATTTTAGCTGAAATCTCTCTGGCTTTGTTTTCCTTTTGATCATTTGGTCTCTTGAAGCCCTGTAATTTTCTCTTCTTCCCCACAGAGGAACAGCTAGGCAGAGAGGAGAAAATCATTTAAAGCTTTTCCCAATATAACAGATATATAAATGAGGTCTCCTCTTACTTCCCACGTGGGTATGTTGAAGAGTCAGGATCCATTCCCTGTAGAATTCCACTCTGAAACTATGGTGATTCAAGCAGGGTCTGTATTCACACATGTTTACCCTGTATGTGTAAAGGTCACCTCCTTCCAGAGAAAGGCAAATGGAATAAAAAATGGATCAAATGGATACGGTATATACCCAACCACTAGATAAGCCAAATTAAATGCCTTGGTATCATCACAGGTAGACCGCCCTAGGGCCAGGACTGCGTGCACGGACAGGTGTGGGTAGAAGAGGAAAGGGAACCAAGGCAGAGGCAAAACAATGAGTTCACCAAACTTGTTTCTTCCTTCTGCTGGTCACGGAGCTAAACTACATTTCCAGAGGTGCCCTGCAGTCAGGTGGGACCCTGCGCCTGGGGTCCAGTCGATGGCCCGGGTCCAGACCCACCTACCTCTATCCTGCAGACTCCTCTACTCCCTTTCTCACTGCCCCTCCTGGGAGATACTGAGAATCCAGTGGAGGGATGCAGAATCCCAGAAGATGGCAGGCTTACATTATAGAGAAATTCTAGGTCCCTAAATGACTGTAAGGAACAGAACCCTCTTCCACCTCACCTCCCACCAATCTGCACTGAATCAGAACATGATAAATAAATCTATGTCAAACCACTGAGATTTTGATTTTTTGTTAAAACAAGCAGCGTCACTTTACCTGACTAAAGCAAGAAAGCAGAATGGAGCCTGAAATATGGCTTCTTCTGTATGTTCAGCTTGTCTTAAAGAGCCAAATGGTGTCTTGAACTAATCTCCAATAATTCACATTAGGATTTTCAGGCAACTCTTGGTAGATGGATACTGTTTAGTGAGCCTCTGAGCTTAAGGGCCAAGAAGCAATATTCTTAATAGTTAGTGCAAAACCTGGAATTGATGGCCAAAAACATAAATGAAAATTCTCCCCCTTCATTCTTCAAACCTTCTGTATTTCTAAAAAAAAAGGGACTACAATAGACAGAACTGCCTCTAAAAGCTGGAATGCACAAATGCCATTTCAGGGTAGGGTGGGAAGGACAAGGAAGGAGAAAGGACCATCTATAACATCCAATCTCTTTCGAATTATTCACTCATCGTTTATACAAAGAGATTATCCTCCTACAACACCGCTTTTCATTTTGCAAATGTGTAGTGTGCAGACTTTCCTGGTTCAATGGGAAAGGTTTCCAAGAAAATTAAATGTCAAGGCTGCCTGGCTTATTGGTTTTGTTCTGTATAAATTCCCTTTTTAATTCAGCTTTGAATAATTATATTCTTCATTGTCAAGGTGACAAATTAGCTTCGATCTTAACAGGGTGTGAGAATCGAGAAAGGAGGTGAAGAGTAGCCACAGTTCTCATCTTAGCAGGTAAGACACAGAATTAAGTTTCAAAGACAGCCTTTTGTGGTCCTGAGGAAGTAGTGGCACATGAGGTATCGGGTATAATTTTTAAAAGTGTGTGTTTATTTCTTCCTGTGTTTTTCCTTGTCCAGAGACTGGTGCCCTGATACACGTAAAGCTTTAAGTAAGCTAGAAGAACGCTGCCCTGAATGTGGATAGGAAATTGCTGGGAAAGCCGTGCTGTCCTGTGAAGTCACACTCAAGCCTGCTATTGATGTTAATGAGGTAGTGAGCGCCTTGGAGACTTGGCCCAGGGTTCCTGCCTCACCCTGCAGCCCTGCTGGGGCTCCAGGTAACACTGTGCTACTGCAGACTTACAACACGGAGTTGCTACTGGTGAGGTGACAGTGAAGACTGGGTTTAGGTGCATGGGTCCCATATACTGTCAAAAAAGATTTTAATCTTCTTTTACCCCCTTTCAGTTTCTATATATTAAAACAGAAAACAAAAGTTAAGAGAATAATCTTTGTACATATGCGAATCCCATTACCCCAGGCTCTCAGAGATAAACTTTAGTCTCTGTCATCTGCATGTACAGGGCACACATAAGCCTGTGATCTCAGAAAGTGAAGGGAATTCAGAGGTACAAATGTGCAGTTATAACATAAATACACCATGGGATGGAATGTACAGCACAGAGAACACAGTAAATGATATTGTAATAACTGTGCATGGTGTCGGATGGTCACTAAACTTAGCAAGGTGACAGCTTTGTTAAGGCACATACACGCTGAATCACTATGTTGTACACCTAAAACTCACATAACTTTTTATGTCAACTATAATTTAATTTAAAAAGGAACAGAACTCTTTCCCATTAGAATAAAAGAATGTTATGACAATGAAATTCTTAAAATAAAACAGTACTATTGCTTCACAATTTGAGAAGAGAGCCTAGAGAGATTAACTGACTTGCCCAAGGCCCGGTACTCTGATATAAGCAATGGATTTGATATGATCTCTCTTTCTCTCTCTCTCTCTCTCACTCACACACACACACACACACACACACACACACACACACACATTCATGCACACACATACCACACACAGAGAAGGGAAATGATATAGTAATTTGCATGTTAAACCCTCAGATGTCTGGAAGCGATATGATGCTATTTAAAATATTACATCCTCAAAGCATGCATCATCTGGCAAAATTTTTCTTCAGACTTGAAACCTAGGATTAGGAAAGCTTTTGCCAAAGTTTTGTCAAAAGGAAATTTGGATTGGGAAGACTTATTTCCTTATATATTCTTTCCAAGAATAACAGCACAAATCAGTGGAGTACACCATTCCCGTAGATCTGTCACAATATGCTCTTGATTAATATTTCTGTGTCTACTTACAAATAGGGCAGACCAAGTTTTAAACTCAGTTTTGATTCCTAAGCCTTTTTAGATTATTAAAAATTGGCCTTACCACAGTGGTTGAGGCTATGCTTTTAAAAATCATTTTACATGACACGGCTTTGCAGGCATGGTTTGGAGCTAGGGCATTAGGGAATAAATCACACGCTGTGTTTATAGGAAGAACAGAACAGTAGTATCAGGTCAGATGGCTTGAGGGAAGTTAACCAACTCCTACCTCCAATGTTTTGCAAGTAAGATTTAGGAAAGTGCCACGAATGAATGGATCACAAATAGTAACTAACAATGTGAAGCAATCCTTAACAGTTCTCAGTGAAGTGAACAGGGTTGGCTCAAGAAAACAACCAAAATAAAACCAAAAAAAGTAGGTTATTACTTTTTTTTAATCCTCACTCAAGGACACTGTTTTGTTGCTTTTAGAGAGAGTAAAGGAGAGAGAAACATCGATGCAAGAGAGAAGCATCAGTTGGTTGCCTCCCTAACATGCCCAGAACAGGGATCAAACCCTCAACCTCTCTGTTATGGGACAATGCTCCAACCAACTGAGCCACACTGGCTGGGGCTGTGGGTTGTTACACTTGACCCTCCAGCCTGAGAAGGCTGTCAACTCTGTTTTAGAAACTGCATCCTCTGACAAACTGGAAAAGTCCTTAATTCATTTGCCAAAAGCGGTGTAGGCACCCACTCTTTACTGGGTGAGAGTGTTCCTGTAGCTGGAGGAACCAATGAGCACTCATTGAAGTTCTGCCCCATGATCCATGGTGAGGGGTCAGCCTGTAGGATCTTTGGCCCTGCAGACAAGAAGGGGAACACACACAGGGGCAGAACGCCAAGGAAGAGTTTAGCAATTCTCCCCCCAACTGCTCTACTGCAGGCACAGGGGCATAGGTGGTTGGGGTAAGGCTACTGCATCAGTAAACAGTGTCTTGGCATGAAACAGGAGAAGCTGGCTTGGCACCGGATATAGTACAGTTAAACACCACTGGAGACAGGCAGAAGCGCAGGTAGAATAAAGGGTAGAGAGAAATACAATAGTTAAATAGAAAACACTCATATGTCCATTCAATGGGGAAAACAACTGTTTCTAGCTTAGGTCTGTAATCAGGAAGTCATTTTTCCAACCAAAAGTATCATAAAACATCTCCTATTTAGTCGATAGTCAGAGTAAAGAGGCCACTGCATTGAGAGGAGGACGCAGATTAGTGCAAGATAGGGCCAGAGCAACAAAGCCAAGCCAGGCCTGGGTTAGGTGGTAGAGCAGGCAGCTATCATTCTGGAAAATTTGTGGCAGGAAGCAAACTCCTTGCACATACAGCAATGAAGATCCTATTTTAAAAGACCTTTGAGGAGGTAGGCAGAAACTACGATAAACTATAGACAAGAAGAAAAGCATTATTGGTTTACCGTCATACAATCAAGAATATCACGGAAAAGGATCAGCAGAAAAATCAGTGTTCCACGAACATCCTTTTACAAATTTGCTGTGTACATTTATGGTTTAATTTATTGCAGAGTGCATGTGGTGGGGTTTCAAAGATATGTTTATTGATTTTAGAGACAGAAGAAGAATGAGAGAGAGAAACATAGATGTGAGGGAGAAACATTGACTGGTTGCCTTCTGTACGCACCCTAGCTGGAGATTGAACTCATAAACGTAAGTATGTGCCCTAACTGGGAATTGAACCCACAACATTTCAGTGGACAGGACCATGCTCCAACCAACTGAACCACCCGGCCAGGGTGGAAAATGCAATTTTAAACATGTCATCAATAACTGACCTGGGCTTCCTTTGGGCCCTCATCTGCCCTTAGAGAGAAAACGTTACACTATTCACACTCTTAACGAATTTCCATTTAACTGACTTGCTCACTTAACGAGCTCCCTGCATTCCTTCTCCGCCTCACAGTGACTGAGTCCCTTGGTCCACAGAGGATCCGGAAGTGGCAGGTTTCCTTCTGTGGGGACTCTGTATCATCTGCTTTCAAGAGTCAGTTGTGCCCCCAAATCCATGTGCTATTTTAGTTACATAATTTAATTAAATATAATACAAAATGAGAAAAGTGATTGTGAGGAGAGAGTTGTCTGTATGAAAAGTAAACCAAATGCTTTGAATAGACTTAAGACAAATGTCCTTTAACAATGCTTTCAGTTAGATGGAAAGACAACTGTGGAACACTTTTTTAAAGTGTAAAAAAATCTAAGATTCTATGCTCAAATTTCTTTGCAAGTGTCTTAAAGAGTCATTTGCCTAGTAATGAAAATACCACTAGAAGTTGTAGATAAAGCACCATGGAGGAGAACTGTGACAGAAATAATCACTCTAATTGGAAGACCGATATACAAAGCAAAGGTCTTGGCCCTGCATTGAAAGACTGCTGTATGAATGTACATTTACATTAAATTAAAATTAAATGTTTAAGAAACATGCATAATTATTTATGATTCTACTTTACTTTAAAAAATAGTTCTGATCAGATCTGATGTCATCCTTTTACTGTAACTAAATGTCTAATCCAGCTTAGAATTTATTCAATACAATAATTTAAGCTGTCCTTTTCAGTAATATTCAGATTCCCCAACAGCCTCCCCTCCTCCTGTAATAGCACCCCAGCCCTCCTGGTGTCTCCAGGGGTGTGGGCGCAGTCTCCAGGTGTGGTGGCAGTCCTTCCACGGTACAGCCTGGCACCTACTGGTCTGCATTACTGCCCCTTGTTTCCCTGTCGCCATGTGCTCCTCTGGCCTCTGATGGTAAGGTGTCAAGCTGGCCCCTTCTTTTACTTCCAGCAATGCTCCTGGGTGGGTCAGTCCAACTCCCCTCTGCTGTCCAGCTTTCCTTTAGCCCTGGTTGGCTGCAGACCCCAGAGTGTGCTCCAGCAGTGTTCAGGCCCAGCCCAATGGCCGGCCGGCCCCAACATCTGTTTTGGTGCTTCCGCTTCTCGCCTTAGGATCTGTGCTGTGTGGTCACGGAGCTGCTCCATATGGGCCTGGAGGGCATCAGCACACTTCTCCCATTCTGTAGTCCCCCCAGGAGCACAGAGAGGGAATCCTGTGCCTGCGCTGCTTCCTGCAATTTGCCAGTCTCCCAACACCAAGGCTCAGAGAAAGCTCTAGAAATATCCCTCTTGTACCTACTTCTGCCTCCCTCCCTCTTTCCACTCTCCCTCTTCCCACCTTTACCCTGGACAGAGGCAGACTTTCTTTCACTTCCTTCACATCATCTCGTCCTTCTCCCTGTCTCCAATCTTCTCCACACTGCAGGAGAACCTGTGGGCTGGACCCCACAGGCTTGCCTTCTCTCTCCCTAAGGAGCAGCTGCAGGAACTTCACAGGCCTCTCACTCCTCAAGGCCTCCTTTCAAGCCCACCATCACGCCCTCCTCCTTCCCTGAACATGTAAGTCCATTGGGCCTTAAGAATGAGATGCTACAAGACAATGCTTTAAGGGGAGAGGGGAAGATGTACTGACTTTAAATCTATGAAAATAAACACTTACTTTTTGTTTTTATTAATCCCATTCCAGAGGGAGGAGTCAAACATTCCCAACCGATACCTTTATTATTACTGTAAAGTCTCCTCTACCTTCAGCCGAAGGTTGACACCTGCTATCACTCTATATGTAGGTGTTTGGCCCGGACAGCAGTCAGGATGCCAGTGCCAGTGAGGACAAAACAAGTCCGATGCAGGGTGCCATGGCACAAGAGGCATTTTCCCTGGACCCCACAAGGCTTCCTTAGAGGGACAGGTATATTCAATGCACTCCTAGCTGGACTCAATGCTCCTGGGACAAGGGAAGAATGAGGTCTGCCGGTTGAAGCTGTTTCTCCAGCACACACAGGCAAATAAAAGCATACAGCAGTATGTTCAAGGCAACAAGACTATTAAAACTTGGAAAGAAAGTGACTTACTGTGACCTTGCAAACAAGCAGACATAAAGACCACAACGTGACCTCAGTGTGCCACCGCTGAATGACCCTGGGGCTCCTAGGATTCCCTTCTCGCTGTCTGTTGATGAGCAGGTGTGCAGGGTGATAAAGGCATATTGGAATCTCAGGCTCTTCCTCGGTAGGGTGATGCCCAGCAGGTCTTGCCAAGGAGCCCACTCACTTTTAAACTCAGAAAAGTTCACTGGGGAGAAATCAAACCTATGCACTTTCCTAGATAAAAGCAAAATTTAATCGTTTATATTCTTTTTGGACTCTTAGGCTTGGGGGAAAAATGTTAATCTTCCCTGCCCTTGAGGTAGCCTGACTAAGCAATCTACCCATGGGAAGAAAGGACTCTGCTTCCATCACAACTGGCAAGACAAGCCAGCAGGCAAATGCATGCAGAAACTATTGGACCTGACACACTTCACATATAAATGGCAGATGGTGGCCGATTGAGCCAGGTGAGGTTGCCTAGACAGGATGAGATCTACCAGGTAAAGTGCTAGGTTGGAAAGATCTGGGGGTCAGAGGCAAAGGCTATAGCCTCAGGTTTTCTGTGGCTAAAACTCTGACTCAATGCTCTGGGCAAAAGGACTTCTGAACATTTAGTTTGTCTCAATTCCAACCATCTCCGAATTTTCAGAACCTGAAGAATAAAAAGCTGAAGTTTAATTTAGATCACTGTCAAGCTACTTGATAACAGAGCTTCCCTAGAGGGGACTCAGAACTGCTTTAAGTTGGCTAGTCAGTTAATCTCTATTCCAATGATCAGAGTCCAGGATTAATGTGGTGATAATAAGTCATCTCCCCTCTGTTTTACTAAAATGTGCGCTTCTGATTTTAGTCTGCTGAAAGCTTAATATTCTTGGAACAAAACCATTCTTTGAAAACCTTCACATGGTCCCCTTAAACGTGCATGAATTGAATGTTCCACTTAAATTTGCAATGGGGTGTCTTCCTAAGAGGATAATCAGTGAGTCCAGACTGCGGGAGGGGAAATTTTAGTGATGGAGAAACATCAGGGATTTGGAAACAATGCAGATTTTGCTAGCAGAAAGAAGAGAACAAAGGGCGGGAGCTGTCAATTAGAGTGAAATTAAACACACATGCCTTCCAAGTGCAGAGCAGCCACGAGGAGCAATGTAGCCCCGATGTTACTAGGAGAACAAGGGTTCTCTCTTTCCTTACGATAAGTAAATATGGAGGGACGGGGCACAGATAAGGCTGCTCAGGCTCCTCTTTCCTGGGATAGAACAACTGATCACAAATGAGACTCCTCTGTGCCTTTACTGACCCTTGGCACCATCAACCTCCTGTGCTGGCCTAGCTTCCTGTGCCAATACTGGACTGAAGAGAACTTTCCAGCATCCACTTTATCTAATACATATTGTCTTTATCTGAAAACAATTGGGAAACTCCTTTCAGAATCCAGGGAATCCTCCTGACTGCACTAAGTAAATGCCTCCAAATAAAGAATAAATGGAGTGCTTTTTGGAGTGTGTTGTTTCTGGGGAGGGGGGCAGAACTACCCAAGAGTACCATACAACATCCTTTATTGCACACAGGATATTCACAGCACAATCCTAATGAATGTAATTATTAAAAATTCTATTTCAGGGCTTCATTTTATTTCCTTTGTAGGCCGAATGATTCCGTCTGGAAGCACCTACTGTGTCTGGTTGTCTAATTGCACCAGATCCTCATTTGCTAGTGCCAGTCATGGGACGCAAGCAGTTCTGCAATATCACTGCCAACAACCTCGTAAATTCTAACCCTGCAAATGGCAAATGTTTAACAATCTATGATGAGAAGCGGGAACAGGTAATGTGTAAAAGCAGGACTCTGGAACCAGACTGCCCAGGGCCCAATCTTGGTCCTGCCATTTCTAAGCCACATGCTCTTGGAAAGTTACTGAACTCTTGCTGACTCAGTCTCTTCATCTGTAAAATGGAAAAATGGGGGTAACTATATCTTATAGGGTTGTTGTGAGGTTAAATGCAAGGCACTTCTGCAGTGCCTGGTACATGGGAAATGCTGTGTAGGTGTTGACTATCATCATCATCATCATCATCATCGTCATCATCATTAAAGTCTGTAGAGCACCTTGAGCAGCAAGATTCCAGGTTTGCCTAAGTCACGGGAACTTTTGACACCCAACGTGGTAAATGACATACTAAAGTAGGGAAGTGAGAAAATGAATGGTTCTCTATCAGGAAATTGTAAGAATCTAGCCATCTGATTTTCTTTATTGTCAATGTGGAGTCCTTGTAAACTGGAGGACTTCTCTCACGTTCCCAGTAGGTGTGGACGAATGACAAGCAAAGGCACAGATTAATGGGAAAGCAGCTCTCACCACCGCCAGCTATCTGGTGGTGAATTACCTAGATGTCAGAGAGGGGAGAAAGCTGGCACCAATCACCTTAGGTTCACAAATGAGTGAGTAAAATGATGAAAAAAAATCAACCAATGACCAACTCACCTCACAGAGCTGCAACTTGCTAATGACACCCACTGCTGTGTCAGCTGTCTGATCTTCACCACTTACCTGAATGTTCGCAATGCGAGCCAAGGCGGCATGAGGTTTACCTGCCGATTATCTGGGGTGGACAAACCAGCCTGAAGATTGGCCTCACCATGTCTAAAGGTATGTATGAAGTATTTGTCCAGAAATAAAATCACCACAGTTCAGAACAAATATCTGTATCTGTGAATGTGTTTATTATTGGAAATAGATATTATCTTATCATATCTTGGGGACATATCATCTCTCTCCACAAAAAAAAAAAAAAACAACAAAAACCAGAAAAACCAACCAATAGTACATTGTAATAGACAATTTTTTAAAAACTCTGTGATTTTAATATTTTGACCATTTCTTTGTTGAAGATATAAAATTATGGTTGGTTGCTTGCATACTATTAATAGTTTATGCTTTTGGATGATTTTTAAAATGTTAATGTGTTTCTGAATGTTGGATATATTTTTAACTAAATACGTTTACAATGAAAATTTTGGTACCACATTTTGAATAGTTTTGGTTTTACTGTGCTTTAAATGATCTGGGGTCTTCCCCCTCCCCACTGTACACCTCAGCTGACTGACAGTGCAGGCCGTGGAGTCCATAGCAGAGTTTTCAATGGGCAGCGTCTTAGACACTGTCGGTGTGTGCGTTTGAACCAAGCAGCCATGGAGTGAGTGGTGGCCTAAAACATTTGGGCGGCCTTCACGGTCTCTTTTGTACACCACAGAGCCCTGTGGTGTGCACAGGTGGACAGGGTGAATATTAGTTTCTCATAGCAGTCATAAATGGAGTTTGAAATGCTTAGTTTGAAATTCTTAAAAAACAAAACCCAGGAAACATATACTGCAATCTTTATAAGTAAGTGGATGGGAAATAGCATTGCCATCTCTTACCACCAAAGTTCAAGGGAAATGCTATTTTAATAGAACGGAGAGCGCTGTGGGGTGTGCTGGCCATCTCTCCGTGTCTCCCCACTGTTAACGTCAGAGTGGTATGAATAATGAAGGCACTGTTAATGAAGCCGGGACAATGAAACCACTAGTGCCCCGCCCTACCCTGCTCTGCAGTGCATCTGTGCTGAGATGGCCTGTTGTTAGTCAACCAGCTAATCACATCTTTTGTTCTTGTCCCTGAGTTTCTGCTCATCCGGGCTAATCTACCCAGCCATCTGGTATTTGATAGATAATTGCCTCTTCCAAGTTCCAGGAGCCCCTGAGGCATCTCAGGGGGAAACTGAACTAGATACATCCTTACCAGACAGCGTGACTACTGGAGCCAAGACCAGAGGGAAGTTTGGAGGGATGATTTTCAATGGGAGTACAGACTGTGCTGCATGACGCAATGAACCTGGAGTTTTTACAGGAAGTGATGGTTTTGGTAGTACTCTTTAGTGTGATTCAGTCTAGAATCTGCTTCCACCTTCCTTGGTAGCCTCATCTCCTACCAGTTCAGCTGAGTCAGCATCTCTGGGGGTGAGGCTCAGAAAACTGTACAGTTATGAGTTCTCGAAGGTGACTCTACCGTGCGGTTCAGCTGCTGGGGTGAAACAGTGCACTGCACACAGTCCCCTTCCTGCACAGAGGTTATTTCAGGGTTTTGTTTATAATCATTATCTTTCTGAGTATAAAGATAAGCCCAGAACCATATAATCCAATGATATCCACAGTTAATATTCTATGTATACACCCACAAATACTTCTTTTTCCTAAAAGAGTATATTGCCCACTCTCTGGTGGTGACCTGAAGATTATATGTACAAGACAGTCCATAGTCTTTTTATTTTTTCATGTACCAATATGTCATAAAGAGTTTTTAATGGGACACTATCTTCTTATTGATTTGTAAACTCTCTCTTCAGTCAAAGACCTTAAAATCCTCTTCTGGTGAGTCTGGATCATCCAAGGAGCACTGTGTCTAAGTTGGCCAGGTCTGACCTCCCTCGGGTATCTCCCCTCAGGAGGAGGCCTGGCCGCCCTTCGAGCTCCAAATGAATGAATGTGCATTCACAAAGCCTCGTTGTCTCCGGGAATGGGTGACCCACAGGCTGTCTTGAACCCATCCCTTCACACCCTTCTGTTCTGCTGCTTTTGACCCTTTTTGGAGTGATATGGAAATACGCTACATAAACAGAGGTTGTCCTTTATTAGCCTAAAGTCTTCCTAGGTGTTTCAGTGAGAACACAGAAAGGGTGGGTTTTACGAGAACCGAGTAGAGTTTCATGAAATTTACTTTTAATAAATGCCTTCTGTCCCTTGTATCAGTGGCAGTAGTGCTTTTACATTTTGCTATTATGTGGGTATAAATGCATAAAAATTTTTCCCCATAGGATAATGTGCATTCCCCATCTGCATTGCTGTGTCTGCTTTTCTCGGTGTGGCACCCTGGTTGGACACATTAATGTTCTCCCATGCAGACTTTAAGATATGCTTGTTACTACCTTTATTTCCAATACAGATAATACTTGTGTTATGAACTCAAAGTCAACCAAAGAAGGGACTCGCACAGGAGTCCTCTAACGTAGCAAGGGTTGTCACACATAGCTGCAAACCCCCTCCATGACAGTCTCAGCAGTTCCAAGCACAGTGCCTGCTACAGAGCAGCCATGAACACCTGAACAGAAGCAGGTAAAAGGTCTTGACCACATTATGCGGCCAATAAGTTGGCAGAGTGAGGATACTCCCAAACCCAGGACTCTCACCACAAGTTCAGTGTTCCTTCTGCTGTATTGGACTGCCTCCTGCTGGCCTCTTAGGCTCCAAGACAAAGCTTTCCATTTATTCTCACCAACGGGTCTGCACTGTTTTGCTTAGGGACTCACTCATTTACTTGCTCAAGACGTTAGGCTTTCCACACATGACCCCCAAGTCTGGCTGGGGTGAGGACTGTGGTAAATCATTGGTGTGTTCCATGACTTGGAAAACTAGCTGTTAGAGGTGCCGAGACACTTCATGGTGTTGAGACAAGTCAGGGAGGAACCCTGGTTCCCACTGTCTTTGCTGTGTCCTGACACTTGGCATTGTCTGCTGAGATTAACAGAATTGTTCTTGCCACACAGTAGAAAAAGGCATTCAGTATAGTTCATGCAAAAATAGACGTATAAAGATGGTTATGATGGCTGCTCTACAAATTAATCTGATTGAAGAGACCAACTCTGATGCAAGGAGAGAAAAAGGAGTGCTATGAAGAGATAAACTGTGCATCTCGGACTGTGAGTCACAAGAAGAAACCTAAGCAAGCATAACTAGAAACAGGCTAAATCCTAACCCGGAATAGTGAGAACACTGAAAATCAGGAACTTGAGACTGAAGCACACTGCTGTCAGAGAACAAACCCCTGGTGGGGAACAAACGAGGGCCTCCGTCAGCAGCTGGAGCTTGGGAAACCAGGTGGCCAGGCTAATGCGACTCACAGGGAGGAAAAAGGTGAGAGTAGATGGCAAATTCTCCAAAGACTCACAGATCCAGGCCACTGAGCATCACCCCTCCCACCTCTCAGGGAGGCAAAGGGCTGAAACATCCCCCCTCTCTCACAGCCTTCAAGGCTGCAGCTATCATTCCTTTTAATCTGTTTTTTTCTCGGGCAGAAAGATGTGGGGATCAGAGGAGGTGGCAGTGCCTGCCCCCAGGGCAGAGTCACTGATGGTCTGGCCAGGGCAAACAGGACAGCCTTTGCTTCCCTCACCCCTCAGTGCTGCCCAGGACACCCACTGCTGCTGTAATTCTCTGCTCTCCTATCCCACTCTCCTCGACTCCTGGAGTGTATGGGAATTTGGGGTAACTCACCCATTACTGGCAAAAGCTGGGCTAGGCAACACTGGGCCAACCTGGGGAGTGGCATGTGGTCCCTCACCTCTCCTGGCTGTTGCCGTCCACGTTGTCCTGCCCTCTCCTCCCCTGACTGCACGGAGAAGACCATGGGCCACTCTCTATGTCAGTTTACTCTAGGAGGATGAATGGGAAGAAAAGGAAAGCAAGGCAAGCAGCCAACAGCCCATCTCAGAAAAAGGGTCCCCTGACCCCTGCCTTCTGAGTGTCTTTCTCTTTTGAATATTAATGTGTAGCTCCTTCCCCTGGCACTCTCTGGGGGATGATGGCAGCTGAGAGGCTCAAGACCACTGTGGGCAGAAACGGGAGAATCAACAGGCACGGGATCAGAAAGCAGGCAAGAGCCATCTGCATTCTCTAAGTGCAGACCTCTGACCCAACTCTAGATGGATGGGAGAAAACCCCAGCCCCAGAGGTTACTGTAGCACTTACACCACCTTTTGGAAAACCACATTCCCCGCAAACTGTTTCATACGCTTCCAGAAATAGATAGAATGCAGCTGGGAGCTCTGAGCTGTGCAAATCATTTAACTGCATACAAATGATAGCTATTATACAGCCGGGATTCCCCAGGGCAATAATTCTATTCCCAATTCCTCTTATAACCTGATGAGTCCGCTGGGGTCAGGTATTCGGAGCAGTGTTAGTCAATGAGGCCAAGGGCTCAGGAAAGCTGCTTTGGCAGACCGGGCAATTCTGCAGAGCATCACCCTGCTCTCCCCAGACCACATCTGGGAATCCTAGGGTCAGTCCCGCCAGTGTGCAGGGATGTATGGCCCCTAACAGGGGAGGGCACTGAAGGCTCCAGAAGCCAGAACCAGCTCCTAGAGAAAAAAGTCAGTGATAAAACGTGGTGGCCTGACCCCCACTTGAGGAGTCAGGGTCATTGTCACGGCTGTGTGGTGAGATCCTGCTCCATGTCAGTCTCCTTGCACCCTCAGGCTGTCTGGCACCATGTTCTTTTCTCTGCTTCTAACGGTTCCCTTCCCTTTTAGATGTGGCCTCTAATCCACATGAGTGAAAAACAAACTAATGAAGCAAGTTATTAACTACGTCTGATCAGAGCCAATAGGGTCCTAGGTGAGGAGGAACTCTGTGATAATAGACATCTTTTCCCATTCTGGGTCCAGAGCTTTGTAGCAGGGTACCAGGAATGAAGAGATCTACCTCCTGCATATTTGATTCCTAATGAAAAGGTCCCAGGATTTGGTGCTTCCCAAGTAGAGCTGTTTAGTGCAGTCTTTCTTAAATTCCACTCTGTTTAGAACTCTCTAAAATCATCATTCAGTTTCCCCTTTTTGCTGCATATGTAGCAGGAACAGAGCTATTAACCTGTAGGTATCCCCAGTCTCACCCCAGCGCCAGGGTCTAAGTGTGTGTGCCTCCCCGCCGACTTTTTGTTATGCTGACTTAGAAATGGGTCCGACTGCTGGAGGAGCTCAGCCAGGGCTCCTGTATCTGAGGAGAGTTCTCAGGGTGGGGGTCAGCAGGGAGACAGAAAGATGAAACTGGTGGAGTGGCTGCCATGAGTGTTGGGTACTGTGAGCGAGAGAGACAGCAGGACAAGATTTTAACCAGGTTTGTTATGGGCGGAAACCACACCCTTCCACACCGGGCATTTTCTTGAAGGCATAAAGATTTTAGTTACTTTTGGTCATGTTTTTCTGCTAGACAGCTATTTGAACACGTCATGGTGTAGTATCAGGACCAAATGGAATCCTAGGTATATTAAGGTTTCACCTTTTCATTTTTCTCTAACACTGTAATTAATTAATAATTGCCACCATTTATTGAGCACTTACAATGTGTCACTCATTCATTCAATACATACTGACCGAACACCACCATATGTTAGGCATTGTTTAGGCACAGAGGAAACTACAAAGAACAGGACAGAAACAGTCCCTTCTTCATGAAGCTAATGAGAATAGAGAGATAAGGAACAATTAAATAAACAGGAGACAAAGAGTGACAGGGGGCTGCTTGAGACTGGGCAGTTAAGGAACGCCTCCTTGAGGAGGTTACTAGGGTGTCTGATGCTGAGAAGAAGCCAGTCACATGAAGATCGGTGGATGAGCCTCTCAGGAAGCAGAGGCAGCTTGTGCACGGCAGGTACTCTGAGTGTTCAAAACGGAAAAAGGTCAGTGTGGCCGAATCAAAGGGGCACCCCAGATGGAGGCAGGGCCCAGACTGTGCAGGTCACCCAGGCCCGGGTGAGGAGCCTGGGTTTTATGTGGTGTGCAAAAATCAAGAGGACACTGGATGACTTTAAACAAGAAGTGACAAGGCATACTTTTCATTTTTAAAAGATCACATTGCCTTTTATATATAGAAAATGGATTTGGGGGGACAGGGTGAAAGCAGGAAGGTCAGTTAGGAGGCTATTACAGGGCTCAGGTGGTGGTGCAATCTTAATGTCAGGTGTCATGCTCTGCATGCAAGTGGATCTTTAAGTCCTCGAACAGACCTCCACAGAGGTCTGTGAAATCACACAAGGCCTAGAGCCTGGCACAGGACTGGCCTAGATGTGTGGGAAGTGGGGCAGGATGGCTGCACTCTCTTGCAAGAGTAGGCTGACAAGACCTAACCCTAACTGAGTTTAACAACATGGCCGGGTTAGCAGTGACAGCAAGGCTCAGCAAACTAACAGGCCCACTGTGGGAGAAGTTCTGTCCGTTTTTCTATAAATATAAAGCATTCAAAGGTGGCAGCCCTAGGTGGCCAGCCCAGCCATGCTCTAATTAAAGGGACCTGGCCCCCAGGTCCAGGGCTAACACGTTTTTAACCTATGCCTGGAAGAGCAGTGTTCAAACTCTTTGAAATGAGGCCTGGGACTCAGGGACTTTGAGACACTCAGTATGGAAACTAGGCCGTGTTTGGTTCTTGATGGCAGAACAAAGTGCCCGATGGAAACCCGTCTCCCAGCGACTTTGCTGAAACTTCTCATCCCGTGGCAAAGACCTAAAATCCACTGAAGACACTGTGGTGCAGCTTTTAAGTACCTTCCCCTTTCATTGCTTCAGTTTACATAGAAGCCTCAGCCTCCTCTTGGGGCTGGTGTTTAAATGCTAAATGAGTGACAACAACAACATGTGGGCAAAAGCTAATTACTGAAGTAGTTCAAGTCTCATATGTTAATTAGATGTTGAAGACAGTTATCATGTCCCCCTGGTTGCAAAGTTGAGAGTACCTATTAGTTTGTTTGCTTGTTTTTTTCTTTCCTTTTCTCTCTCCCTCCTACCCTCTCTCCCCTTTAGACCCCTCTCTCCCTCCTTCCCTCCATCTCTTTATATCTTTCTCTCCCCCTTCCTTTAGCCAGCAGTATGCAAGTGTCAATTGTACCAGAAAACGTTTCTTTCCATCCAGGATTCCAGACATTATGCCTGTTTAAGTGGATATGGAAAGAGAAAGGGAGAGGGGTTGGATAAATTCAGAGGTTATTTACCTCAAAATCTGATTTTGTTCACAGTTAAGTTATGCTAAACTATCATACAGGTTAAAAAACTCTAGCAAATGACACCTCCCAGTCTTAAAGCACTCCGCCAACATCCGTTCCCTCCTGCAGTAAGCAGAGACTGAAAATGAGCTGGCAGGAGAACACCGGCTCGCAGGCCAAAAATATCAAGGTTGAAGCTCTGACAGTTTCTTGTGAAAACTTGAGCAAATCTCTTAAGCCCTCTAGACCTTTGTTTCCTGGTTTATGTAACAAGCAAGCCAGGCCAGCATGCTCCCTGCGTTCAATTTCATCCTTAAAAAGGATCTGAGTTTTCAAAGTATTTCCATGTCAGGGAACTCTGAACTGGAAACTAGAGATGAGGGATGATTAACATACCACACGTAGTGCTACACCTGTGTAAGCTTTAGTTTCCTAACAGAGGTCCTCTGCACGATATCAAGCTGGGTGGGGGTTAGGGGAGGAGACAGGAAATGTTTATGGCTACCTAAGGTAAAGCTTTTCAGTCTTCCCTTTCGTTCCAGGGTCCACACACACTGCAAGACTGTCAGTGCCTCCATCCTCTTGCTGTACAAGTGCCATGGATGGAAATGATGGAGGTGAAGAGATGTTAAACCACGAGGCAAAATGCTTTCTTGTTTGCTAAGACTGCAGAAACAATCTAGAATGAAAATTCAGTGTTGTTTTAGACCCAAGTCTAACTCTTCAGGTGTGACCACAGTTTCAGAACTGGAACCACACATATATTCACACAATCTAACATCTAGACCCACTAACCAAGCAAACAGCTGTTTCATATGAGTCTACCGAATGGTGTCAGTGCCTCTTCTGACACTGATTCCACTTTCCAGAACCAGCCCTCCTTCATCATGGAGTGCTGGGAACTCCCGACCTCAGGCAGCAACACTGAGATTTCCCTGCGTGTGAGACCCTTATGTGGTTGAGGACTTCAACCTGAGGCTGAGTGACCCACCTGAGGTGAAGTGGGCCCTAAATTCCTGGGGAGGGTGCCTTCTGCCTCTGGGGAGGATGGCCAGCAAGTAGCCAGCCCCCGTCATGAGAACGCCACAGGAGATCACCACAGTCCTTGACAAAGAAGGTGACCGTGAATCAGGACTTTTCTGTTTGATTCCTGGCTCTCCTCATGCTTCTCTACGTGAGTGCTTATTTGCAGTGATAGCAAGAGCAAAACTCTTGCATTCCTTGTCTTTATTGGATCCTCTTAAATGAAAGAGAACAGTAATATTTCACACAGAGTGAGGAAGGATTCAGAAAACAGGGGTAAGCGGAAACAGAATAAAAGGGTAAGGAGTAGCAGTTAAAGGAAAGAGGCCCCAGAGGCGCACTACCTGAACCTGAATCCCAGCTCAGCCACTTTCAGCTTTTTGACTTGGGGTAAATTATTTAACCTCTCTGTGACTCAGTTTTTTCACCCGTAAAATGGGAATAGAAGCAGTAGCCACTCACAGGGTTGTTGAGAATGTTAAGTTAACAAGAACCCCTGGAACCACGTCTGGCCCAGAGTCAAAGCTCTGTAAGTGTTAATTACCGTCATTGCAACCATCACCCACCACTGTGGGTTTCTTTGAACTGAATGCAAACCTGTGGCTCCACTCTTGGAAAGAATGATACCGGACATGTGCCAAGTAAGATACAAGGACCCTCAAAGATTAAGTAGTCAAAGGGGTGGATCCCCTTGAGCAGACAGAGGAAAATAAGATAGTCATTAGGAGCACGGATAAAAGCAGCCAAGGAGAACTGAGAGAATTGCACAGGTGTATAAATGCTTTAGAATTATCTAAATTCCAGAAAAATGGGCTGTGGGGATTTACCTAACTTAATTAAGAAAACTAGAAGAAAAACTAATTTACATAGTGATGAGTTCCTACTCATCATTGTCGACTGGTATGGTAAGTGACATGGGGAACACCTCGCCACCTGGCTTAAATAGGAGAAAATCATAGAAGACAATCCATCAGAAACAACTCGATGTCACAAGTGGAGCTCCAGGGAGAAATGAATGTTCTCCCATTGTGAATGGCCAGCTTGCATTTTTGGCCGTCCCTTTCACAGGCTCCAACAGATCCAGTATGACCATAACACTCTCCCTGTACTGGAAAGGCTGGCGATGTTTACAGCCTGGTAAATGTATCCACAGGCTGAGCTCTGCTCTGCATGTTAACCAGCTTTTCACAAGGCTGGGTTAGCAGCTGACTGACATTAGCCAGCTGGGGGAAAGGTCAACAAGAGACAGTAACCCGGGGACACTAGACTGTGATGGCGTCTCTCTCAACTGCCTATTTACTGAATTAACTTTCCTGCCTCTCATTCCAGAGACACTCAGTTCTCCAGGTACTGCTGGGAGAGAACAGTGCTCTCACACCTCCTTCCAGGACACCCTTGGGCTTAGGAAGGGGGTGGTTTGCCTAAGGAGCAGCAATGGTTCGCCATGCATGGGTGACTTATGGGCAATTTCTCTTCTACTAACTCTTGGGTATTTTTTAATTATCTATGAAAAATGTGTCACCTTTGTGATATTAAAAAAAGAACTAAAAAGTTTGCTTCGTTAGGCCAACCTACTTCGCATCTAGCCAATCTCTAAGATAATACGAGGTACAACAGAGATCGGTGCGGAGCGCTGAGCTCACCTCTGGTCTTCAGTTTATTTTTGTTTTGATCTATAAAGGGAGTTGACAAGATTCACAGGATTGTTAAAAGGATTAAAGGAAATAATCCATTTGTAAGTGCCAGTACCTGGCATATGGCATGTAGGATTTGCTCCCCAAACATGGATTAATCTGTTCCATCTAAAGAGACTAAACACTCCGAAGGTCTACATCGCTGCCTGCAGTGCTGTGCCGACTCCCACCAGCCTTCCCACAGCTCATATTGCCCAGCCCCAGCGTGGGCTAACTGTTCACCCAGGAACAAAGAGGGGCCTCATTCTCCTGCCTCTCACACACCCAGAGAAAGAGACCTTCAATAGGGGCACAAAATTTTTTTTTTGGCAGCTACAAATGTTTACTTTATTATTATGCTTTGTACTTAGATATATGTTGTATTTTTAATCTGTCAAGCATTTTTTAAATCTAACCTTTATTGTATTTTTTCCATTACCATTTAGTGCCTTTATACCTGCACCCCCTGCAGTTGCCACACTGCTGTCCATGTCCATGAGTCCTTTTTCCTTTTTGCTCAATCCCTCCATCTCCTAACCCATCCCCTGACTAGCTGTTGTTCTGCTCTCCACCCATGAGTCATCCTAATGGGGGTACATTTGAATCTACATACTAATCAATGGCTTAGATTCTCAGGGTTAGGCACTGCTATACTGGATGCTTACTATATTCCTTAATGCAAAGAAAAAAGTTCAACAGAAAACAGTTCTCTCTTAGGCACCATCCAAAAGGACATGTCCTCCTGAAGTTTTAAAAAGTACTCTTTTACAAAATGCCATTATTTGCGTGGGTCTCAAGCACAGGCTCATGGTTGCATGGCCTAATATGGGTTCAGTCTTCTTCCACTAAGTGGAAAAGTATGTGAAGTAGAGTTAAGAACTTAAAATCTGAGCAAGAATTTACTTAGCCTAAAATGAGACTCATGCGTTCTTTTGTTGTAATAACTTTTTAAAAAAGAATTAAATATATACAATAAAGGTAACTTGTATTTTGTAATTTTTCAACCACTCTCCAAAATATTGTTATGGTCAAACAGAAATCTTATCTTGACCAATAACTTGTTCTTTCAAGTAAGCTGATTTTGAAAAACAGAAATAGCCAGGAAAGCCCAGTTCTATCTTGTTCTGCAAATACCTTAAATGCCTGACAGGAGAGATAAAAGAAGACATGACTGGTCTGGGGCCAACGTCTTTTCTGAGAAAGCAAAGTCACCAAGAATATGAGCAAGCCCACTGAGCAGCAGACTATACCAGCACAGCATACCTACACCCCAAGTACACAGGCACCCAGGGAATATTAAAGATGAATGGCACACGGTCTGGACAAAGTGTGCTGGAAGACTATGGTGTGGTAGCAAACAGCCCAAATTTTATTGCTTGAACAGGACATACACTTCTTTCTTTCTCGTGCTCTATACTCAAAACTGGTTGGCCAGGGGCTTTGCTCACCATGGTCACTGACAGGGACCGCAGGTTGATGAAGGTCCAGCAATGTTTCCAGTGACAGAGCAAGAAGGGAAAACAGGCTGTTAAAACTTCCACCTGGAAGTGACCAATGTCCACTTAGGCTCATGTTTCATTGGCCAGAGTAGGTTACCTGGCCACACCTAACTTCAAAGGGGCATATGTCTGGTAGAAGGCACTGAGCTGGACATTTCCAGGGAACAACATTAATTACATTAGGTAAGAACTTGGCGAAGTTCTTCCACGCCCATTATCTCATTTGATTTCTACTCCATGCTTACAGTTTGGGTTCTATCTGGATCTTATTTCACAAATGAAATAACCAAAGCTCAGAGAGATTGAGTGACTTGCTTAAATCACACAAACAGTAAGTCAAACAGTTTTTGGAGCTCTAAATCCTAATCCTTTAGTTAAAAAGCCATTGAGGTACAATCTTTGCACTCATAATTTGCAGTACATTCCAATTTGCTATTTATTTGTACTATTTATCAAACACCTATTGGATGTTACTCATCTCTTCATATATATATATATATATTTTAATATTTTAAAAAAGATTTTACATATTTATTTTTAGAGAGGGAAGTGAGGGAGAAAGAGAGAGAGAAACATCAATGTGCGGTTGCTGGGGGCTGTGGCTTGCAATCCAGGCATGTGCCCTGACTGGGAATTGAACCTGCGATGCTTTGGTTCGCAGCCCGAGTTCAATCCATTGAGTTACACCAGCCAGGTTGCTATATATATTATATCTCTAAATTTTGTTTGCTGAGGACATATTGTTGTAACATTCTTTGTGTTCGCCACAGCATCACAGCCACCTGAGAGTCATAAAAGGCGGATATGCTGAGCAAAATAAGCCAGTCAGAGAAAGACGAATATCACCTGATCTCACATCTGGAACCCCATGAGCAAAATAAACTGATGGACAAAACAGATGCATGGACGCAGGGATGCATGGAATAGACTGACAGATCTTAGGGAGGAGTGGGGGTGCAGGGGGCTGGGTAAAAGACGGCAAAGGGATTAACCAAAGAACATATATGCATATCCCGTGGACACAGACAATAGTGTGGTCAAGACGGGGTGCGGGGCAGAGGGGGGAGGGAGGAGTGCAGAGGCTAGGTGGAGGTGAGCAAAGAGCGGGGTGGAATAGGGGACAACTGTAATAGTGTCAACAATAAAAGAAGGCAATATATTTGTGTGTCTTGAGTGACTCGTCAAACACCTACACAAGCACTATTTTTTGAATCCCAAGGCTGTGCTTTGAGCATTTCAGGGAAAGAAACCAACTAGGTAAACTAAATCAACTCCTTTATTGTTCAGGAGCACTTCAGGTGGCTCCATTTAAAGATGTCCTCTAGATGTCACCTGCCTTTACAGGTACAATGTTTCCCAGGTCTCAGACTTGCCATGCGCGTGCTTTCCTTTTTCATCACATCAAATCACACCACACACCATGGACAATGCATCATGTTTACAATAGCCACCACAGATCTGCCCAGACTGCTCCCTTTGTTTCAACACGGAAAGTCCCTCTCTCTGTGAATGCACTAGAAGTCGTTTGCCATAGATGGCCACAGGCAGAACTCCTTCTGAAAACACTGGAATGAATGCAGTGCTCCTGCATGAAAGGCAAGCTTATAAGACTCAAAAACCAAGTGCTTGATTAGCACCTGAGTCTGAATAAAAAGTAGAGGTGATAATGGTGAAATCAGTTCTCTAATAGCTCGTCTAATTTGCCTTAATATAACCATAGACTGAACTCACCCAGGGCATGCTACTTAACTTTCTTCAATTTCTTCATTTGTAAAAGTTGAAGAATAATGGTTCTTACTACATCACACTGATGTGGAGAGTAAATTGAGATTATTCAGAAAACACTTAGAACATGCTTAATACATGGTTGGCATTCACTTAATGTTATTACTTTCCTTCTAATTTTGCCAAGTGCTTCTATTTGAGCCAACTGAGCTCAGATATTAACATATAATGAAATTTTAAAACTAGAAGGGACTTTGGAATCTACTTGTTCCAGAGAAATTGAAGAGAATTACCTGGGATCACCTAGTTTATGATAGAGTCAAGACACACTCTGGATCTCCTGACTGTAATTTTATGTCTAGTTGGAACATCTTGGTTAGAATGGTGTTTGGCACAGTAAAGAAGCTGTTTACTTGATTCCAAACAAATCAAATTTTGGTTCGTTTCCATTTCTTCTGAAATTCCACCTATTATTTAAGTACACAGAACACAATAAACCCCCATCACTGTTAAAACCTGTCCAGAGTACAAAAGGAAACAAGACTAAATATTAAATCAAAGCTATTTGCAGCCTAGAGGAAGGACTTATCTGAAATTAGTTCTATTTTGCTCACCAGCTTAATGATATTGTCGGTTGTTTTTAATTAAGTCACCCTTCACTGCTACACTGCACAAATTCTAAGAGCTAACGGAAATGCTTGCTGTGTTCCCATGCATTTTATAGTGAAATAATTTGAACTGGTTCTCTTTTAAAGGTTTAGATAAGGGCATTTCAGAAAATAGCTTAAACGTGATTTTCCAGGTAATGAGAGCCTGGAAATTCCTGCAAGTTTCCAGGCTCTAAAAGTTAAGTTCTCATTCCTCCAAAGTAAGCCATTAAAATTCTTTGTCTATGAAATAGAAACCATGACCCTTGTAACCCAGGGGAGATGTGGAGGAGCCGTGTGACAAAGCCACTACCCAATAGGTAGTGGCTAATTTCCAAAATTAATGTAAAGGTGGATGGCCTCTTTTTTTAAAAAAAGTTAATTTATTTTTATTGTTGACACTATTACAGACGTACCCCATTCTCCCCACTGCTTACTCCCTTCCACCCAGTCCCCACCCCCCTATAGCCCAGCCTTCACTGCACTGTCTGGGTCCATGGGCCATGTAATATGCATATACCAAATGCTGCCATGTATAATACACACCCACATTTCTGGGCCAAACTTTCAGGAAAAAAAAAATTTTGTTTTATTTTTTAATTCAATTATTTATTTATTTATACTTAGATATTTTTTTGTATTATAAAGAAATTTTAGCATTTATTTTTGAACCTATCATGGTACAAGAAATTTTATTTAACAAATAATCACAAAACACAAGAACAGATACAAGGTATTTCAGATACTACCCACATATAATGTGCATCCTTATTTATCCCTCAAAAATTTGGGCAAAAAGTACACATTATACACAGCAAAATATATATGCTCTTTGGCTAATTCCATCCAGGCCCTCAGCCCCTGCCCCTCTGGGATCTGTCAGTTTGTCTCACGGATCCATGCCTCTGATTTTATTTTAGATGTTCTCTTCTTATTCTTTCTTTCCAGAGTCAAATCAGTATTCAATGGAGAGCAGGTGTGTCATCCTAGCTTCTCATCTGCCCTTAAGAAGGTTCATCTGAGTTACCTCTTAACCAAAATTGAGTGAACCAAAGTTCATATGTTGCCATACATCGGGAAATGAAAAAGAGAGAGAGATTGGCTCCTAACAGGGAGAGAATCTGATTGAAACAATAATATGAATTTCCAGCAAACCAATTGTTTGCATGAGAATATAATACTGCTGTTCCTTAGTAACCAATCCTGTTCCTCAAAGGCACTGTGAATGGTGAAGAAAGCTAAGTACTGGGTTGGCCAAAAACATAATACTTGGGTTGGGCTTAGTTTCTTCCATAAAATAAGACACGTGTTTCATGTTCAGCAATAACTTTATTGATTTGGATATTTGGAGTATGTCAGCTCTCTCCCCCATGGTATAACGTTGGTTGTTCTCAATTAATGTCTTGATTTGATCACACCAACTTCAGCTGGCCTACCCAAACATGGAGCATCATCCAGCACAAAATCTCCAGCACAAAATGTCACAAACCACTTTTAACACATTCAATCCATCACAGCACCTTCTCCATACAGTGCACAATTTTTTTTGCATTTCAATTGCATTTTTACCTTTCTTGAAATAATACAGCAAAATACACTAAAATGTTGCATATTTTCTTTCATCTTCAACTTTAAAATGGCTGCACAAAAATTCACCAATGTTGGTAAGTTTTTTTATGCATGCTGACATGACAGCTGTTACAATACAACCTGACAAAATTGTTTCAAATGAAGCTAAAGGCAACTAAGCAGTACTAGAGCCATCTTATGGAAAAATAAACTTTTTGGCAAAACCAGTACCTTCTTCTTCTCTTGTATCTGAACTGTAACTTGAGACTCTAAAATGAATACTTCACTGGTAGCATGGAGCTACTCACTCAACTGACAAAGATGAGAAATCAGATGCTATTTGGTCAATACAAGTCTCCAACAACCAAGCAATTACATTATCAAGTTAATTGTACAGGTCAACTGTGGATGCCTACAATAGCATCTGGTCTACTCTGGTGGGCATCTACCATGACATTCAACCCCCATCCTGTCACCCAGCCCATTGCTCTATTCCGCCACCAGCACTGAGAGAGACAACTGGTGCATAAGGCACCTGAGATACTGAGATGCCGTGGAATGGTTAAGCTAATAAACCTCTACTCAAAGTAAGAAAATGCCACAAAACTTAATGACAATCTGCCATTAAAAATGTGTAGGAACTGCTATGTCATTGCTCTACTGCTATTCAAACATAAACACAAAAGAAAGCTTTGTCACTGAAACACTTCATTAAATCAGCTCAAACTATGACTAGTTTTATTGCAGTGCAGTAGGCTCTTTGTTACTGCTATTTATTTCCACCGCTTAAAATCTTGGGTTTAATGCCAATAGTCTCCCCTCACCCCTAAGTTTCCATTAGACTCTTCTTGGAATATAAGTGATAAAACAATTCTTCAAAGAATATTTACACTTTAAAGGTGGACTGCAATTCGATTTCCATGGTTTTTCCCACTGAACATCTCTGGAGTGAACTTTGGAAAGTCTCCTCAGTAACCTAGTTCAGCTTTAATATTGCTCATTGGTTCATTCATTCATTCATTAATTCAACAAGTGTTTATTGAGCATCTTGGTGCCGGGAACTATGTTAGGTGCTAGGGATTCCAGAGAGACAAAAGCATTCACTGCCCTCAGGCTTACAGTTCCAAGGGCAACAGAAAATTAGCAGCCACATACAATGTCACATGTCACATAATGATAGAGGCAGATCAATACTGAAGGAGACTCAGCAAGGTACCCTTACCCAGATCCATAGAGGATTCAAGAACAACTTCCTGGAATAAACAATACTGAAGGAGGAGAGGTGAAGAAGCAGTAAAAAAGCATCCTGGGAAGAGAGAGTATCAGGGACAGAGACCAGGAAGAGAGAGGACATGGCAAATGAAAGAAATGGAGAGAAGTGCACTATTGATACAGTTGCGTTGGAATAATGAGGTCAAAGAGGTAAACTGGGGCCACGTTAGGGAAGGTTGTGTAAGCCAACTGAAGGCATCGGGTTTATTCTAAGAGCATGGGGGATGCGTTAAAGTGTTAGAGAGGAAGGCGGATGTGTTCTTGCACTGGGGCCTCCTGCCACATGGGAACCTGCTGGAGGACGGTTTGTGCCATCAGCCACCTCTCCTCACAGATAATGCCACTTGGCCCCACCCCACTTTAGAAATGATTACTGACATTTCATAACCACTGCATGGCTCTTTTTTGGTATAAAATAATACCTTTGTTAAACCAGAAAAGCAAAGCCATGGGTTGGCCATGTTCTTTATCTAGAAGGTACTTCACGGATCATATATTCTAACCCCTCTCACTTTCCAGGCACAGAAATCAGGGGATAGGAAGGTGCACTGTTTCATCTGGGGGGGCCTGCGGGGGCAGAAGACCACTCAGACCTAAACCCCAGCCTCCTGGCAGTCAGTGATCTTGGTGGCAGGGTCAGACAGTGAAGTCTAATTTGACCGATTTAGTCATTTTTCTTCTCTTATCATATAAGCTGGGTTCAATGAATATTTTAACCTTACCAGTGTATTTGAAAGCTAAGCAGCTCTCTTGAATGATCTTCATCAGTAATGTATTATAAGAAATGCTATGATGGAGCCCTGTTAATATTGTAGATTTATATTTTGAATGCATAGAAGACCTTTAAATGAAGCCTCAGGGCTTTTCCCAGTATTACCATCATCTAATGAAAAGCATAATCATATGATACAACCAGTATCCTCATGGAAGATAATTTTAAAAAAATAATGCCCTAAGGGGAAAAAAGTAATACCACAACTTCAATAAAAACCATGCTTTCTGGTTCCAAAGTCATCCTATGCATTTCCCAACTGCTTCAAGAAAAAATCTTTATACAGACTTTAATTATTGCTTTTAAAGATTCCCTGAAAACTAAAGTGGCAGCCAGAAACTTTTCAGGTAGCATACATCCCACCATCACGATGTAATTACAGCATAGGAGGATGCGTTTTATAACCTAAGGAAGCAGCTGGCTAGGAACTCAAGCAGCTGTTTATGGCTTCTGCTAACTTAAAAAACCTTAAATATTTTTAAAATTAGGAAAACACAAGCAAATGTTAGATCGTATTTTCATCTGTGGTAAAATAATACATATAAACAATGGCCCATATCTTTCCAAGACCCAGTCCTTGAGGACACTGTTCTACAGTTTGCCATATGAGCAGAGTTGAGAAAATGGTGCTCTGTTTGCTTTAAAAATCATCAACTAAAGAGCCCAACTTGCCCCCAAAGGAAGATACAGATGAAAAATACCTTTAAAAAACCTAACAAACCTGCATGCACTGGATACTTATCAGGTATATTTCAGTAATTTTCCAGTTTTCTCAATTCATTTCTGTTTACCCATTCATTAAGAAGAAATATATTTTAAGGGAATTATACATGGAACCAAGGAGGTTACAAAAAACTTAATTTATCTGTAATGCCTATATAATAACTGGAGCAGCATATATTTATATTTGAAAGACCATAATTTCTAATTAACATATAAGTAGGTGCATTGTGACTTTGTGAAATCTGTAAATGCAAGTACGAAAGGATGCAAAGCAAGAAAAATTCAGGAGAAAAGTTCTTAATATTATTTTAAAATAATTTTAGACTTACAAAAGAGGTGCAAAGATAGTACTGAGTTTCCTGTATACCCTTCGCCCAGCTTCCCCAATGCTAAGATTTCATATAACCATGGTGTAATTATAAACTAAGAAATTAACAATGGGGCAATATTGTTAACAAAACTACAACTCCATTTGCATTCCCTCAATTTTTCACAAATGTCCTTGAAGGAATTCAACGTGCCACCCCAAAGTATGCCACTGTGGCACATGGGTTCTTCTTAGCTGAAGGCACTGGGGCAACAGCTGATGCAGGAGGGCTGACTTCCCCTTTTCTACTGAAAAGCAGGCCATAAAATTTCCCATGAGAAAGGTGTCCTCCTTGTACCAGGAAGAGAACATCTTTATCACTGGAGACTGGGAATCGACGCTTAAATGGGTCTGTACAGACAACTTACTAAAATAACCCTTATCTTCCACTAGTTTCTCTTCCACCCCATACATCTCCTAGTCACTTCCACACAATTTACTGCCTGCAGCCCAAACCCCTTTGTCTTGTCATTTCTTCACAAATCCATCATTTCTTTGTCTAAGAAAAAGCATTAAATGCTCTTTGCTCTGGTCACTTCTTCAGGTCTTCATTCTCTTGTGAAGGTCCCCAGGTACATGCAGAAATCTAGTAAGATTCACATACTTTTCTCCTGTTAATAATCTGATGTCAGTGTAATTCTTAATTAAGCACAGCCAGAGATCTTAAGGCTGTAAAGAATAATTTTTCCTCTCCTACATCCTTTTTCCATTCCTGGCTCGAATCCAGGATTCCACATTGCCTTTACTTATCTCCTTCTATCCATTTTTAGATATCTTATCTATCATATCCAATTAACAGTTTCTTAGTCTTTCCTTGTCTTTCCTCTTTGATGACCTTGATACTCTGGAAGAGCACTAGTCAGGCATTTTGTAGAATGCCCCTTGATTGGGGGCTGTAGAGTTTAGGGAAAAGACCACAGAGGTGGAGTATTCTTCCCAGTCCCTTCGCATCAGGGTGTCCATCAGGTCACATGACTGGAGGTGTTCACCAGGCCAGTGGCTCAGGTGGTGTCTGCCTGGTTTCTCCACTGTACAGCTACTAATGTTCCCTTTCCACTTTCTGTTCCTTAGAAGTGAGTCACTAAGTCCAATCTACACGCAAGGGGAGAGGAATTAGGCCTCACTCACTGGAGGAGAAAGTTTCAAAGAATTTGTCAACATATGTTAAAACCATCACAATAATAAGTATTTTGGGAGAGATACTTTGAATCCACACAGATATACAATTTCTCAAAGTTTTGCCCTAATTTTAGTATTCATCAATGGAACTTGCCTACAGCAACTTACTGCGGAGTTCTAATGATTTTCCATTTCCCTCAGCTCTTCTCTATTTTACAGTTGAAATTCTTCTATACAGAATATTTATCCCTTGTCTCCTTTTATTTATATTAGTATGGTATCACTGATATTTATTTTCTTCTTTGATGATACTAACCTGATTTATTTTGTTGCTAAATCTGCTCCAGTTGAACCACTGAAAGTTTTATTTATTTATTTATATTTTAATTATTTTTTAAAGATTTTAAAAATTTATTTTTAGAGAGAGAGAGGGAGAAAGACAGGGAGAGGCACATCAATCAGCTGCCTCTTGCAGGCCCCCAACTGGGAGCCTGGCCCACAACCCAGGTGTGTGCCTTGACCGGGAATCAAACCAGTGGCCTTTGGGTTCACAGGCCAGCACTCAATCCCCTGAGCCACACCAGCCAGGGCAATTTTTTTTAGATTAGCTTCTGTGTCCTTTTAACATGTTCTCATTTTTTTCCTTGAGCATTTCATTATTTTATGGCACTAAAAGATTCTCCAGGTTCTTTTAAGTATTTTCCTCTCCCAGCCCTAGATTCAGCCATTTCTCCGAGGAGCACTGGGTCATTTTATTGGAAAATGATTCAGACATAGCTTGGAGATACTGTGGTTTCACTTCCACACCACTACAATAAAGTAAGTACTGCAATAAAAAAAGTCATAATCTTTTTTGCTGGTGGAGGGTTTTGCCTTCAATTTGTAAAAATCACAACATCTCAGAAGCATAATAAAGCTCAGCACAATGAAACGAGGCAGGACTGTACTTAAAAACCAAGCCCTGCGCACTAGGTGTGCTCATCACTGCAGGGGTCACTGCTTCTAGGTCCTCTCAGGGGACAGGGATAGAAAACATATGCATGCATATTAACCTGTGTCTATATAGATGTCTCTATTTCCATATACATGTTAAAATAAACATGAGTTCATATCGATATCTTTAATCCAGTGCCAAAGAATTCATTCAAGCATTCACAGCAAGGGAATTTCTACTCAGAGAAAGGTTTTAATCTAAGAAAGCTTTCTCAAAACAGGTAAGTTTTAGGCCAGGCTGAGAAACCCTGAAATGGCCATTAATTGATTTTTTTAAAGGAAAACCTTCTCAGCAGTTGGTAGTGGGGTGTATTGACTACATTTGACAGCTGAGACGAGCGAAGCTCCAGAGAGCCTTGGCCAGTATGTAAGGAACTTGGCCATTATGTAACGCGTGCTGGTAAGAGTGAGCCTTCCCCTCCCCCGTGGCTGCTCACACTTGGAATACCAGGAGAGGGGAGGGAGCACTGTGGGCCAGGGAAATAGGATGAGTGAAGGCAGAGAAGGGCCTGCACGGGGCTGGCAGGGCACAGGATGCTCCGAGTCCAGCACCTCCCTCCGCAGTCCAGTGCAGCACATTTAGGATCTGCACAGGGGCCGGAGGGAACTCACACCTAAGCCCTGCTTTTGCTCCTTGGTAAATGGCTTCATCTCTCTGTACACTTGTTTCCTCATCTGGAAAACAATCACAGTATTTCTTTTACCACACCAGCCAATAAGAGAAGGTAAAGGAATGAAAAAAATGAATGCAGAGTGTTCTGCCTCATGAGCAGCTTTGCCTCTGAAACTGTTATGAGGATAAAAATAAGCAATGCAATTGAAAATGCACTTTATAAATATGAGGCATCCTTATTTTTAACAGGTGTAGATAAATACAATGTACTTTGATATCAGGCAAACTATGAATTGAACATATTAGTCTATAAAATCTGGATAGGAGACAAATTCAAAAGATCTGACTGAAAAAGATTGGGACTAAAGCAAGATAAGTTTTGAGTACTTTTAACATATCCAGGTATTTTGTGACCATCATTCCAAACACTGAGCTTCTTTCAGTTCAGCCCTGGACTATAACCCCCAAAGGCAAGCCAATGCTCAGGCACGGTTTTGGATTTCTAAGAGGCCAGGAGCTCTGGGTATAAAGTCATAACTTCCAGTGCCTCACACTTGTGTCTCTTTTTCTGCGTAGTATTCTGCTATTTTGTTACATGTGACAATTTATCAGCATGGGAAGAGAGGGAGTATAGTATGGATTAAAAGTACAGCTTCTGGAGCCAGACTATCAATGTTCAAATCCTATTCATACCGCCTATTAGTTGTACAACTTTGTATAACTTCTTTAAGCCTCAAGGTTTGCTCATCTGTAAAATTGAGAAAATGACAATGAAGGTTGTTGTGAAAAAATGATTTGACATATGTGAAGCATTTAGGACAGTGCCCAGAATATGGTGAAAACTTAATAAATGCCACCTATAATTATACTTTACTAATAATCTGATCAGGTAGAATTTCTAATGAAGGGGCATGGGTTGTTAGTTAAAAGTACTGGCAGATATCTTATTATCATATTTAATCACATAAGGAGTGGGGAAGAGTGGCACTGAATACATGGAAAGCCCATTTGCTAGAACTGACTTCAGGCCTAGTATGTGATCTTCAGGGAGCCGGGAAACATGAAGCATGAGACTGCTTCAGGGCGGCAGCTCCCTGGCCCAGCCTTTGTCCCTCTGCTTCCTAGCACATGCCTGGGCTCTGAGCAGGGCAGTGGTCTCACAGTCCCACGTCTGCTCTGCCAGCTGAGCTGCCCTCCCCGCTGCCCCTACACATTCATCCTTAAATGCTACTTCCATTCCTGGCTTCTCTCCCATACCTTTCCTCATGTCAGCCAATCCCAACCTCTGCTTTAACTCTTTTCACATGTATGTTAAGAAGGACAGCATTCCAAACATGCCTGTTACCAGCTCGCCAAGTGTATGAGATGAATCTGCCCAGCGGGACTGTGAGCTCCTTGAGAACAGAGTCATGTCTTACACAGGCTTCTAGTGTATCCTTCAGCCGTAGTTCTCTACGGGGGGTGGGGTGGGGTGGGGGGGACATTCTGGCCACAGGCAGCATTCAGCGATGTCTGGAGACATTTTTGGTTGCCCAGCTGGGAAGTGACGTGCTACTAGCTCTAATGGGTAGAGACCAGAAATGCTGTTAAACATCCAACAATTCACATGACAGCCCGTCCTCCCTTGTAATAAAGGGTTACCTGGTTTAAAATTCACTGTATCATAGCTGGGAAATGCTGCCCAACAGTATCCAAGACAGTGGAAAATTAAGATTTATTCCAATTTCATGATTTTTTTCTATAATATCTCAATGAGCCAGGCACTAACTCCCAAGTTCCCTTGCAGGGTCATATCCACTGACCTGGGGTCCCTTTTTAAAAATTATTACCAGCAATAATAATCATGAAAATAAGGGATATTTTGTTTTTATAGGGGTTGGCCAAAGAGTTTGCTTGTTTTTCTTTGTAAGATGGCCCTAGTAGTGCTTAGTTGTCTTTAACTTCATTTCAAACAATTTTGTTAGAAGGTATAGTGACAGCTGTCATATCAGTGAGCATTTTCTAAAAAGTTATCAGAATTGGTGAATTTTTGTGTAGCCATTTTAATATTAAAGATGGGAGAAAATATGTAACATTCCTGGCATATTATGCTTTATTATTTCAAGAAAGGGAGAAACACAACTGAAATACAAAAAAAGATTTGTGCAGTGTATGGAGAAGGTGCTGTGACTGACTGAATGTGATAAAAGTGGTTTGCACAGTTTCATGTTGGAGATTTTTCCGCTGGATGATGCCCCATGGTTGGGTAAATCAGTTGAAGTTGATAGCGATTGGATCAAGAAATCAGTTGAGAGCAATCCATGTTCTACAATGTGGGAGATAGCTGACATACTCAAAATATCCAAATCAACAAAGTTATTGGTGAAAATGAAAAAATGTGTCTTTTGTTTTATGGAAGAAACCACACCAACTTTTTGGCTGACCCCATACAACTTGGACCTGTGGTGTAAGTGTCACTCTTAGCAGCACCAACAGCAGGGATTGTGCAATTCTTACAATGACTAAAGACAATGCTACCTCCTTGGCATTGAAAAGGTGACCATATAGTTCAGGCCCTGCCTACCACCCTCAGCCCAGCTTCTCCCAGCAAGCTCAGCCCAAGTTACTCAGCTAGATATTAACAGCCCACCCCATGGGCAGGTAGGGTCTGAGGTTAATTTTGTTGTCTTGCCCAGGTGTATTCTAAGGTGACTAGAGTACTAAATTCCAGGCACCCACCTGCCTGCTTCATTGCCACTTTCTCTTACCACCCTTGCCAGACTCGCCCAGTCTCCATGAATGAGCTTTAAACTTTAGATCCCTAAGTTGAGTTTCAGTTCATCCTCCACTTTGGACTTTCAGCAGACTCAGCTATCTGGGGATGGACTCTGCTCCCCTCAGCCACCAGCTGTGGGGCCGGTTTCAACCACAAAAGCCCTGCTGGCATCATAGCTTTGGGACTAGCCTCACCATTAGAGAGGTCTAGCCTTGCTTACCTAAACAGCTCAGACTATCTGGTGGCCTCAAGGTTCTCCTAGATATCAACATTTTCCCTTTAGATGGTATCGTTTTAACCTTTATATTAAATAATTTGAATTCCAAATGATGTGAGCAGAACCCACTGTGGTGGGTAAGCTGGACCCTTTGAGCACACCCCTACGGTTCAGTGCCTCTCCCCTCACCTGCTGAGGCACGCACCACCCATTTCACCACACAGGTTAAGAGCTGCTCAAGAAATTAAGAGCTGCTCAAGACAGCACAGGAGGCATTTTTTTCTTTAGAGGGAGAAAGGAACATATGAAAATAGAAAAATTTACTAGCACAATACATAATGATTGTAGAAAATAAGATAAATGAATTATGGTAAGTTGCTGTCCCATTCTCAAAGACAGATTTTCTGCCTCCTGGTACTGTGATGTGTTTCCTGCTCTTGAATGTGATTATGGCTTAAGAATTCTTAAGTAGTACAGAAAATGGAAGGGGATAAAGGAAGGGAATAGACTGAGATCACAGCAATCAAATTTGTACTTAATTTCTATTTTATGAAGATTTTTTAAAAGACTCTTATCATCCCTTAACTGTATTCTGCTCAGATTTTTCCCTGAAAAACAAGAAAACTTGTGAACTTGTTAAGTTATTAAAGTACAAAATCACCCAGCTAATAATATCCTTTCTAATCAACCTAGCCTCTGAATTATAAAATTCAAAGATATTCTACAATTTGCAGGATAATGCCTATTGATATGATACTTCAAGTTACCAATAGTCCATGAAGTGATACACATAACCAATTGCTTGCATTAAATCAGTATGGTTTATGGCCAACTCATGGTAAACTGCACCTGCACAGCTCACAGAAGATACTGAAGGGACTCAGATGCTAATAACTGGAGTATACACACACTACTCTAAAGTAGTAGAATTATAAAACAGTTTTTAAAGAGAATTTTATAAGTATATGAAAGAAGTAGGATTTCTGGAATGGCTGAATGAGGGACTCAGGAAATCTTTTCCTGCAAAAGCAAAAATAAGTCTGGGTAAATTTGTTAAAAAGTAACTAAATTTGTTGAAGTAAAGATTAAAGTGGAAATAAATGAAATAGAGACTAAAAGGACAATAGAAAAGATCAGTGAAATTAAGAGCTGTTTTTTTGAAACTACAAACAAAACAGACAAACCATTAGCTGGACTCACCAAGAATAAAAGATAATTCAAATAAAATCAGAAATGAAAATGGAGATGTTATATCTGATACCACAGAAATACAAAGAATTGTAAGAGATTACTATGAACCATTATACATCAACAAATTGGACACATAGAAGAAATGGATAAATTCCTAAGAACATACAACCTACCAAGACTGAATCATGAAGACATAAAAAAATCTAAATAAACTGATTACTAGTAAGAAGATTGAATCAGTAATCAAAAACATCCCAACAAACCAAAGTCCAGGACCAGATGGTGTTTCTGGTGAATTCTATAATACCAAACCTTTAAAGAAGATTAATTAATTGGTATTAACTATTAACACCAATCCTTCTCTAACACAAATACTTCCAAAAAATAGAAGAGGAAGAAACACATCTAAACTAATTTTATGAGGGCAGCATTAACTGATTCCAACCTGGGTAAATATTAGCAAACCAAATTCAACAATATATTTAAAGGGTTGTAAAGGATCATAAAGCACAATCAAGTGGGATTTATTCCAGAGATGCAAGAATGATTCAATATCCAAAATCAATCAATCAATGTGATATACTACATTAACAAAATAAATAAAAATCATATGATCATCTCAATAGTTGCATAAAAGGCATTTCACAAATTCAACATGATAAAAACTCTGAACAAAGTGGGTATAAATGAGAATACCTCAACATATACAAGGCCCTATACAACAAACCCACAGCTAACAAAATACTCAACACTGAAAAGTTGAAAGCTTTTCCTATAAGATTACGAACGATACAAGAATGCCCACTTTTGCCACTTTTATTCAACATAGTATTGGAAGTCCTAGACAAAGCAATTAGGCCAGAAAAAGAAGAAAGGAATTCAAATCAGAAAGAAAGAAGTAAAACTGTCTCTATTTGCAGATGATATATTGTATATACAAATCCCTAATGTATCCACCAAAAAAAAAAAAAAAAACTGTTGGAGCTAATAAACAAATTCTGTAAAGTTGTAGGATATAAGACCAATACTTTAAAAATCAGTTGCATTTCTATACACTAATAACTATCAGAAAGAGAAATTAAGAAAAAATCCCATATGCATTTGCATCAAAAAATACCTAAGAATAAATTTAATCAAGAGGGTGAAATTCCTACACATTGAAAACTATGGCATTGAAGAAGACAAGAATAAGTGAAAAGACAATCCATACTCAAGGATTGAAAGACTATTTTTAAAATGCCCATACTACCCAAAACAATCTACAAATTCAATGCAATCCCTATAAAAATACCAATGGCACTTTTCACAGAAATAGAATAATTCTAAAATTTGCATGAAACCCAAGACCCAAAAGACCCTTAATAGTTGAAGTAATTTTGAAAGAGCAACAAAGCTGAGGCATAACACATCCTAATTTTAAACTATGCTACAAAGCTTTAGTAATCAAAACAGTATGGTGTTGGCATAGAAACAGACACATAGAGCAGTGGAACAGAATTAGAGAGCCCAGAAATAAACCCATGCTTATTCAGTCAATTAATTCATGACCAGGGGGCCAAGATAAACAATGGAGAAAGAACAGTCTCATCAATAAATGGTGTTGGGAAAACTGGACAGCCACATGCAAAAGAATGAAACCAGATCACTACCTTACACCGTCATCAAAATCAACTAAAAATGTATTAAAGACTTAAATGTAAAACCTGAAACAATAAAACCCCTAGAAGAAAACATAGGGGGTAAGCTCCTAGACATCAGTCTTGGCAATGATTTTTTAAATGTAACACCAAAAGCAAAGGCAACAAAAAGAAGAGTAAGTGGTACTACATCAAACCAAATGGTTTCTACACAGCAAAGGAAATCATCAATGAAATGAAAAGGCAATGTAGAGAATGGGAGAATATATTTGTAACCAGATATCTGATAAGCAGTTACTATCTAAATATATATATATATATATATATATATATATATATATATATATATAAAGAACTCACACAACTCAATAACAAAGTAACAAACAATCTGATTTTAAAAGGGGCAGAGGAGCTGAGTACACATTTTTTCAAAAAGACATACATATGGCTACAGGTATATGAAAGATGTTCAACATCACTAATCATCAGGGAAATACAAATCAAAACCACAATGAGACATCAGCTCAGACCTGTTACAATGGCTATTATCAAAAAGACAAGAAGTAACAAATGTTGGCAAGAACATGGAGAAAAGGGAACACTAATGCACTGTTGGTGGGAATATAAATTGGTTCAGCCATTATGGAAAAGAGTATGAAGGTGTCTCAAAAAATTAAAAATAAAACAACCACACAATCCAGCAATTCCACTTCTGGGTATTTATCTGAAGAAAATGAAATTGCTATTTTGAAAAGATATCTTTATCCCCATGTTCACTGCAGCACTATTTATAACATCCAAGTAATGGAAACAATCTAAGCATCCATCAATGACTGAACAAACGGCTAAAGAAAATGCAGTGTGTATATATACAGTGGGTTATTATTCAGCCATGAAAAAAGAAGGAAACCTTGCTATTTGTGACAACATGAATGGACCCTGAGGGGCATTATGCTAAGTCAAATAAGCCAAAGAGAAAGACAAACACTGTGTGATCTCTAATATGTGGAATCTAAACACGCACACACATACACACAAACTCATAGATACAGAGAACAGATCTGTGGTTATGGGGGGGGGGGTAGGGGATGGTGGGGGTGGTGGTAGTGAGGGGAATGGACAAAATTTAAAGAGCTGAAAAGGTACAAAGTTCCAGTTATAAGGTAAGTCCTGGGGATGTAATGTAAAGCATGGTGACTATAATTAACAATACTGTATTGCATATTTGAAAGTAGCAAAGAAGAGTAATTATTAAAAGTTCTCATCACAAGTTTGTAACTATGTGTGGTGATGGATGCTATAAATTTGTTGTGGCAATCATTTCACAGTATATACTTATATCAAATCATTTGTTTTACACCTGAAACTAATACATGTTATATGTCAATTATATCTCAATTAAAAATAACCATTTAAAGATTATGGAAATTGACCAACGGCATATGACAAATGGAGGATTTATTCAAGAAAACCGACTGGCTCTCAGTAAGAACACTGGTAGTCTGTGACACTTTAGCCAGGGGCTGCTCCTTCCCTGACCCCCTTTCACCTCAGCTCCATTACCTGGAAACTCTATGGCAGCCTCAGCAGATGGAGACAGCTGTGAGAACTGGCAGTTCCGCTGCCCTGCTGCAGGGAGCTGACTTTATTTGGAGCAGAGCATGGAAAAATTCCTGCCTGGGCACTGTTGGAAAGAACAGTGATCTCGGTGGCAAACAATCAAGAGAGGCTAACATCATGGGTAGCCTGACATGTTGATACTGGTTGAGACAAGCACAAAAAGGCAGACCAGCCAGAAATTTAATAGGGAGAGCCCGGGAAGGAAAGAGAGTCTGGCTAAGATCCCCCTCGTTTCTCCTGGTGGTCTGGAAGGCTGTGCACGCTCAGTAGAGATCAGACAGAGCTCTAATGAGCTACCTGCTACTTGTCCTTTGCTGATTTTTCCCTAGTCATTGTGTGTCTGGCACATAAAATGATAACTAAAACTCATCTATACCTACCGCTGTGGTCACAAATCACAGCTTTACAGACCATCTACACTGCTTCTTTATTACACGGGTGGGAAAACCACAGCCTCTGGGCAGTTTAAAAGCATATGTTTCTAAAAAGTAGAAAATCAATGCAAGTTAGTTATTTCAAATGGGTCCTGGGGCTTTGCCAAAACTAATTTATTTACCTGCAAAAAGGTAGCATAAAATTAACAATTAATTAGTCAGGTGATTTTGGACTACCTGTACCAAATATACATAAAGATCTTCCTCAGTTTTTGTCCTCCATTTATTCTCCCCCTTCCCTTTTTTCCCCTCTTTTCTCTTAAGAATTCTTTTGAAGGGAGAGAGAATAAAAGGAGCTCTTAAGAAAGTCACTCCTTGCAGGTTCTTAAACAGGTGATAAATTCTACACTGGAGAGTGGATCACACCTGTCCCATGAATGGAATGACAATCTATGTCACAGTCACTGCTTTTTTATTAAAAGACTTTATTTATTTATTTTTAGACAGCTGGGGAACAGAGGGAGAAAGAGGGAGAGAAGCATCAATGTGTGGTTGCCTCTCATGTGCCCTCCACTGGGGGCCCAGCCCACAACCCAGGCATGTGCCCTGACAGGGAATCAAACCAGCGACCCTTTGGGCTGCAGGCTGGTGCTCAATCCACTGAGCCACACCAGCCAGGGCTGGTCATTGCTTTTAAGTAATCCTCTTAGCTTCTGCTTTGGTTTTTTTGTTTGTTTGTTTGTTTTCATAACTCCTAACTTCTGGTTCTAGTTCTTCATTTTATGTGCTTTGTGGGTGACAACCTATGCTAAAAATATGATAGTCTTTTGACTGGGTACCTATAATTCCCAGAGAAAGGAGCCCTGACATAGATATATGCTCCAGTCCCAACTGCCACCAGAAACTACTAACACTTGCACCTTTACAGCACAGCTTCTTTCCGTAATAAAAGGCTACCCATGCATGTCTTAAGCCCTATTATTGTAAACTCTGCTTGTTCAAGCAAGCAATTACAACTACTCTTGGAGGCAACAGAATATTTCATGTGAATTGAAGGCTGCTCTCCCCAAGCTTGGTAGAGTGCATTAGGTACTTCAGGTTGGTACCAAGGAAACCTGCTCCCCAGACTACCTTTATATAATCCTGTCTTTCTTGATGGCTTGACATGTGGCTCATTTTTGGCATTTAGTCAATTTGTAATCACTAGAAAAAGTAAGGGACAAATCCCTTTATTTATACAGCTGACATATTTGCTGCTCAGAATCTTGTGTCATCTGTCCTTGTGAGAACAGCCAGGAATTTTAATAGCTTAAAAACATCACTGACTTATAGCCTAACAGGCATTCAAGGAAGAGTACAAAGCAAAGCGTGCAGTAGGGCCAGCTACTGCACACAGGAGTAGCCCGTTCTTAGGCTTATTCCCTTTAAAAAAATTGTTACTTGAAGACTGCATCTGGGGATAGAAGGCTGCAACCTGGGGAAGGTATGGAAGGATGGTGTCTTTATCAAGGGAAAACACCTGGTTGAGACTAACTCATCACAAAAGTCACATCTGTTCTCTTAAAGAAGAAAAAATAAATACTGAAACATGCCTGCAGATGGTGTGGTATGAATTTTGCCACTAATCACATCTGGGTTTGAACTGGCTGTGATGTACCTGCTCAGTGACCATGGACAGTGACCTTACTCTCTCAGCTCCTCTGGGTTTCCATATCAGCACGATACATTAAATGAGATGATTTAGGTATGGAATCCCCAACACCATTCACATGTGCTCATGCATGTCCCCTCATTTTCAGCCTCACCAATGCCATCCAGAGGTAGGTGCTAAGTGACAAGCCCGTCTACGGAGATGCAGGAATACATGTTCTTGTCATAACTAATTCTGATAACAACAAAATGATAGGACTCATTCTGCAATTTAACAACTCAAATTCTTTTTTTTTTTGCCAGGATGAAATAATTAGCTTTTACTTGGCACTTTTCCTACTGAGACACTTCAAAAAGATCATATATTTTAACAGCAGCTGATCCACACAGCAGGATTCCATGGGTCACCACCACCCACATAAAAAGGCTAGGAATTATTTCAGATGCTGAGTTTATCAGGTAGAGCATAGCTCCCCAAAGATAACATTTTACAGTACATAAGACTTTTCCTCCAACCCCCCTGGCCAGTTCCTTCCTCTGTCAAGAAATGCCTGGATGTGATGGGACCCTCTGTGTGCCTCAGTCCAGGGTGCTCCATGATGGCACCAGGCAGAAGCTGCTTAGCTTTCAGGCTGACAGACCACACCTGCTGTCAAAGCTGCTTCACGCCCTGGCCGGGAGAAGCTCCTCTCAGCAGTGCCCAATGCAATTATCATACCAGTGACAAACAAGTCACTGAACCACCAGGATGACTCGCACATCATAAAGAAAGCCTTCACCCGGGCCTATGGGCCAGGGGGCAATCTCCAAGGGAGAATCTGATCTTGCTAGCTAAGAACAGCAGGTAGGAAGCATAAGCCTTGCAAATACTTTTTTAATTAAATAGAGGATTTTCCCCCTCCTCTCTTCCCTTGCTCTGCCTCTGTCTTCTTTCTCACCTTTCCCTCCTGTCTTACTGGATACTCTTAGAACTCTGTGTCACATCTGCTAATCTGTGAACAGTGCTAAGATGAAAACAGACCCGAAACGACAGGTCCCACCGGCCAAGGCAATCAATGCTCAGCTGCAATAATTTTGCAAAGACCAGTGAAGTCAGTTCTACATTTCAAATTACTGACCTAAAATGTAACTGAAACCCAACTATTAATTAATACTTTATTAACTGCTGAAAAACGAACCTTTGGTTCCTGAAGTGTAGATCTACATTTTAACTCAGAAAACAAAACTAGAAAAATCAGGATTGACCAGAACAATCAGGTATAATCAAAAAATGTTGCTGAGTTCTCAGCACAGAAATATTGCTAATATCTTAAATGCTGATTCTTTTAAGACCAGCCCACTCTTTGTCTTGAAAATTTACCCAGTGGTGCATGTTACAAACTAAATTCATTTTCTTCCCCCCAGGGCACCTCCCCACCCCAAACACGGGCAGCAGCCCTCCTGTGCTCTCCATTTGCCAGTCCTGTGTTACATCCTCCAATCTGCTCCACTTTAAAGCTGCTATTGAGATTTTACCTTGTCAATATCTTTTACAATCTCACCTCTTCATTACCTTTGCTTTGTCTTGGTATGGTTACACAGCTTCTTCCCAGGCGATTACTTCAACTTGTGGCCTTCCATGCCATCACGCATTTCGCTCCTAAATACTCATCTAATCTTGTCACTCCACTGCTTTAAACCTCCCCCACCTTTCCTTTGCCTTCAGTCTGGTATTTAAGGCTCTTCACAACCCACTAGCTAGCTGGCTAACCTCTCCAGCTCCATCCGGCACCAACCAGGGTCCCAGCCCTAGCCCACTAGCGAAACTGATGAATGTTCCATGAACACACCCACAGCCTTCCATGCTTCCCATCTCCTGTACGCACAGCCCTTCCTGAGATGCCCCTACACTGAGCTTTTTCTGTCTGTGCTCTCAACACTTTGCCCTGATCTCTAATTTTGTTCTGCATTTACACTCAGTTATATATTTTATGGGGGAGTATCTTATTCATCTCTGTATTACTGATATGTAGTATAAAGTTTGCTATTAAAAAGACTCACTGAAGGAAGTTCTGAAGGACATACTTCAGAAAGAAGGAAAATGATTGCAGACAGAAACCCTGAAATAGAAGAAAGTATTATAACAATGAGGGAAAATATTGGTAAGCAGGTGGGTAAAACTAAGCAAACATTTAAAACTGTAAGGAAAGTGTGCAATGTATGGAGGAAAAATAGGGACACTGTGAAGAGGTAAGTCTTTAAATTTTGGAGCATGGGTGGTAACATCATCATTAAATAGAAGCTTTTTGAAGTATACCTGTTGAAATAGCAGGTATAGCCACTAAGGAGGTAGACATAAAGCATATAACTTCCAAAGAAGTAGAAGCAAAATTGGAATGAGGAAAAAAGAATTATGAATTCAAAAGATAGCAAGATGAGAGGAGGAAAAACAGAAAATGATAAATAAAAATACATAAAAGAGTAACAGCAATAAATTTAAATATACCATTAATTGTAATAAATGAAGTAGACACAACTTTCCAATTAAAAGTAAATATTTTGGGGCTGAATAAACAAAAATCTAGCTATCTGTTACTTGTAAAAGACACACCTAAAACTTGGCACAAGACACCCAAGAATTATACTATATATTTATCAACATTACTTCAAGTATGGAACCAGAAGTTGGTATGGTAACTAGAAGCAGTGGACAAACCCATCACCAGAAGGAGAGACTGCAGCAGAACTCTTCTAGTAACTGACGGCTTCAGCAGACAAGAAATCAGTAAGGATAAAGAAGAATTAAACAGAATAAATAATAAGCTTTTTAATAATATGGAGCATACACAGAATACTGAATGCAACAATTAGTGATACATTAAACAATTCTAAAAATTGACTAAGCTATAATGACAGCCTCAATAAATTTCAAGAGTTTTTACTCTTATGCAATTAAATACTAGAAATATATTTTTAAGAATAACTAGAAAATTCCCATACATTTAGAAATTTAAAGAAAAACATACTTCAAAACAACTCACAACCCAAAAAATAAAAGTAGAAACTGAAAAAGTCTGAGAACTGAACAATAATACATTATCATATTAAAACTTGAGGAATGGAGCCAAATCAATACTCACAGGGGAGTTTATAACCTTATAATAGAAAAGGAGAAAAGTTTAAAATTAAGAAGGTAGAGAAGAAAATAAGAATAAGAAGTTAATAAAAAAGGACAACCAATGTAGGAACTATCAACAAAGTCAAATATTGGGATTTGGTAAAATCTAAGAGAATAGAGAAGCCAGTGGCATGATTAATCAAGGGGAAAAAAAATACCCAGAAGGAATGCACAACTAATCCTAAGGCTGGAAAAACAAAGATTGCTATAAATGCTACGACTAATAAACAGGAAGATATTTTAAACAACTTTAACCCAATACATTTGAAAACTTAGGTAAAATGGGCAAATCTACAAAAAATACAACTTACCAAATACCACTTAAGAAATAGAAAACTTGAATAAATTGAACTACTAACTAAAAATCTTCCAGCCAAGAAATCACCAGGCTCAGACAACTTCTTTGTCAGACAGGGTAGGTTCTATGAGGCATTCACCAAACAGAAACTCCCATGTTATCTTCCAACCTTCCAGAGGACAGGAAAAGAGGGAACATTCCCCTCCTCATTACCTTGATTCTAAACTAAGATAGAGATAGAATGAGAAGGTAGCACTGTAAGTCAATTTCACAAAGGTGACAAGGTGTGAAAAAAAAATTTCTAGTAAACAAAACTGAATGATGAACAAATTGGGTTTCTCATAGGAATGCAAAATTGATTAGTTATTAGAAAACTGGTTAATGTAATTCATCCCAATGACAAAGGACAAAAATTACTTGACCAAATCAGTATAGAAAAATGATAAATTCAACATTCATTCAGAATTTTTAAAACTTTGCAAACTAAGAACAGAAAAAACTGCCTTGATCTGATACAGGATACATAACCAAATAAAAACAGAAACAAAAACAATACCCACAATAAATATTATATACTTCCTAATGAAAATAAGAAAAAATATTTCTTTTAAAATCAGAAACAAAGACCAGGTATCAGTTACTACCATACCTATTCAACACTATTCTGGAGAGCCTGGCCAGAACAAAAAAATAAGAAAAAGATATAAAAATTAGATAAGAAGTTACAAACTGTTTATGTTGAAATCCCAAAAGAATACAAAAATAAATTATAATTTGTAAGATTTAGCAAACCTGCCCTGGTTGATGTGGCTCAGTGGATTGAGTGCTAGCCTTCAAACCAAAGGGTTGCCAGTTCGATTCCCAGCCAGGGCACATGCCTGGGTTGTAGGCCAGGTCCCCAGTAGGGGGCACACAAGAGGGAACCACACATTGATGTTTCTCTCCCTCTCTTTGTCCCTCCCTTCCCTTCTGCCTAAAAATAAATAAAATCTTTAAAAAAGAAAAAAGAAAAAAAGATTTAGCAAACCTGATTTTCACAAAACCAATACATAGAAATCAAATGCATGTTATATTCAACAACAATCAGAAAGACACCATTAACATCAGCAACAAAAATAAAAAGTGCCTAGGAAAAATCTCACAAAAGATGTGCAAGCTCTTTATGTAAAGTGTTTTTAATTGAAGTAAAGAACATTGTACAAAGATCCAAACAACTAAAGGATTTTACTATGTAGATGGTAATGCTGTAAAAGAAAGAAAGATGATTAACACAAAACCAGGCTGGTTTGACCTCTAGGGGCTGGGAAGGTGACTGTTTACTTCTTAGCTTGGATGGTGTGTACAGAGTATTCATGTTTCTAATGCTTTAAACTGGACCTATAAATTTTATATCCTTTTATATGGATGAAATATTTTATAGTGTTTCAAGTACGTAGGTCTGTTGTGTGCCACGCCACAGGAGTCCCACATTTTACAATTAGAGCTTGAGAGAAGATACTAATTTTATAAACTTTGAGAAATGTGTCTTGAATAGTAATTTCATCTCTAAAAGAGGCAGCAGGTGCTATAAAATGCTAGAATAAACCCCTTCAGGAAATATTCAATTTTAACTGCAATTATCTTCACTTTCTAGTTTCAAATTGAAAGGTTTCTATGCATAGCTGTTTACACAAATATTTAGCTGTTTATCTCTATACAAAAGGTAGAAAAGTAGCAATATGATGATAATTCAGAACATTAAACAGGCATCAGCTCAACAATGATGGAAAATTTAGGGAAAGTCTCAACTACCTCCCTCATTAGACTAATCCACTGGTGTTTTACAAGTAACTTGTTTCTAATGGTAGAGGGCCAAAGATTTGCAGATGATTAACTTTTTTTTAAGAGTGCAAATTTCAGTGGGTTAAATTATAAGGAAATATATTTCATTTGCATGCCAATGCTCCCTTGGGTGGAAGAGAAATGCTCAGAGATACATCTGGCTTGGGTACCAGCACATAACCCATAGCCCGGCTTATCTGCGCAGCAGACTGTATTTCCCAACAAACGACCACTATGGTATTTCCAATCCACATGCTCTTCCAGAAACTTTCCACTTCCCTATCAAGAGATGGAATCTCTTTCCACTCCTGTTGAGTGTAAGTGGCCTTTGTAACTGCTTTAATAAACAGAATGCAGTGTAGAAATGCTGTGTAATTTCCTCAGGTGGGTCATAAAAGATAAGGTTCCCGCCTGACTTTCTCTCTCCTGGGTCATGCACTTTGAAAGCACAGAGCAGCACAGAAGTCTGGCTACCCTGCAGGTGTCACACTGGAGAGACCACAAAGAAACAGATGCCTGAGGAACCCGGCTGTCCAGTCCTCCCAGTCCAAGCTCCAGGCCTGTGAGTGAGTCAGCTTCTGATTACAGCCCGAAGGCCCAAGCCAACGGAGCTGACGCTGAGTGGAGCAGAGATGAACTGTCACCATTGGGCCCTGTCCCCACTGCAGATCTGTGAGCAATGTGAACGTGGTTGTTGCCGCAGGACACTGAGTTTCTTGTGTAGCATTAGGTGTCCAGAACAGTTGTCATATCTACGGGAAGGACATTAAATGCAATGTCATCCTGTTATGTACCTCAAAAGTAAAAGACTGAGAGTCACCAACCCAAACAACATGGTTTCTTAAAAACCAAGATGATGGCCTTATGTTTCACTCAAACGCAACAAGCACCACTCCTGAAAGTTAATTTTGACTTAAGGTTTGTGACACCTTTTGCCATTGATCAATGATGCTGATTAGTGGGTATGTTTATAAACATATTATGTGCAAAAAGTCCTTTGGAGTTTTGCCTTTAATATCTTCAAAGGATCTCTGAGTTGCAGATTAACAACCTCTGCTCATAAATAAAATTTACCCCATGACTGTATCTACCTTCCTTTTTGGTCTATTTATGTTGACATCAACAGCGTGATACCAGGTGTCCTCTTCAAATTCAGTGGAACCAAAATGAAATCACTGAGGTCTAAAACTACCATCTGGTATTGGATGTTAGTGGAAAGTAATCAGATTTTAAAGCCAAATAAAATCCCTGCTCATTTACTATGTGACCCTGGGCAAGCTACATAACTTTGCCGAAGACTTTTATTGATCTATGTAATGGAAATAATACCTATCTGTCTTGCAGGGTGGTTACAGAAATAAATGAGCTTACATATATTAAATACTTAGCATGCCTGGTACATAATAACCTATCAGTAAGTTTCCTGCCCTTGGCACCTGTGCCATTTTTAAAAAATTGAATGACAGGCTAAAGGATTATGAAGGCCCCTGGGTTTGCTAAAAGAGTCCCTCCAGAGAAAGTCAGGTTCAGTGTCCTGTGGGTGCTGATTCAACACCGGGAGGTGGGCCTCCAACTTACAATGGAAGCTTGAATGGCAGAAGCCCACTGGGGCCCTCTGTTCTGATTTGTTTTGTTTTTGTGGTTACTGTTTAAATGGTAACTATTTAGACAAATTTTCATAAAAGATTTTACTTATATTTTAGAGAGAGGGGAAGGGAAGGAGAAAGAGAGGGAGAGAAACATTGATGTATGACAGAAACATGGACAGTTGGCCCTGGCATGTGCCCAACTGGGGACCTGGCCCACAACCCAGGCATGTGCCCTGACTGGGAATAGAACCGGCGACCCTTCAGTTCACAGGCTGGTGTTCAAATCACTGAGCCACACCAGCCAGAGCTGGACAAATTTAATTCTGCATTCCAGCTACTGCTTTTTTCATTTGTTATTATGCATCTTTGGCAGCAAACAATTGATACATATTTCCCCCCACTTAGATGTCATTGGGGGACTTGGTACCATAGAGCTGTTTGAGCTGAATTACTGACCAGTTATATGAAGAAGGCATATTTTGAGGTTTCAGCCAGCAACCTCAAACTATGAACAGACAAATAAATAATGGTATAGGGAAAAATGTTACCAGCCATCATTCTGGGTATCTTCATTTAGTTCAGGCTCAGCCTCTAAGTGCATGGTGAGGCTCCTTGGGGTGGCAGAGCACATGACTGTGAGAACCAGAGGCCGGCCTCCCAACTTGCTACATGAGCTCAGGAAGTACCTCTGCAGGCTCTGGGTTCTTTATCTGAGAAGCTGTGATCAAACTAGATAAACAAAACATATGATGACCAAGAGGGGCCACAAGACCCCCTGGTACAACACTCTCACTTGACAGGTACACAATGAGGCCCAGAGCAATTCAACAGCTTTCCTGATGTCTCACCCCTCACAGCTGGTAGCACAGGGATTGGCATCCAAGGTGTTCCACCTGTCACCGATACTCATTCTGCAAAGCCCTGTTTAAAATGATCTGATTCTTCTGGTAATGAGGGAAGGGACATAATATGTAATCCTATCCAGATTCCTTTAAAATGATAGGTTGAATATTTCCTAATTTCCAAGCTAGCATTTTTGCCTAGGGAGGACTTGTTACTATCTTGGGTAATATATCATTGTTTAGACTTGGAAAAACCTCTTTTTTCACTTCATATGTTCCAGAACATGGAGGGTGAATTTCAACACTGTCATTGGTGATGTCCCCCAAAGTGGAAGATACCCAGTTGAAACTGATGACCTTCTGGGCTCTATAACCTCCTGGTGATGGCATCACGATTATATTATGTACCAAACAAGTTTCAGGCCAAAGCAAGGCACAGAGCAAAACTGGCGCCTGGCAAGGATTCTGGTAAGGCTAAGGAAAGTCTTGGCCTATGTGCCCACCTACCTAAGTATTCCTTCATTCCTCCTGTCTAAGGAAAAAAGAGGGTCTTTAAGGTTAGCAGTTCTGACCACAGGTGACTACACTTAAGAACCCTGATTTCCTCCCCCATAAAAATACTTCTATACGTAAAGGGGAGAGTGAGGTTTCCTGGCCCAGCCAACTCTAGAAATCTGGAATAACAGGCAAAGAAAAATTTTCTTATTCAAATTAAGATAAATCAACCACATTGACCTGATATAGATGACCTTAATTAAGAACTAAACTGGAATTTAGACATTAGAATCCTTCACTAAGGTAAAACAGAAATTAGAGCTAAATGTGGAAAATGAAACAATGAGAAAGATAAGAGGGGGCCCATGGCCAGGAAATGCACTGATGTAATGGAAATGACCAGAGGAGCCCAAGGGAGGCAAAGGTCCACGTTGGCATGTTTCTATCTGCTGGAAAGACAATGAGGGGTGCGCATGGAATCAAGGGTGGAGAGAGTACTGTCAATCAGATAGATAACTCCTTCCCAGGCAGGTTCTAATATGGCTTGAATGGAAATTTCCTTTTAAGAGTGTAAACTCTTTGTAGTTTCGAGCTTACAAATTGCGATTCTCTCTCCATTAGATTTCTCAGACAGCTCTTCCAGTCTGAGGTGTGTGGGAGTGAAAGGAAGAGGCTAGGGAAAAGCAGTCCTCTCTGTGCTGTTCAGTATGGAAGCCACCACTGGGCAGATGTGATGACTGAGTGCTTGAAACATGGCTAGGATGACTGACCCACTGAATTTTATTTTATTTTAAATTTTATTTAATTCAGTTACAGCTAAATTTAAATTTAGAAACGGACATTGATTCAGTGATTGAAAAACTGATAGGCATGTTTGGAACAACTCATGCACGTAAATCTACTTTCCAACTGTAAATTTTAATCTAAATACAGATTATGTGTTTTCCGTGAAAATTTAGTGTCCAAACTGAAATGTGCTGTAAATGTAAAATGTACATTGGACTCCAAGTCTTAATAAGAAAAAGAATGCAAAAATCTCAGTAATTAGTTGTATTTATTAATGTTAAAATGGTAATTTTTCCCTGGCTGGCGTAGCTCAGTGGATTGAGCTCGGGCTGGGAACCAAAGTGGCCCAGGTTCGATTCCCAGCCAGGGTACATTCCTGGGTTGCAGGCCATAACCCCCAGCAACTGCACATTGATGTTTCTCTCTCTCTCTCTCTCTCTCTCTCTCCCCCCCCTCCCTGCCTCCCTTCCCTCTCTAAAAATAAATAAATAAAATCTTTAAAAAAAATGGTAATTTTTGGATACACTGGATTAAAGTATATTAAAATTAATGTCACATATTTCCTTTCACTTTAAGTAGCTAGTAGAAAATTTAAAATTACATGTAAGGCTCACATTTGAGGCTCACATTACATTTTTACTAAACAGCACTGCTCTAGATTCTAGAGGTCTAGATAAGAATATCACTTCTTCTTTTTTTTTAAATAACATTACAGGTGGCATATGTTATGGCTTCTTTGTTGAAATCACACTAGGGAAAAGTTAGAACATCCGAAGCATCCGAACATAGTCTTCCCAATTATGCTCTCCCAATACATTAAAATTTAGCATTTAGTTTACAAATTTGCCTCAGATCACTTAATTGTGTCAACCACCTAACAGCAATTCTAAAGTGAAAATGACACTTAGATTCCAGACCAGGGAAGCTAAGGGAGTGAGACAGAACACAGCAACCCCTAATCTGGGTCCTGCGGCTTCCTCTGCATTTACGCACCACTAGAATTCAAATATTTGAGAAGAAATATCACGTTCTGGTAGTCTTCTTTTACATGACTCAAAAAAGAAACCATATGTAAAGAAACAATTACATATATTCCTAATATATATAAATGTATATGCATACATTTTAAAGAAAAAAATTTTAAATACCTTCTGAACATGAATCAAATTTATGGTAAATGATAATAAAGTTACATAAACTTCATATGTACAAGTAACACTATGAGTTAAAGAAAGTTCATCTTAAGACAGTAACCTGAAAATGAGAAAATCTTTGACCTAAATCACTACTGAAAGACAGACTAAGCCTGTCAGTACCACCACAGGTACCTTGGGATCTTACACGGCCCCCAGAAGTTACGTTCAATGAGGGCGGCGTCCATGCTGACTCCATTCCAGAGAGTCAAGAATGAGCCACTACCTCGGTTTTAAGAGCTTGGTAATCGATTAATCATAGAGAAGTTACATGGCATATTCAAGGTTTAACATTTGCTAAAAGCTGCTTCTTTCTGCTTAGGCCCTGGGCTGTCATTCTGCAAGCTGCCACCAGGTGTACAAGGTGCTTATTAACCGGGTAGTAAGCCCATTTCAGAGGGTCTGTAAGGTTTGGTACTGGCAGCACACGATTTGGTCAACTGTGCTTCTTTTCCTATAAAAACAGGACTTGATAAGTGCAGTAGTATAATTCATTAACAAATCCTTCATCACTACCTTTGTTTTGTGAATTAAAATAAATGCATAATTTAGCATATATTCACATAAGTAAAAATACCTACCTTCAAATTAAGTACTTTTTTCACTAAATTACACTATTTTAAATCTCCATCTAATTTAAACCTGGGTTTATTCCAGAGTTTAATTGGAATTGTCCCTGACTGAATTCTGGACTGTAATTCTCTAACAAGTCTCAGGTCTTCAGAATAGCATGACAGTTCATCATGTAATTTTCCTGAGTTAACCTTTTCTTTCTTCTCTTTTTAGCTTCAGAAACCATTAGTCTCAAGGGCATCTAGGATCGATCTCACCTGCTGAGCCCCTTCCTCCCTTCAGAGAATGCACTACTATCCTTAAAGCTTTCCCACACCCTTGCCCCTAGAGAAAACCTCGGGCTTCACTTCTTCCCCATGGCTCACTTCCGCTCCACCACCCAGTCTGGACTCCCATTGCCAAGCAGAAAGAACCACAGATGTGGCTGTCTTGCTCTCTCCATTCTGTGGTCTTTTCCAATCAGAGGAAACATTCCTATGGCAACCAACCAGCACCACCATCTCATTCCCCTGCCCTGAAAACTCCCTATTTGCATGGCAGACGTTTGGCAAGGACCCTGAATTACTTTAACTTGCCTAGCAACTGCTAACCTGTTCCAGCCCCTCTAAGGGGTTTAGCTTTTTTCCACTTTATCTTTTAAAGCACACTCAGGGGCTGGCTGGCTGTGACAAGCGCAGCTGCCAAGTCTGCCTCCCAGGGCACTGGTGTGTAGCATGCACAGCTATTGGACAAACTGGAGCCTCTTTTTGCCCCAAGGTGAAAGAAATGTCCACAGGTTCAAGGCAATGACCCAAGAGTAGACAGCTCTAAGGGACTCACTCTGGGCTAACTCCCAGAGGAAAATTTCAGTTCTTTGCGAACCTCAGATCTCAGGCATCCTTACCTATAAGGAGAGTTGAATGATCACTATTTGCTTCCATTCAGAAAATCAGGATTATCCGCCCATTATGTTGTATATTTAGGACCCACCTATTGATGTATTGATTTGTTGAACAAGCTAGACACCAGATATTTTAACTTAGAGACTGTCCTGTATTTAAGTAATTTGGTATCAGAAACCAACATGGCCCCAAATGACTCATACTGCTATCCACATTTTTTTCCTCCTTGAAAAATCCCCAAGAAACACTCATAGTGTCTATAATATAATTTGGGTGTCCTAACATGAAACACTTTGTCTGAAAACCCATAGAGGTGGAGGAAGCTTGACCAATGAATAAACTGAGTTTCTCCAGCCCTTGGGATGGCCTACCGATAGGATCCCATGCTTGCCTGGTGTCCTTTCAGAACACAGACCAATAGCAAATACTGGTTCCTAAAATCAGCTGACCAGATAACCAAGCCAGGTCCTGGAGGAAAACAAAGGCCACTGCCTTCCACAGTGAAAGCAGTCACTGATGCAGAAGGGCAGTGTTGCCAACTTAGGCCATTAGTAGACACTGTCCATCCTTCATGAGACAACCTCCTTCTGCCAGCAGGGAGAAAACACTCACTTTTTTTGCTTGCAACCTGTAGGTTTCTTTTAAAAAGAGGTTTCTTATTCACCTCCATGATTCAATAGGACAATTTTTGATTTCTAGATCCTACTTCAATGATGACACATAGTAAGTGGTCAGTAAGCATTTACTGAAAAGAACCACAGACACAGGAATAACTAAACATATAAATTAAAATAAGGTACTATTTTCACCTACCATACATGCAAACTAAAATTTTTGTTATAGTCAATACTGTCAGAGGTATGGAGAAGCATAACATTTTAATATGCTGTTTGTAGAAGTATAAATTGGTTGAGTAATTTTTGAGGACAATTGAATATTATTTAGTGACACTAAAAATGCATACACTTTCACTGGTAATTCCACTACTTTCAATGTATCCTATAAACACATATTTACCAAGAAATGTAAAAATATGTTACTGAAGCATTGTTTACGACAGAAAAAAACCTGGAAACAAACTAAGTGTTGATAAGTAGAGGGTAGGTTAAATTAGGGCATGCCAATACAATAAAATGCTATATATTAAGCAACATGAGGCAGATCTCTATGTACTGATATGGGCAGATATTCAAGATATTGCAATAGAATCCATATATGTTTCTATATATACATATATAAGTAGAGATATGTGTTATGTGTACATTTGTATGTATATGTATCTATGTTACAAACAGAACATTAAATAATTTCTGAAGGATGTGTAGGAACTTAACAGGGGTTATTTTAAAGAATGATATTTAGGAATCAGAATATAGAAAGGAAGCCTTATTTTCATATCATAGTTTTTCAAGAGGTTGATTAATTTTAAAGCAAAGTATTGGTTGGTTGGCCAAAAAGTCCATTTACTTTTTCTGTAAAATAAAAGAGATTTTTCATTTTCACCAATAATGTTATTGATATAGATATTTGAGTATGTTTGCTATCTTCTGCTATTAGATTCTAGCGGGTAGAAGCCAGCAGTTCTGCTAAACATCTTCCAATGTATAAGACAGCCTCATAACAAAGAATTATTTGGCCAAATATTAATAGTACCAAGAAAATTTATAAACCACTTTGGACACATTCGATCAGTCACAGCACCTTTTCCATACATTGCACAACTCTTTTTTGCGTTTCAGTTGCATTTTTACATTTCTTGAAATAATAAAGCATTATACACCAAAATGTTGCATATTTTCTTCCATCTTCAATAATAAAATGGCTGCACAAAAATTCATCAGTTTTGGTAAGTTTTTTTTTAATGCATGTTGCTATGACAGCTGTCACAACACACTCTAACAGAACTTTGTGGCCAACCCAATAATTCTTTCTCATATTTTAAAAGCATGTTAACAATTCATAATTGCCTTCATATTATCAGTTATTTAAAAAATAATTAAGCCACTAGGATATTTTTAACAATTAGGCATATCCTATAACGAATACAGGAGTCTCTAAAACTATCCACAGCTCTTGTGGTAGGTGAGGAACTGCAGAAGTGGATGCAGTAGCTCACATAAATTCTTTATAAAGCTTATACTTTTAATAGGTTGGACATGGTAAACATATCAGACTTTTATTAGAAATTAAGAAATAGAAGATGGCAGCCCAGGTAAATAGGTCTCGCTTCCTCATACAACCACATCAAAATTACAACTGAACTATAGAACAACCATCACTCAGAACTATCAGAAATCACGCTGAATGGAAATCCCACAACTACAGAATTAAAGAAGAAACCACATCCATTCAGACTGGTAGGAGGGGTGAAGATGTGGAACTCAGAACTGGCTGGTCCTACACCCACATGTGGTGCATAAAAATCAGAAGGGATACCTCAGGAGCAAGGAGGTCACAGCTTCACACCAGGCCCCCCAGCCCAGGGTTCCAGTGCCAGGAAGTTAAGTCTCCATAACTTATAGCTGTAAAAATCAGCAGGGATTGAGTTGGTAGAAGAAACTGTTGGATTCCCTCACAGTTCCTCTTAAAGGGCCTGAGTAAGGACAAACTTGGACTCACTCCCTCTGAACTCCAGCACCAGGGCAGTAGCTTGAAAGGCACCAGTGGCATAGGAGGAGGAAGTGAGGTGTCTGGTATCAGGTGAGAACTGGGGGACAGCTTTATCCCAGACAGAACTGTTGGCAGAGGCCCTTGTCCCTTCCTGAGCCCTTCCCTGACAGAGACACAGAGTAGTGGGCACCATATCTGAGACTCCATCAACCTGGGTCACACTGTATGCCCCACCCTGGTGATTCCCTGAGGCCCTGCACCAACCAACTTACAGGCCTACCTAAGCTGTTAACAGTGGATTTTCCATATGAATGGGTTGTCTTGGCTCATGCTTCATATCTTCCTAAATCCTCTCAAACAATCAGCACCTGGCCTCAGTGAGCCCCTGTACCTCTTGCTAAGTGGCCCCAGGACCAGCTCTAGCAGCAGATGGCCTTGGTTCACAGCCTGGCCACACTTGGGTACCTTTAAGCCCAGCACAAATAGCAGCCATCTGCAGATCACTTTATAGCTTATGTCAAGTGGCTCCAGATAGAACACAGACAAAAGCTGACCTTGGCCTGCATCTCCCAGGAAACCCCAGAGCTGGAATACCCCATAGACAGCTACAGACCATTCTGGAGCACCATCACCCAACCACTTCCACAAGCAACACACTCAGGGGGACTCAGCAGGCACCAGAGCCCTGCTGAAGTAAGTCTTGCATTGTGAAATGGGCCCCAGCACAGCTGATCCTCCACAAATGGTGGAGGTTGGTGGTCAGTGGTCACAACCAATTCTTGGAGCTGACTGGCCTGGGTAAATCCCTCCCATTGACTTGCTAACAGCAACCAAGGCTTAACTGCAAGAGGAGGATGTACTCAGACCACATGTAGGGAGTACCTCAAGTACCCAGCTTGGGTAACAGGGGAGGCTGTGCCACTGGACTATACAGGACACCTACTACATGAGGCCATGCTACCAAGACAAGCAGTCATAGCAGCTCTACCTGATACATAGAAACAAACACAGGGAGGTGGCAAAATGAGGAAAGAAAGAAACATGGCCCAAATGAAAGAACAAATCAAAACTCCAGAAAAAGAACTAAACAAAATGAAGATAAACAATCTAGCAGGTGCAGAATTCAAAACATTGGTTATAAGGATGCTCAAGGAACTTAGTATCAGAAACAAAAGATTCACTAATCGAAATAAAGAACAATTTACAGGAAAAAAACAATAGAATGGATGAAGCCAAGAATCAAACCAACAGTTTGGAACATAAGGAAGCAAAAAACAACCTATCAGAACAAGAAGAAGAAAAAATAATCCAAAAACCAGGATAGTGTAAGGAACCTCTAGGAAAACTTCAAGCACACCAACATTCACATCACAGGAGTACTGGAAGAAGAGAAAGAGCAAGGAATTGGACATTTGAAAAAAAATAATGAAAGAAAACTTCCCTAACTTGAAGGAAATATATGTACAAATCCAGGAAGCACAGAGTATCCCAAACAAGATGGATGCAAAGAAGCTCACCCCAAGACACATCATAATCAAAATGCCAAAGGTTAAAGATAAAGAGAGAATCTTAAAAGCAGCAAGTGAAAAGCAGCTAGGTACCTACAGGGGAGTTCCCATGAGACTGTCAGCTGATTTCTCGAAAGAAACTTGCAGACTAGAAGGGATTGGCAAGAAATATTCAAAGTCATGAAAAGCAGTGACCTACAGCCAAGATTGCTCTACCCAGCAAAGCTATCATTTAGAACTGAAGGGCAGATAAAGGGCTTCCCAGACAAAAAAAAAGCTGAAAGAGTTCATCATCGCCGAACCATTATTATATAAAATGTTAAAGGGGCTTATTTAAGAAAACTAAGATCAAAACTATGAATAAAATGGAAATAAATACATATCAATCAACAAATGAAGTTAAAACAAACTAAGCAAACAAGCAGAACAGAAACAGAAGCATAGATACAGAGCACAGATGTCTTGATGGTTGCCAGGGGGGCGGAGGGGGTCTGGGGGATGGGTATAAAGATAAAGGGATTAAGAGGTACACACTGGTACTTCCAGAATAGTCATGGGGATGTAAAGTACAGTATAGGAAATAGAGTAGCCAAAGAACTTACGTCCACGTCCCTTGGACATGAACAATGGTGTGGAGATTGCCTGAGGGAGTGGAGGGTGGGGCTGGGTGGAAGCAGGCAAAGGGGGAAAAACTGAGATAACTGTAATAGTGTAACCAATAAAATATAATTTGAAAATAAATTAAGAAATAATATTAGAGCTATATAGCTTATGATTAAAAGGTGGAAGCACACTTTGCAAAACACAGAAAATAAACATCTCTCCCTAATGCTTGAGGGTTTTTTTTCTTTCAGAAACTGAGAAATAACTACACTACTGCTAAATTAGAAATCATAAATCTCAGGAGCCCTGTGCATATATAAAAATTAAGAAATAATAAACTGAATCCAAGAACTGTAGGTGATGTTTAATCAAGTAAAAATACAGAAAATTGTGAATGTGTCTCTTGGGACACATTATTTTCTAGGGGGGGGGCCCAAAAAATGGGAATTATCTTCTGGAGGGTGGGTCCCTTGTAGTACAAGTTTCCCTCACTATGTGAGTGTTCTAGGAACCCATTTATATCAATGTACCAGCTGGCGTTGTTGTGAGAGGCTACATTCGGCTTCAGTGAATTTTTTTGAAGACTTTTTCAACATGTTTTCCCATTTCTTGATGGGTGATTTACAAGCACACACTGTGCTTGTAAAAACTGCCCACACTGTACTGAGTGTTCAGCAGTTTTTGACCAAAAATGGCATGAGACCCGTATCCCACCCTCCCTATTCACCTGATCTTGCTCTGGGAGACTTCTTTTTTGTTTCCCTTATGAAAAAAGTCCTCAAAGGGAAACATTTTGCTGATGTGTAAGGTGAAATAAAAAATTGCAGAAGCACTTAAAGGCACCAAAGTCGACAAGTTCAAAAACTGTCTTGAGTAGCGGAAAAATCATCTCAATAGGTATATTGCATCAAATGGGGAGGACTTTGAAGGTGACTGAAGTTTAAACATGTAAGAACAAATATACAATTTTTTTCTTTAAACAACTCTCATTTTGGGGGGTCCCGCTATATACAATGCAGGGAGGGACAGCTGAAGAGAAATTTCCCTTAGTCCTTTTGAACTCAGTAACAAGAAAATGAGAACCATGAAAGAAAATTAAATTTTTTTCAACTTCCAAAAATTAGAAAGAACCTTCCATTTTTAAAAGCATTAAAGTTCATTGTTTCATTATTTCCAGACTCCCAAATATTCCTACTTTCTTCTTACAAACTAAAGAGAAAAAATTTTTCCCTAGGTATTTATTATAAAAGCCCAGAATTCTCTTGACATTAACATTTTAACTGCCTATTGTTCTCCTAACTCCAGGAAATCTCGGAAAGCCAGACATAATGACTGTTGTGACGGTTTCCAGTAAGGAGAAGTGAGGTTTCCTGTCAGAAGGAGTGCTCTCTCTGTTTTCATCACCTGTAAAACAAGATGGTTCTGTGAGCACATGCACAGACAGAGGAGCTCTGAGACACTAAAAATGTACTATAAAGGGAGAAAGAATGAATCAAAATGACAGATAAATTTGTGGGAGTTTTTCCCCTTTTAGTTATAGAAAACAATGTGATTTATTTCCCAATTAGTACTGATTCTTTGTTCAAAGAACTGGCTTTCCACACTAGACCCATTAAGGACAGATTCCAGGTATTAATCCAACAAAGAAGCAGAAAGAAAAGTTGAGAGTTGGTGCTTATTGGGAATACTCTGTCAGGGGTGCCCAGCCTTTTGGCATCTCTGCACCACACTGGAAGAAAAGTTGTCTTGGGCCACACATTAAATACACTGCGGCACATAATCACACACAAAAAACTCATGTTTTAAGTAAATTTACAATTTTGTGTTGGGCCGCATTCACAGCCATCCTGGGCTGCACGCGGCCCACAAGGCTGCAGGTTGGGTGCCCCTGCTAGATTAAATGGAATGGAGATGAAGCACGCCACATTTATAATGCTCTTCCGGTAAGTGCTTAAAGGCACTGAGATTCCACATCTCCCAGTATGACTGACAGGTTCAAGTCTTCAGTAGAGATCTGCTGGTCAGGAGAGCAGGAAGAAGGCGGTATGTTTCTGGAGGAAGAGTCGGGGCCAGGACTCAGAAGCTCTGGGTTCAGGAAGCTCTGTGTGGCCACTAACGTGCGGAGGCATGGAGTGCAAAGGCTCCGCCTCATTTGCCTACTTCTCCCATGGAAACGAATGGCCATGGATGTGTCAGATCAAGGAAGGCAACATATGGAACCAAGTATAAAAAATGGGGTACCAACAGGGCTTTATTATTAAAAAGAGTAAGAATTTGCCATTGTGAAATTATCGTCTGCAAATATATTCCTGTGTGACTCAGTTTCTTTACCTGTAAAGCAAAAATAATAATAACACTCACTCCATGAACACTGAGGGTTAAACGAGAGAATATATAAAATGTTGCAGAAGAGTGTCCGACATGGACAGAGCAAATGCTCAAATATCAGCTGCTACCTTTAGTACAAAGCTTCTTCATTTACTGAGAACTGTGGATCCCTAGTAATGGAGAGTCCCTAGATGATACACAATTGCAGCATAAAGTGGAAAACAAGAGACAGGAACACAAAGCAGAGTCAGTACCTGCTTTGTTGTAACTAGTGGCCCAAGCAGGCACAAAGTAATAACCACAGCAGCATGCCTGGGATAGAACTTGGACCAAGCACATAGCAACTCTGAGCACAGTGAGAGGCAAAAGGCTGCATCAACCGCTCTACTAAAAGTTGAGTGGCTGTCCTGGCTGGCAAGGCTCAGTGGATTGAGTGCCTGTGAACCAAAGGGTCACCAGTTCGATTCCCAGTCAGGGCACATGCCAGGGTTGCGGGCATGGTCACCAGTAGGGGATGCACCAGAGGCAACCACATATTGATGTTTCTCTCCCTCTCTCCCTCCCTTCCCTTCTCACTAAAAATAAATAAAATAAAATAAAATAAAATCTTTAAGAAAAAAGCTAAGTAGCTGTATACAAAATATGACAGGCATAGTGACAAGGGTTTGGTCTGTCCCTTCTCCATGCCTGGTTGGTCCCATAGGTTTCCCCCAAAATATTTTAGAGATGGGGTAGGAAGATGGATGGGATGAACACAGCTAGTGCTTTCAATACAATCCTCTTGCTGGGCTCCTGTTGTAATACAGAGAGTGCTCGATATTAAACAACAATATACATGAAAGACAGGGGAAAATCCCAGAGATGTATGTACTCTCATACCTTCATTCATTAAGCCACTTAATCAGTGGTCACTACAGGTCAAGCACGGTGCAGAAGTTTTATGAATAAAGGTCTGTCTATGCAATTATAGAAATCTAAACAAGTGTTTAGGTGAAGAAGTTGGCCTCTGCCTTGCCCTGGAGTCTAGTCATAGTGGAGATAACTAATTAGCAACCTCCCTAGTTGGCTTCTTAGAGGCAAATCTCTGCACCTGAACCTTAGAGATGCCATTTAAGTATCAAGACATTTTTAATCTTAAGAAACTAAGGGAAAATTAAGTCTTGTTCAAAGGATGTAATTTTACTAGATGGTATCCAAGGGATGTAGGGGCGTGCAGTTAATTACAATAATACGTTACAACAAATTCAAACTGATAGAAGAAAGATATGTGTGACAATATTGAATTCTGGACAAGCTTTAAGGAAGTGGAATTACATTAAAGTAATTCAAATTAAATGCTAATAAAATATTACCAGTAGAATCCTCATAGTATTACTTAAAGACTAGGGCCACTCTTAATCAGTACATTGTTGGGATGCAAATAAATGCATCTCAGGCAGGTTAATATGTCTCCTAGTAAACATATTTACACTATTATCTGCTCTGTGGGTCCTTTCTTCATAGATAAAACAAAGTAAACTTCAGATTTACCCTGAAGAAATTATTAAGAACCATAAACTAACAGGGTACTCATGGATGGCAGGCACTGCTGAAGAGAAATCCAGGGCTGTCAGATGGCAGTAGCCAACCACACCTGAATTTATTTCTGAACTATACTCCACTGTTCATGCGAATTATCACACGAGAGCTCTGTCACTGCATACAAAGCAGAATGGAGCTGCTGAATGAAAGTGTGCTGAATGGAGCGGGAGAGTAGGTGGAGGGGAGTGCCCGCCTTTCCCCCTTCCTTTTCTATGTTATTTTTCTTTCCCCTCTTATCTAGTATTCTGGGATACACTCTTGACAGCTTGTTCTAACTGAGGAGCCTGAGACAGATGCACCTGACAACTGAGTCTCAGGAAAAGCACACATTCACATGCTTTTTCCAGCCTGTGTAGGATCACTAGACCTTGGTGAATGGAGCCAGCACGATTCTGAAGCACTCCAGAAACTGCAAAGGATGATCGATGCTACGTATTTGCTACAACCACCTGTGAGACAAGGAAGACAGATGTCTTCATTTTATCAAAGAGGTTACTGATGTAATCAAGGTCACACTGTTGGGAAATGATAGAGCTGGTACTGAGTCCAATGCTCCCACACTTGGTCTGTGGATGCGCCCCCACACCGTACTGCCTCAGTACATGACAAGGCTTTTAAAAACATCCCTAAGGTAAGCTGACCCCTGGCATCCAATCTATTATACCTGTGGGAGGAAGAGCCCTGGGTGGAGAAGCCTCACTATAATTTCATAAGGGCCATATTAGGTTCCAGGACAGCTACTTTTCAGATGTCAAGTAAGTTTTCATCTGTATTGGCTCTTCTATTAGTGAAAAACATGGTTTGGGGGCAATGTCCAAGGCAAATTACCTATTGTTCTGAGTTCTTATTTCTCAGAAAATTTGAGATGCACATTAGGGGTAGGAGTGGCTAGTCTTGTAAGGATAAATGAGGAGCAACTGCAAAGTATTGTGCAAACACAAAACTTAATATCATATAAATGCTTAATTTAAATTACCTCTAAAGCGTCAGACATTCTCTTTCCCTTCTTTTTGGAGAGAAGGTTCATAATACTCCACAACCATACTAAGATACTAACGTGGGGGAGATTGTTTTCATCAGAGGCTTATCAAAAATCTGACAAAATTATAATATCAGTTTAGGTTTGGGGAAGCCTCAGGATTGGAAAGTCTTAAGACAACCTTGAGATTCTACCATTGAGTGGTTTCCACACCTGGACAATGGGTATCAGAATCCCCAAGAAGGGCTTATACTCAGCTGGGTGTGAAAACCACGGGCCAACCAACCCCCAGAGGCTAGGCAACCTGGTGAGTAGCCAGTTGCCTGTCAGGTCCATGCTGTTCCCTACCACAGAAAAGCTTAATAACAAATCCTAAGGAAGGGTAATTCTAAAACAGAGGCCACCTGGTAGGATCATATGGGTTGGAGAGTTGCAAACGTCACTTACTCGTTGATGACTTTAAGTAGAAGCTGAAATTGTTCAAGAGACAAAGTAGCAGTAACACGGGTTTCAAGGACTACATTCTGAGAACTGCAGAGATTTGTGAAATTTCTTATACCTTTGATTTTTCCAAACCCAGTGCACCCAATCCAAACCCACATTTCTTCACTTACCATTTCTTACGTACAAGGCACTGATGCCGTCTGACTTGGGATTCAGAGTAAAACATGACAACCTAGCCACACACACAGCCTATGCAGTATGAGTGAACCTGGTGATAACATCCTTAGGGAGGACCTGCAAGGTCAGCAATGATTACCATGGCAACAGCGGTCAACAGGAGGTTTGGCTTCTGTAAAAGGCCTAGATCGACTTGCTACGTGGGAAGTTCTGCTTTTGCCTCTGGCAGAAAAGAAAGCACTCTTTACTAAAGGTTGCTTACATTCCAAATACAAAACAAGAAATAAAGGTTCAGAGCTCTATTGTTCACTAATTTAATTGTTTTTGAACAATCATCTGAAACCATTCAGCTCTAGCCTATTAAAAGCCATTAGGTCACTCACAGGAGGTGGCTCCCAGGTACAAGAGGCCAGTTCCTAACTCACGTGCTCCATTTGGGACCAACACACAGTGCTGTGATCTCTTCTTAGAGTGAACTGCCCGCCGGCAAAATGGTCTGAATACACTTAAATGATCTACAGCATAACAAGACAAAATGAGTACTATTTGAAATAAATGCAAATAAATGAAATACAGATAGCTTTTCCTTTGAATGCACTGGTAATTCATGGTAGGCACTACGAGTGTTCAGCACACATTTGGGTTATGCTGAAGCCAGGTCAGTTTAAAATCTGACTGAATTTGATGATGTAGTTATTCACCCTGAGAGGAGAGTGTCTTAGAATCGGAGGGCATCTTAGAGACGACTTAGTACAGTTTCACAGTGAGAATATCAAAAGAAGGCTATATGTAGAATTACCCCATTTGTTTATGCAAATAAATATGTATATATTTACATAATGTACATATATATATACTCAGTTATGTCAAGTGTTTCTGGGACTGTGGAGAGGGACCATCATGCGTTGCAAACAGGAGCATAGGCTGACCTACCATTTTGGAAAGCCACTTGGTTCACTTGTTCAGATCAGGGCCACTCACACCCCAGGACCCTGCAGTTACACCCTTAGAACTGTATGAAAATGTGTTTGTTTTATATGTATTTTTATATATACACATGCATACACCTATACATTTATACATGTGTATGTAGAGTCACTCCATTTATTTATGTAAATATTTACAGATGTACATATATACATATATGTACACAAATACACAATGTATAGAAGAATGCACACTGAAGATTTAACTAACTGTAAGCAGAATTATGGGTAAATTTTTCTTTTTTGTTCTCACTTATAGTTTCTGATCTTTTTTTCTTTTCAAGGGCTTGAGTTAATCACCATCAATAGTTTATAGCATGTTATTATCATAGTTCTTGTGAGATTCCCCCTTGCTTTATTTATTTATTACAAATTTTAAAATATTTTATTTATTTATCTTTTTAGAGAGGGAAAGGGAAGGAGAAAGAGAGGAAGAGAAACATCAATGTGAGAGAGATGCATCAATTAGTTGCCTATTGCAGAACCCCAACCTGAGAACTGGTTCGCAACCCAGGCATGTACTCTGACCAGGAATTGAATTGGTTACCTCTCTGTTTGCAGGACAATGCCACACCCACTGAGCCACACCAGTCAGGACTCCCTTGTCTTATTATTTCCCTTTTTATCCCCACTTCTCCCCTTCATCCCTCACCCAACCCTTATATAACCATTGTGCTGAGCTTAACAGATATGTCTTTTGTAAGTACTCTTACAAAATGAGTATCATTTTATGTGCATGTATTTTTATTTGGAAAAATGGTTTTGTACTGTACCTTGTTTTTCTTACTTTTTTTCACTTGGCACTATGCCCTTAAGATCCATCCATGCTGATAAATGTTCATCTAATCAATTCCTTCTAATATCTGCACAGCACTCTGTTATGCTCATTCACCAAATCTGAACTAACCACTTTCACAGTGAACAACACCCAGCTTACCTCCAGCTCCCTCTTATCACCACAAGAATCCTGTGTAATGTCCACCTATGTTCTATTATGGAGTGTTTTACATATGCACATGTATATATACACATACACACATATGTATATATGTATACATGGAGAGGTGTATGCACATGTATATATAAAAATACATATAAAACAAACACATTTTCATACAGTTCCAAGGATGTAACTGCCGGGTCGTAGAGTGTGAGTGGCCCTGGTCTGAACAAATGAGCCAAGTGGCTCTCCAAAATGGTAGGTCAGCCTATGTTCCTGTTTGCAACGCATGAGGGTCCCTCTCCACAGTCACAGAAATACTTGGCATAACTGAGTTCTTTAAAATGCCATACATAATATATCATTATTGATTTACTTTGCACTTCTCTTATTACTAGTGACTTGGAGTATCTTTTCCAATGGTTGATGGCCTTTTGAGTTTCCCCCTTGTAAACTACCTTTTGAAACCCTTTACCCAAATTTTCTGTAAACAACATGTATTTCTTTAAAAATAATCTCCTACCCCTGGTGAAATCAGTGGAACAAGGCAGGCAGAATAGAAAACAAGAGAAACCCACATATGAGAACAGATGGCAGTTAATCCATCTTGTGAAAATGGCAGTGACTCTGTGTCAACAATGAATTTGAGAATCACACAATAACAAGAGCAGGAAGAGCGAAAACTAGTGATGCTATGTGAAATATATCTGCTCTGGTCCCTGGCTCAGAGATGTTCATTAAATACTATTTCCCTTCCCTATCTTATTTGATTATCACAACTAATCTGTGAAAAAGGAAAACCACGTGTTATTTTTATTCCCCTTTGGCAGATAACAAAACTGCATGGAGGGCTACGGTGGGCTGCCTGGTCAGGGAGGCAGGACTAAGGCAGGTGTGTCTAGTTCTTCCCTCCACTTCTGCTCATGATGTAAGCTTGACAGCTGTCAGCCCTCAGTTTGCATCCCAGCTCCTCAAGTTGTTAACAGTGGGGTATTAGGCAAGCAGAGCCACCTCTTTGAACTTCAATTTCCCCCATCAAATGAAGTGATAATGCTGGCACTTTCCTTATAAGGCTGCACTGAGGATTAAGTGAATGACTGCCTACAACCAGGCAGAACAGTGCCTGGCACCTGGTCGGAGCTCAGTGAATGTTAGTTCCTGCCGTCGTCATTATTACTATTACTATTATTACTATTATCGTTATTCAGCTTGTCTTTGGGGTATGGAGGTATCTTAAATATCAATTTCATTCTAAAGATTTTTTGTAATATATTTTTTCCAACTTGGCTTTAAAAAATATCTTGAGGAGTTTTTAATTTTTTTCCTAAAATTTTCTGGGCTGTCTTTCCCCAGGTCCTGTGTCTCCAGGAATGTGTCTGTGGACTTCACTGACTAAACAAAACAAAACTTCTGGAAAACGGGCCTCCATCTAAGGCAGGTCAGCACTTTTCTCTTCCCTATACCTGGATTATTCTTACTCATATTTTTACCCATGGAGGTAAAAAAAGAGTATCTACTAAAGACAAAGTAAATAGGGGTAGCCATGGCCTGTATACAAGTCATCCTCATTTTTCTCAGCTTTAAAAATAAAATAAAAGGGAAGTAGCAGGCAGGGGAATCAAAGCCAGCAGGGGTGACAAATGCCAGGGTTCAGGCATCAGCAGCAACAAAATGAGGGCTGCCTGGATTCTGAAGTGGTCAGAGCTCACTGAGGTACAGAAATCAATACTACGGTGCAGGCAGAACAGCCTGGAGCCCTGGTGTTGAAGTCTTGGTTCTGTTCTAACTAGCCCGGATCTCCTGCTAGTGCTGCTTCTGTAGGCTTGATTCCACATTCATTGTAAGATGGGGCATGGAACAAAATATCCTTTCTCCCTATTTTCTTCCAGTCCTAAATCCTAGGGCCTTAGAGTTTATTCCTTTTTAAATCTAGATTTTAAAAAATTTCTACATGTTTAAATGCATACTACCTATCCCAGTGATTGTATTAGTGATGCAATGTTCATCTCTTTGTAATTCAAATGCACACATGGAAATCCAGCTGCCGTATCTAATTGGAAGGCATGGAGTCAACCTGCAGAAAATAACCAGGTGCTCCTTCCAAGGGCATCATTGTGACTATGCTTTTCCCACCCATGGCTCGCCTGCAAATATAGGCTCAAGGATGTGGAGCCACTGCTTTCACCACCTAGAGTTTCTCCTCCTTCCCAAGATGGATTTGCTGAGAAGTGTCCAGTACACAGTCACATCCTGATATCAACAGATGAAACCCTGGCAACCTCCCTGAGACCCACAGCAAATGAGTATATATACTTCATCAAACAACACAGAGCTACTGCAACAGGTACCTCCTGGGACCATCAGTCAAGGAAAACAATCAGGGAGAAAATGAACAGAGTCAGTCTTCACTGACTCAGCCGCACTTGGCCTGGCTCAAAGGCAGGTGGGGGTGGGATGTGATGGGGTTAGAACATGTCATCCCGACAAGGCCATTTTGATACATGGGATATTTTGATGTGTCCTAAAAAAATTTTATACTTGTTTTGTGAGGTTGGGAGGGGGATTTTACTCATTACTTTATGTTTTTAATATTACCTAAAATATTATAAAATGTAGGAAATAAATATATTTAAAGGAGCCATCCTCCTACGCCCCCTTATGTCACAGACAGCAACCAAGCAAGTATTACCAAAACAAGGGATGGGGGATCCTCTGAGAACTGACTTACAAAGCTTGTTTTGAAAACACAAATTTCAATGCAACTGATAAACCAGGAAAGAATTTTGAGCACAGTGCAACTTTTGTATTTGCTTATGAGCAATTCCATCCAGGAGAAACACTAGGTGGCTGCAGAAAACTGCACGCAGCTGATCGAATGGGTGTGCACACCTGTGCTTGCACCTCTGGAGTCATTTGTTCCTGGGTGCACCTACGGCCATCTTTTCTCCCCTTCTCACCACCATTCCTTTGTGATCGAGCTCCTTGTTTCACCACAGCCTTCAACAGCAGATGCTAAAATTTCTGGATTTTGTTTCCCCCCTCCCCGTAGAAAAAGAGCTGTTTTCTTTAGGAAAGGGGAAAAAACACTACATTGCCATTCATGTGGGCAAAGCATATAAACTCTTAGTGCAGACACACTCTCAGAGCCTCAGGGCTGTTCTTATGTTCTAACAGAGTGCATACATCACTACAGACCTGCCAGCTGTCTTCCAGCAGAACTAAACGAGGCCCTAATCTCCTTTATGGAGCAGTATGGGGAGGAGGGGAGGCGGCCAGGGCAGCAAAGGCAGTTTCAACTCTATTTACTATTCGCAGTCAAAGGCATGGCTGAAACCTAGTACAAGTCTATGACTACCAAAGACTTTCTTAGACTTATTGTGAGATAGGGAGGAAAGGCCCGCCCGTGCAGGGATGACTAACATGTGTGCCCATGTTCACTACAACTGGTGGTGCTATGCATTCCTTGCCTTGTTCCTACACTGCTTTAGGGCAACTTAAAAAGATGCATATTATATAGCACGATTAAAATGTGCGCAAAATAATAAAAACAAAGCAAAGGAGCATTTGTGTGTATATATATTCATACATGAATCCATATATTCATAAATGAACCCATACATATGTATATATAAGTCATAATTCAAACCCTGAAGAGAATCTTCATAACCATGACTACATAAAAATGACAAAAGAGGCAGTGAAAAACCTCCAAATGGAACCTGGAAGAAAGAGATTTAGGTGAAAGAAAATCAGGCACTGAAGCCAGAGTCTTGGTTTGAAATTCCAGTTCTTCCACTCACTTCCTGAGCGTGTAATTTAAACTTTGAGTTTTATTTCCTCGTAGATAAAAGTGAGAATTCTCTCCACCTAACAGTGTTATTTTCAAGATTAAATGACAGTGTTCTTAAGGTCATAGGAAAACACAAATCTTGCTCTGAATTTCTGGTTTTATGCTGTGATCAGAAATTCAGAGCAGCTGGGCATCCCAGGGTGCAGACGCAGTCCCACTTGGCTGGGACACTGGATCTGAGAGACAGGGTATGAGCACAGATCCATGCCCACCAGACCCAAGGGGCAGTGGGCCAGGGCCAGGGTGGCTCAAGGGAGAGACAGAACTGAGAAACCAGAGGCACTGTGGCCTGATTTTCCATCGCTCCAGGTTGGGAGGACCCTCAGGACAGTGGTTCCCAAAATGTGGTGCCTGGACCAGCAGCATCCGCATGGCCTGGGAACTTGTTAGAATGTGTATTATGGGCTTACATATTTCATACTTACTGAGTTAAAAACTCTGAGGGTGGGGCACAACAACTGGATTTTAACAAACCGTCCAGAAGACTTTGGTGTACACTCGTTTAAGAACCACAACCTTAGGAGACAGCTTTGCTTTAATATGTAACTGTGGTACAGAGCATGGGTCCCCTGATAATAGGGGACCACCCTCACAATTCAGCCTACAGTCAGGACTGGAGGCAGAGAGAGCTGATGGTACAGCTTTACGATACACTGCATAACAAAGGCAAGTTAATAGTCATGCCTTCCTGGAGCTCAGGGCAAACGTGACACAGTCAGGGGGGCAGATGCCCTCACCAGATGCCTGTGCATCACTGGGAACTCCTGCCCTGACTAAAGATGGCAGCTGAAAGAGGGCAAAGACACTGGGGAACTGACAAAAAATGGCAGACACTAATGTACCATAGGAAGAGCCAGATATGAGGTCACATAGAAAGTTCTGAGTTGGTCATTTAAGTTAGGGCTGGCTGAAGGTCAAAGGGGAGCCACAAGGTCAGGGGGTCTGCCTGTAGGTTGGTCTGTGAGCTGGCCTATGAGTATGTCTGCCATGAGGTTGGAGGTCTGCCTGGAAGCCTGCAGGAGAGCTGGCAGTGCTGTGAGGGACCCACTTAGCCACCCAGACTCGTGAGAGATGCCTGGAACTAAACTGTGACCAGGAATGCTGAGCTGAAGACCTCTGCTTTTCTGAAAGACAGTACCTCTGAGTGGCGTACACTGAAACTGGCCTGCTTTGACAGAGGGAGGCTGGACTATTTGTTGTTGGGTGTTTTTAAGGGAGCAGGACATAATGGCAGAAGTCTGCCATTATTCTAAATCTGTATAATTTTAAATAAACAATCCCTTTCCTTTTTCACTAAACTCTTGCCTTGCGAGTCACACTTCTTGGTGGTGGGTAATCGAACCCCAATGGTTCCAGAAAACCATTGGTAGGGTTCTGTAACAAGTATCCTATATTTTGCTGTGTGTAATGTGTACTTTTTTGCCCAAATTTCTGAGGGAAAAATTAGGATGCACAGTATACATGGGTATAAGGATTATATACCATGGGTATGATAATGGGCATAATAATCCTTTGTATAATGTGCACCAAAATGTGAGTGCGCATTACACACAGCAAATTACAATAAGTTCAAGAGTTTGCAAGTTTGAGTTTGGAAAAGGTCTGATGGAATCCCAGGGTACCTATGCTCCTGCTCTATAACTCAGCAAGGAATACACATCACCTCTGGCTATGTGAGAGCAGGATGCTGGTCACCCAGCAACACTCATCACTTCCATGAAAGGTATGGTCAAATCGTGATGGGACCGGAAATGTCATAAACATGCTGATCAAATGGCATTGGAGGATTTGTGAACAGAAAGCAATGAATGAGCCTCTTAGAATGAAAGGAGCACAGGAAAAGAAAATAAATAACCTACTGGAGTGTGCAGGCCACACTCCACACTCGAGTGAACGGCCACAGTGGAAGGACTGATGTAGAAATCTTTCCTTTCATGTACCCAGCATCAAATACCTATTTCTATTTGTCATCCTGTCTGCTTAGTGTCTTACGTTGTGGTTGTATGCTCAACAGGGCATGCTGCTGTATCTGGCGACCACCTTCGCTCCTTCCCCTCCCCACTCAATTCATCTCCAGAATCACTAGAGTTTGATTTTATGTAGCTCTTACAACATCTAGCCTCTCTAATCTTCTTCATTTTCATTTCTCTCCTTGCTCATCTGATTGCATTTCTACCAATCCTCTAAGGGATGGATGAGCAAAAAAGGAAAAAAAGTAGGCAAAATAGTCAGGCTTGGTGAAGAAGAGCTGCAATCACACTGGAAGATAAAGTACAGTATTTGTGATTAATTAGTGAATTCAGTTTCCTGTAGGGTTCTGTAAGGGTCCCTGCCTCCACTTACCAATCCTGAAAAGGAAATCTATAATAACTACACATCACAATTCCCAAGCATCCCATTAAATACTAATGTTGCACCAAAACTAAGATCCATCTGCTTATTAGGCAGCAGGCTGCCTCTCCTGCAAGGTATTAAAAAGATGTTGTAAATCATAATATTTTATTAAACTGCAATTATTAAACAGGATATAAAACACACTGAATGATATCTATGGCACGGATTCACTTGCATACTTATGCATTATTAATACATGCAATGGTAGGCAGCCTAATTCTTCCCACTGTAAACTTTATGAGTTTTAGAAATTAAATAGTTATTATCATTACAAAGGAATACCCATGTTACATAAGAAACTAAGCAAATGGATAAGCAATGTTTTTAATAACAGTGTTTAAAGTTTCCAAGCAACGTTTTTAGTTATATTTGTCCTGTTCTCTCTAGAAATAGAGTCAGTTTATCACTCTAAACTCTCCCTAGAAATACACAGTACTTCCATTTTTATGGAGAGACTCCATAAAAGGAATCACAAGTCATGGAATGTTGTAGTTAAAAGAAACCTTGGGAATCACCTAATCCAATTCTTCCTCATTGTATGGGTAAGGAAATTGAGACCCAGGGGACTCAACATTTGCCCAAGATCACACTAGTCAGTGGCACAGTGAGAACTAGCACTTTTCATCTCCAAACTCTACTGGTCCTTCCACTGTATAATTTGGCTTCTCAGCTTTGAGCAGAACCAACCATGGATGAAGTCTCTAAAGTCACCTGTACAACCAACTGCATCCATGGTATAGAAAAAGGTCATCCTTAGAGATGAGCTCTCCATAGGAGATCTATTAGCCCTTACAACATTCAAGCAAAATCCTAAGATGTGGGGTCACTTTAGGACACATCTTTTAAACCTGGATTTCACTTTACTTAAAAGGAAAGCATTCACTCCACCAATATCAGTCCCCTAAGTGCTATATTGTAGCTTAGAGGCCACAGCTATTCACTGAGAGAGTTTAGGTAGAGAGCTTCCGAGACCTTAAGGTGTCAATGTGTCACCTGATCCTTCCTACGCATCCTGGTGAACCACAGCAATCACTCTTCCCCAGGTGCTATGAGTTGACAACGTCAGGGTTGTGCTGGCAATTAAATCCCTTTCATAATTTGATTCTACTAGAAGGCAGGAGGACAGAGGCTCGAACCAGAGTTTTCCCATTACACACTTTTCCCTACACTTGTATTGGGCTGGAATCTGATCATCACACACTGACACACCATGCACATTTGCCTCTAGTGGTGACCCACAGATGTGCCTCTAGCACAATCTTCAGAGAAGCCATTTTTGTCTTTCAGGGGTTCAGGCTAGCCTTATAAGAATGCTGTAAGTATAAAGTGCTCTACTAGTTCAAAATATAAAAATAAAGTATGATTCCTAGGATTGCAAAGAGTCAGACACAGATTTGGGGATTTTCAGACTCAAAATAAGATGAGACAGATGTAGTTGGACGGTATTTAATCCCTTAGTGACTGCTTTGCAGGTCCAAATGGCATGGAATTCAGTTAATTTGTAAATACTCCATATGCAAGAGACTCTCCAATAGTCTATTTTTCCCAGCACTCTGCTATTCAAAGCCCTTCAGTGTCTCCTTCATGTTTATAGAATAAAAGATTAGGCTCTTAGACTCCAGGGCAATTTTTTAACAATCTGTTCAACACTATTTAAATAACATTAATTACTCGCTCTTTTAAATCCCATGCTGTATTAGCTACCTATTACTGAGAAACACGTCAGCCAAAAACTTAATGGATCAAAAGAACAATAAACGCCTCACACAGTTTCCGTGGGTCAGGAATCTGACAGCAGTGTAACTGGATGGTTCCAGCCCGGAGACCCCTTTGGGGGTGAGGTCATGGTGTTGTCCAAAGCCATAGTCATCTGAAGGCTTGACTGGGACTGGAGAATCTGCTGCCAGGATAGCTTTCACCTGGCTTTGCCACATGGGCCACCCCAAAGAAACGCTCCCCTCTTGGGACATGGCAGCTACTCCCTCTCTGAAAGAGAGACAGGAAAGCCAACTGCAAGCCACAGTGCCTGTGGTGATCTAGCCTTGGAATCATACGTCATTATTTCTGCAATGTCATGTTGGTTACACAGGCCAGCACTATTCAGTTTGGGAGGGGACTACACAAAGGTCATGAATACCATCAGGTAAGGACACAGGAGGGTATGGGAGGCTAGCTACTGTATGCACTATACTAACCCCACCTCCCTGCCTTGGCTTATGCAGTTCTCTCCATGTGGTTTGCCCCTCCTCCCTCTGCTCATCTTAATGTGGTAAACAAGCACACGATCTAGAGTGGATGAAACTGGGTTTAATCTCACTCAAAGACAGAAGTCTGATGTGAGCAAGTCCCTTGGCCTTAGCTCCCACATGTGTGACACTAATGTTATAATCCCTGCTGTAAAAGGTAACTGTGATACTGAAGAAATCCAGTCTAGAAAAGTACTTTGTAGGTTGCTGATATGTAAAATTATTTCTCAACTGCCATTTTTCTTTAAGGACCACCTGTAGCCATTGTCTTTTCAAAGCTTCACCTCTCTCATCTGGAGGCCCCAGCCTCCTCCTCTGGGTTCTGACAGCAGTATGTGTATTCCTACACAGTCTTCACACATTGCACATTTATTGTAAGTATTTAAGTGAAATTCACTCCCACAGGGTTTTATAAATTCCTTGAGGTCAGAATTTCCCATGACACTATCTGCAGAATAGTCAGTAAGTGTGTCACTGAACTGGCATGCCTTTAGAAAGTCCTTTACCCTTAACTACCACCCACAGAGACAGGGAGTGTAGGAGACCATTCTGCGTGGCATGGGCCCAGCTCCCACTTGGAGATGCACAGGACCCACGCCATGGATAGGCTCTCCCGTGGGGAATCAGGCCTGCAATGTGCCTAGGCCGCTTTGAGTCTTGCTCTTGCTAAAAAACTCCCTCATCCTGAATCCAGGACATTTACTGCAAAGCAACTTCCTAAAATCCATGCTAAACCTTCCAAGGATGGGTGTAACCAGTTCAACCACTTCTGCCTTTTCATTTGCAAATATCCCTCTTCTGTGATGTGATTAGCAGCACTGGCTCCTTTGTTTTCTGTAAAAGGTAACCACCTAAAGCGAACCTGTGCATATTAAATGAGAACTATCATGTAATGTGTCGAGAAACCCAACAAAGGCCAGTCATGGCAAGGGCCAAGGCTTTTGCTTCCCTTGAGAGAAAAGCCAGGCTGTCGTTTTTCCTCCACCGGACTCAGTAGTCCATGTAAATGTCTCATTTCATCCATAATGACTTGGACACTGCGGGCTGGTGTCTGCATCAAGGGAGGGCTTCACGGACACACGGTCCATGGGGCACACATGACAGAGCAGGAAAGAAGGTGACTTTAGTTCTAGATGTCCAGAGCATCATAGGCCCATGGTAGAGAGATTAGTTTGGCACTTTTGAATGTTTCTTGGGTATCAAACCCAAGGTCCTAGAATAATCAATGATTTTTGAGGAACACATTCCTACCCAGCTTATTTTTCCACTTGCACAGAAGAGAAAGTCAACAGAGGTTTGAAGTAAGAATGTCACAACCCAAGTTCCCCTGCCCCCCAAGTTTCCTGTTTGCTGGCTATTCAAACAATCACTAATATAGGTGCTGCCGTGAAGGGACTTCTCTGTGAAGGGAATTAGATACTTATCCTCCAACCTTAAGACAGAGAGGTGATCCAAGGTGGTCCTAATGTGATCACATGAACCCTGAAAAGCAGAGGGGTCAGAGAGATGTATGGAAAATGAGAGGCAGGAAAGATGAGACAGAAGGGGAGGTCAGAGAAATCAAAATATGAAGAGGACTCAACCCACCATTGTTGTCTTTGAAGATGGAGGAAGGGAGTCAAGAGCCAAGAAATGTGGGTGGCCTCTAGAAGCAGAGAATAAGCTTCCACCCCATAACAGCCAGCAAGAAAATGAGGATCTCAATCCTGCAAAGACAAGAAACTAAATTCTTCCAACAGCCTGGTGAGCTTGAAGTGGACCTTGATTTCAGCCTTGTGAAACAGTCAGGAGTCAGTCAAGACAACCTGGACTTCCGACCCATGGATCTTCCGTGAGATAATAAACGTGTGGTATCTGAGGTGCTAATGTCTAGTAAATCGTTATGGCAGCAATAGAAAACTAACACAAAGAATAAGAGTGAAATGCTGTTGTAGGTTTCTGAGAAGGAAATAGAGCTCTTCTCTCCTGACCTGTACTCTGAGCCAAGCCCAGGTGAATGGGAATGCATCAACAGAATCTCCAGGTGTGTTCAGAAGCTCTGAAAGAAACTCGGCATCCAACAGAGTCCAGAGGGATAGAAGGGACATGGCAGCACAGAGTGAGCATGGAAGTGGATGGAAGCCACCTTACGAGTCCTGGGTTCTCCATTGAGGTACCAGAGACGACCCAGAATTTCCCCAATAGTATGAGATGAAGTAGATGGACCAGCTCCAGTGAACCAAAGGCATCGTGGAACCTGGAGTCCAAGAGGCAGAAGGGGAATGACGATGTTCAGCTGTGCACTCAGGCGATCGGGCAGGAACCCTTCATCTGAGTGTAATCGTCACAGGCATCAGAATAACACCTAGTTCCCCGAGTCTCACCCTATGGGAGAAGGAAAGTAGAAGGCAGAAGAAAAGAATCCTAAATCAATTGAGTATTTATTTACTTAAACTAGAGACTGAGGGAAAAGTCTTGACACCCCTGAATTTATTACAAATTGGCAAGATTTCATTTTCTGCCAACAGAGAAGATGGAAATTCCAAAGGTGAGAAAAGTTCAGTTATAGACAAAATAAAGCTGTATTTTGCATACCAAGTCTGTGAACTATAAATCCAAACACAGATAACATCTACTGAGCAGGTATTATCTTCCAGGAGCCATATTTTTTACGCATCCTATAATTCAATGTCATTATCTCCACTCTGAAGGTAGAGAAATCAAGGCTAAGAGATGTTAAGAAAATAGCCCAGAATGTTAGAGCTGGCAAGTGGCAGATTCAGACTCAAATAGCTACCCACGTACTACTTCCTATTTGAATTCTTTGCAGAGTGTGCAGCAGGAAGGATACTGTTTATAAAAGTATTTTTATGAATCCTTCTGGGATTATGCTATTTATAGGATCACTTTAATGAATTTTTTAGTATTGCATTCATATACTGAGGGCACACTGTGTGCCAACCAGCTCTAAGTGTTTTTTGTGGATCATTTGCAAGTTATGGCTTTCTCCATTTTATGGGTGAGGAAAGTAAGGACCTGACTTGTCCAAGGACACAGAGTTAGAGACAGAGCCAAGATTTGGGTATGGTTACACAAGAAGAATGATGAGGGGCTCTGACAAAGGAAACCACCTTCCAGGGAAAGGCCTTGGTCCTACATTAAAAGACTGGTGAACAAATGTCCAGTTATATGTCTTAAATTAAAATAAAATTTTAGGATGTATCATTTTTATGTTTTCCTGTTTTAACCAATGTTTTTAATTAAAAAATCATGCCTCCAATCAGAAGGCTTCTACCATAATTTTAAGAGGACTAAAGTCCAGACTGTAAGTGGCTGAACGTCTGCAGATGAGGCTGGAGAGGCTGGGATTGCTCAAATCCTCACAAGCTCCACATGCACGCTAGGGATTGTGGGTTCATGCAGAGGAGACATTAAGGAGGTAAAATTCCTGTTTGAGAACGATCATGTTGGAAATGTGCAGAAAGCTTTGGAGAGAGTCCAGACAAGAGGCTGCGTGAGTAAACCAGTGAAGAAATGATGAGGCTTTAACTAAAGCCGGGAGGCCGAGGGAAGCATAAGGTGAACAGTCAGTGCCTAAACGAAACAGTGCTTTGTGGGCTGACAAGACAGCGGTACAGCAGTAGGACTCCAAATGCACTCTTCTGGAGAATTGTCTGGCGGTATGTTTCAAAACTCCTTAGAACTGTATGTGCCTTTGATCCAGCTGTTCCATTTTTAGGCACTGTCCATAATAGAATGACCAGAAATTTTCACCCAATATTTTACATACAAGGATCTTTTCGTTGTCCCACTATGTCTAAGAGCAAACACTGGAGACAATATGAAATGTCCAAAAATAGGGAGCAGATAAATTATCATCCATCTAAATTACGGAGAAATGTTCTTAATTTAGGTAATAAAAACAATATGATTTCAGTTTTGAAAATCAAAAGTTATACACACAAGTAGATATAGAAATCTAGACATACACACACATAAAACAAAGCTTGAAAGGCTATTCACAGTGTTTAGTTATGGTTATGCTTAACAATGATGTGCGGTTTGTTTTCTTTTCTGTGCTTGACTGTATTTTCTGGATTTCCAACAATAAATGTATTACTTCTCTAATCAGAAGAGTATCAGGACAAACATTACTTCCAGGTTTCAGATTTGAGAATGGAATCTAAGTCCTAATGTTTATTTTAAGTTTTAAAGAGTAGTCTTTTGGGGGTACTGAACAAATCCTAACTCTTCACTATTTTATTGATTTAGATCATGTATCCTATTGATAAATATCTATTCAGGCTGAAGAACTCTCTCTTTCTCTCTCTTTTTTAATCCATCTTCACAAAACAGCCCTTCTCTGTCCCTAATTTACTTGGTCTTTTGCAGACTGAATCTAACTGAAACCAGAAGACTGGAGTTAAAACCTAAAGCAAATATCTACATCTGGCATTCAACTGCCAAACTTTATAAGGTAATGGAGGCATTAATTGCAGCATCTGTACACAGTAATGGATACGAGGCATACCTCCTTTTACTAATAGAGCAAGTCCTAAAAAGTAAACCACATTTCTGTCTCCCTGGATAATGACCTAAATAATGCCAAAACTATAGATGAATTCTACATAGATGCCTAACACCCAGACAGCAGAAAAATAATAAAATAGGTATTAGTAAATTTAACAGATATTAATAAAACAATAGATAATTTAAAGCAACCTCAGTGCCATCTGTATGCATATGTGATTACTAGACAGAAATATAAAGTGATAAGAACTGGACATGAAAAGGTATTTTCACTTTATAATTATAATACATTTATAAGGCTATTTATAATTTACATAAGAGCTCATTTAGCTCTTATGATGAAGATGTCATGACATTTCATAGGTGAAAAAAAGACTATTAAGTAGACAATGTTTTCTAATTTTATCCTTTAAAAGGTCACCAGTGTTAATTTTTCTAATTCTTTCAAAATTGATAGAGGGGTGGGGGTTACAAATATGCAGAGAGCCTGCAACTGAAAATTAACCCACAGGCTTGGTAAAAGCGCCCAGGTTCGGTTATTATCGACAATGCCCTTTGTACCTGTACTTACAGCACAGAACCACAATGAAAGCTTTCTGAAATCGCCACAGGAAGAACATTAGGACATGAAAGAAATGGTTATGTTTTCACCACCAGAAGTCTAATCCATGAGAAATCTACTTCTTTTACTTTTTGTCTACTCCTTAAATCTCAAGTATATTTTGAATGCATTAACCGAAGAACACTTTCAAGTTTTTCTTTGAATAAAAGCCATTTAAATCGATCCTTTAAATACCAAACACCACAGATGCGGAGCTATTAACCTAGGGTGATTGCTTTTCTAAACAAACTGCATTCTGGAGACAGATCAAAAGCTGTATCTGGCTCCAACAATGACTCATGGTCATGGCCTCCATAACTTCAACAACATTGTTTAGAATGGCCAATTAAACCAAGCTTTAGGGCCATGCGGCGCACTCTCCCTCCCCCCACCACCCCCAGTTACATACAAGGTTTCTAACATGCAGGGGAGCTGATAGAGAAAGGAAGAGGGAAGGTACCTGGAGTTCAAACACAGACAACCAGCATCTCCTCCACTGAGACACCTGCATGTTTTCTGTTGGGGCCAGTTGCTCCAGGTGGGTCGGATTCTGCCCTGGTTTCATAGCTGTCATATTGACAAACCTCCTTTCTCTCAGCAACTTGTCATTGATTCAGCGTCAGTTCACTCACGGCACTCTGCTGTGCACCAAGTTACTTATACACACTTGGTTTTCTAGAACCTGAGAAAAACCATCCACAGGAAACGGCAGCGACTGAATGAAATGAGAAGACAAATGATCATGGAAACAAGCAGGCCTTGAGAGTTTGTGCTGCTCTTTGTCATCTGTGCGTGACATTTGTTGCAGGGCGTGGGGCACAGTGGTGCTCGGTGAGGCAGAGCCATCAGAACTGTGTGTCTGGGTGAGGTGAGGTGACTTAGACATAATCCAAAGAGATAAGAAAGACTGTGCTGTTCATTAGTAGAGACATTCTAAGAGTCGCCCTCATCTCCTAGTCACATTGAAAAACGCCACCCTCTGCATCCTTAAGAGCAATGTAAGTGAGCACTGCTTCATGTGCTCCAGGAAGATACTATAGAAAAGGTGAAGACTAGATCTTCTTTGGGATAAGCTCACTCTTCCTTCTTCAGTGTAGCTTACAGATGCACAGCCAAGATGGCAAAAGCAGACACACTGCAGTGGAACCCAAAGGATATTTACAAGGGAACAAACAGCAGCTGTATGTCAGCTTTGCCTTGATTAAGTGTTCTATGGAAAATTTTTGTTTTGCATAACAAAAGTGTCATCCATACAAATACAGAGGTTGTCGGTCATCTGCCTGCCCAGCAGGTTGAACCACCTCCCAGCCCTGACTACATGCACCCACACATCCCACACACCTCTTCTAGTCCATCATCTGAAATGTCCACCATTAAAGAGTCACATCCTTGAGTCTGCTATTATAACAAATTCCTTTCTGAGCAGCAAGCAACATATCAGACTACCACCTATTAAAACCTCTTCATTAGTTCATCACAAATTATCCAGAAAGGGCTTATGGAAATGATGGGCAGAATTACTTATCTGTCAATATTTATTTATGGTCTACTACTAAATAGCATAGTACCAAGTGGAAATACAGTGATAAATTCACTTATTCACGCATTATCATCCTCCCTCATTCATTCGTTCATTCGTTTGTTCATTCATTCATTTATTCATTCAACAGATATACCAGGAATTGGAATAGAAATCTTACCCTCAATGGACTATAATCCAGTAGAAGAAATAATATTTGTATCTACAAAGCAGGAAGAAATATCATGAATTTTAAAAATGAGGTATGTGTTATGGAAGTTAGTAGGTAGGAGAGACCAATGCCAGAGGAGGGGATCGATATGGCTCCACAGAGAAGGCATTTGACCTGAGTGTTGAAGGGTGGCTGGCATATGAACATGCCAAGTGGGAGAGATGGCTGAGGAAACGGCGTTAAACTGCTAACCTATTGCTGAAAGGGGCCTGCCGGCAAGAGGCAGCAGGAATGTACTGAGTGCCAGATGCTGGGGGGAGTAGAGGAAGGAAGGGAGGGGAATGATGAGGTGTGCAGAAAGGGAGGGGGGAATTCTGGAAGCAAACAGCATGCCTTGTTTTACCAGTGTGCCTGAGGCCAGCCCTGCATTTATTTATGTTGCAAGCCTTACTCTTCTGAAAGTACAATTCTGTGGATCTTGTGGAGGTTCTCTAGCCAAAGCCATCATTTTACAGAGGCGTTTGATAAATTATCCAAGGTCAGAGAGCTAAGAAGCAATAGATCCGAAAATATAACTGAGTTTCTCTGAAATGAATGAATCTAGTATTCTTTCCATTTGTACCAAGGGTTACCACTTGGCCAGCAGTATCGTGTGTGTATGTGTGTGTGTGTGTGTGTGTGTGTGTGTGTGTGCACAAGTATACAAGAATGGGAGGAGGAAGAAAGAATGACTGATGTTGAGGTTAATCAGGAGGGACATGAGTTATGAGAGGTTAAGAAACACAGACCTGCATATTTTCACATTATGAGAAAAGTTTCTTCTGGAAACAAGGACTGATCTAGAAACCTGGAATATAATGTTTGCCATCTACGCAATAGCTGGTCTATGATGTAACAACTCAAGCTTCTAAGACCTTTTCAGCTCTCAGGTGCCTGCTTCCCACATCATTCCCCTCACTCTTATTACTCTTGTCATAAATGCAAATGGCAGGTTCATGGGTGGCCAAGAATTAACTTCTCAGCAGGATAAAATGGAACTAGCATAAAAGAAGTCACAACCATTCACCACTTGAGTATTCAATGAATTGACAGCATCTCTATTCTTGGCCAGATTTCCAATTTAGGAAGATACACTGTTTTAACAGCAAACAGAAAATGCCAGGAAAGACGAAAACCTTCTAAAGCAAAGTTGCATTGGGCCTTTCATCCCTCTGTTCTGGGACATTTCTGCCTCCAACACAAGTATGTTTCCTCCACCCTGTGCCATATGAATTTTGATAACCCCAGGCCACTCAGAGCAGTGTTGAGGAGAAACAGTGTTGACAAATCACAGAAGTAGAGAATGTTGGCAAGCATCTTAGACATCGGATCTGACAATTTTCATAGAAGATAGAATTAGCTCAGGGAAGTAAAGTGACTTGTCCAAGATAATACACATAATAAAGATGGAGAACCAGTCTCAGAAGGCCTCGGGCCCCCAAACTTTGCCCACCAAGGGCCTGAGGAACAAGCTTTCTGGCCAAGCAGGAGGACAATTTTACTCTCCCATCAAGAATGTAGTGTATACAAAGTCCCAGATTTAATCAGAGACAGTCCCAGCTCCCCACCTCAAGTGAGACTTCATTCCAACCTTTCAAATCCTTACCCACAAACATAAAATATTATAACTGAGACCATCCTTTTCCTCCCAAGCACTGACATGATAGAGTAAATTTTTCAGATATGTCTAAGTGAACTTTGTTAGGTACTTAAACAGCTTTGTGCCATTTCCTTCTAGGTAATTCCCCTCTCTACTTTTAAATATTTGATGCTTCTATGAATGGATGTATATAATAGAAATACAGCTTCAATGAGTACTACAGTCAGAAGCTGTGGGTATGTCCTACAGTAGAGAATGGTTAAGCAGTTACGATCACTTGATGGAAAATGATTTTGCTGCTAACATTCTCCTGATAGCCAGCATTACCAAGACTGCGCTGTGAATTAGGGAAGCACTTTGGGATAGAACGTTGAGTGAAAAAACATCCAAGTCACAATGCAGAGTCCAATCTATGATTACACTTTGTAAAACCATGAGTTTTTTTAAAAAGGTTGAAAATTAATTAAAATAACAATGGCCACTGTGTTACAGTTGTAGAATTATGAGCCAATGCTATTTTTAAAACTTCTAAAATCCTAAAAAGTAAATTATGACATTCTGATACATCTCAAATTGTACAGCTAAATTAAATCATGAATTTAAAATTTGATAGAAAGGAAACTTTAAAATATCCGTCAGGTGGAAGAGGTTAGAGAATACTCTCACCTGGAGTTCAGGAGAAATGGAGATGTTTCACAGCACTCTGGGTATGTCAACTAATCAATGTGGAAAGATGCTCTAGAAATCTGCTGCTTTTCCATAGTTGGTTCCGTGTCACACTAGGTCTAAAATGAAATCAACTTATCTGCATCACTTAATTGTCTATGAACTCAAGGCTGAAATGAAGGCCTGTTTCCCCCGACTTCCCCCTACAGTTTCAACAGTTACCAGAGAGGAGTGCCTCAGGTTTGGTAGGTACCACAGGAACAGGCTGCAAGTTGCCCCCCAATGCATGCCTTGCAGTTTTGAAGCTCCAAGTACCATTGATATCACCATACTTTACAGAGTAAGTACATTATTAGACAGGGACAGACCTGCTGAAACTTAGCAATGTAAGGTACCAAACAATGAGTATTTTCTGAGAGGCTCAGAGTAAACCTGACACATCTGTGTTCTTATGGTGCCATATTGGTTTTTAGATATCTTTCCAATTAGCTCTCTATCTTTAAGATATTTTTTAAGATTTTATTTATTTATTTTTAGATACAGGGGAAAGAAAGGAGAAAGGGAGAGAAACATCAATCAGCTGCTTCTCACATGCCCCCAAACAGGGACCTGGCCCACAACCCAGGCATGTGCCCTGACCCAGAATCAAAGTGGTGACCTTTCAGTTTGCAGGCTGATGCTCAATCCACTGAACCACACCAGCCAGGGATCATTATCAGAGTTTTTAGGGAGTGAGGGTATGTTCTTTTTGTGTGTGTGAGCCAAGCTTGTAAGACTTTGGGGCTTGTAAACCAGAAGGCCACATATAAAATAGTCAGTGTTAAGCACTATTTATTTAGTTCATGAATTTGAATTCTTTAATAAATAAAAAAATAAATCCTACAATAATACCTCACATTTCTATACTTGATAAAAAGTGTACAAGGCATTTTCATATGTATGCTGTATATCCCTTGCTTTTTGTGAACACTTTGGTGGTGAAGAGAGCCATGATTATCCCCATTTTACAGATGGGGAATCTGAGGCTCAGACAAGTTTGCCTTGGCCAAAGTCACACAAAGGGACAGGATTAAAACGAAATCTTCAGACTTAACCTAGTACTCTCCATACCACCTCTTCCAGCCTAGTTTGATTAGGCTTTGACTAAAAACAAAAATAATGAACTTGATCTGTCACAGTCCTCCTCAAGCCAAAGAATTTGAAGAGGTCACTGGTGAATAAGTAGACAACAGTATTTAACAAAATATACAAAGTTTTAAAGTATGACACTAATGAATTTATAAATCCATAAAAAAAAACTATTCCACCCATCAGATAGTTTTAATCACTTACTAAACCATATTATGTACCATAATCAGCAAATGTCAGGAAGAGTTAATAAGGAACATAAAGTTATGATAGGTGTGCATTTCTAGACATAAAAGCCACTGACCCAGTCAGCAAATCCCTAAGAATGGCTGTCCTTCACCTAGGCTTGCAGCTGGTTATAAACCACGATTGTCCTGTCACTCATGCTCACTGGGGAAGCCAATCTGCATGGGGCATCACTTTCTAGAGTGCAGAATAAGCCAAATAATCAATACAAACACACAAATATATGGAAAAATTCAGTTCCAAGGGTAATCAAATACAAATTAAAATAAGATATCATGCTTTATCTATGGATCTGCAAAGTAATTTTTCACAGTTAACACAGTGTTGGTGGAGCACATGGAGACAATCTCTCATAGGCCTACAGGAAAATATGAACTGGAGTCAGCTTTTCAGAAGCATTATGATGATGTTTATTACAAATATAGTTTACTAATAACTTTACTTACTTTATCCTAAAAGTTGACAAAAACTCATCTAATGTGTAAGGATGACCATCATTGCTTTATACAAGTAAAAATAGCAGATAACCATCATTGAACCAAAAAGGGATGTTGATAAATTCTGGGACATCCATATAATAAAATACTATTCAGTCCTTAAAAATTCATATTCTCAAAGAGTATTTAATGACATGGTGAGCTATATGATGTATGAAAATGCAGAGTACATATTCTTCAATACAGTATGACCCAATTTTATAAAGTAAAAAAAAAATACCTATATGCATGTCAATTATACTGGAAGGAAAAACTGCAAACTGTTAACCAATGGATTTCACAAGATGCTGATGCACAGATTACCTAATCTCACTCTTACAGTGAAAATTTGGAGTTTCCTACAGAATAAATATGAGAATGGTAGTATTTTGACTTCTCAAGCCTTATTTGGTAGTATGAGTATAAAATAGTTTTATAATGGTGGGAAATGACTTATTGATGCATATTGATGGCTTTATCCCAAAGTCATCCTGCTCACAGCTGAGATGGGAAGGGGCCAATGTTATAAGGACCTCAAGCCCCTATCGGGGGTGTCCAACCCATGGTCCATGGGCCGCACGTGGCCCAGGATGGCTATGAATGTGGCACAACACAAAATCATAAATTTACTTAAAACACTATGAGATTGTTTGACTTTCATTAGTGTTTGTGTATTTCATGTGTGGCCCAAGACAACTCTTCTTCCAGTGTGGCTCAGAGATGCCAAAAGGTAGGACACCCCTGCGTATACTGGACCCCAATAAAACAGCAGCTATGTGATATTTCCTTTAAAATCAGGTTTGGGGAAAACATTATCCTGAAGAATTGTACATTTACTGAGCAATGAGAATTACATCACTGCCTTGAGATGTTCAAGAGTTTAGAAATGGTCAGTGACAACCTTTTGCCTGGCTCCAGGTGTTTCATATGAAGGACTTTAGGGAAGTTTTTTGTTTTGTTATTTCAATGGGAAGGATTACAGATCCTGGGGTTAGAGTCTACATGTTCTGAAAGCAATGATCTCTCTCGGGTGAAAAATGTTTCATTTTCTAATTAGGTACTAGGGTTTTAATAACATGTTTGCTAAGGCCTTCTTCCAGCCCCACCAGGTTCTTTATCTTTGTTGGTCTCATTTTAATCTGCTGCTTATGCTCGACCTATAAAGCTGGCAGAGTGTGAACTTGTCTTTAAATTCCATTGTTGAACTTTTCATTTTTGTGTAGTCGGAAATTCTACCTATTGAACACATGCTAAACTGACACTTGATTGAACTTGAGGTCTTTACCAAATGCTGGTATGCCGACAGCTGACAGACCCATTTTCAGCCATTTCAACACACCAGACCTACCTTCAGCGGGCCAGCTTTGGAATGAATGAGATTTCCAACCAGAACATTAGCATTTTTTCCTAAGATCCAGGAAAGATAGCTCACACCTCTGAATCACATAGCCTGGTACAAATCTAGGATTAATTAAGTCAGATAGTCATTAAGGCAGCCTCCCTGCAGCTCCTGAACATCAAGTCCACTGCCTACTCAGTCATTATCCATATGAAGTGACAACCTGTATTAGTGTCACTGACATTACCTGACCATAGAGGACCACAGCTGGACATGAGGCACATCCAATTAGTGTGAACAACAACAAAAAACTATCAAAAATGAATTACAACAAAAATATGATTCGTGCCTGTTTCTTCAAAAGAACAAAAAACAATGATTTTTTAAATAAAAATTCAAAACATATGTTAAAATTCCAGACAAACTATAGAACATAACCCGGCAAACTGACGCCCGATGGCGGCCCCCGATGCAGGCCCCCGATGCATCAGCGTGCAGGGTGAGCAGGGCTGCGCACATCAGGGGCTGCTCATGGCGTTCATTCCTGTGGCACTCCCAGCCTTTTTAAAAATTTTTATTGAATTTATTGGGGTGATCTCAATTAATTGTATAACTTTCAGGAGTACAATTCTGTAATATATCATCTTTATATTATATTGTGTGTTCACCACACAAAGTCAAGTCTTCTTCTGGCCCCCTACCATTCCCCTCCTTTACCCTCTCCTACCGACCCCCACCCCCTTTATTTCTGGATGGCACTCCATGACAGGGTAAGTGTCCCCCATTGATCCTAACTAAGTAGCAGTGTCAAGGGCTGTCATAACACTTCAGCTTCATGACTCTTGAAATCAAATCTAGTAAGCACCTACTGAAATGCTATCAACAATCAGAAACATCTTCTAAAAAAGAGTTAATCGTGTCAATATTTATTCCAATGCAAATGTTCAAATGAAAGTGTAAATGTACCACTTGGCACCATGTATACTGAAAATTTTTTTGTGTGATTAACTTCTAACATGGATTTATAAAAAAAAGAACAAACTGGAATCACTTAGGAGGGGAACACATAGAAGCTTAAGTTTTGTCACTCAAAAAAAAAAAAAAGGTTCCCAAGCCATTCTGTGATTTAAAATGTGCAAAGTGGACCAGTCTTCCCATAGCTGTGGAAGTGGGACATGGGATTGTATGGCTAACCCACAGCAGTGCCCAGACCACACAGTCCTGGTCAAAGGGCTCTCCCCTCTGCTAACAAGGTCTTCTGGGGCCTTGTTAATTCAGCTAAATGAAATGTTGCCTCTCATGCCCTGTCCGACCTCTGGTGGCGCAGGACTAGACCTCGTCCATGGGAAGAAAACGAGACCTGTTCTACATGTTTAAAAGGATGCTCATCTTTGCTCATCATGTAACAGTTCATTAAATTGTAATTATTTTATGCAGTTTTTTGTAGTTGCATTGTATTTAACAGTGAGAATGGGGAAAACAGCTGCATATCCTGCAGATGTAAGTAAATATGATACAAGGTACAAGGAATGCAACAACTCCCGAACCTTTGCTGTGCTCAGGTCCTGCACTTATACTGTGTAAACTTTGTCATTGAATCCTCACCTCCAACTTTAAAGGGTGGTTTTGCCTCACTTCACAGATGGGGAAAAAAGACTTGAATGCTCCAGAGATTAAGTAAGAAGAGAGAGAGAAAATGTGACTTCAGGCATAGCTGGCTCTGAAGAATAATGCTTTTACGTCTAGCCAATGCTGCGCAGGGCAGAGGGCCTCAAGGGCAGATGCAGAGCCTCAAATACAGAGAGCAGAGAAGGTCACAGAGAACAGCAGGCATGCGGGCACACCGTCCTTTCACCACTCTCCGGATGGGGTCAGTATCCAAGAATTCTTTCTATTTCTTTTCATGCGATGTTTTCTTAGTAAGCAATTATCAGTGTGTTTTCTCCTTTTTTCCTCCTCTCTTTTTAAATGTGGCTCAGCAAAGAGAAAAAAAGATAAAATTAGTAAAAAAAAATAGAAACTCTTGATTTAGAAAACTTATAAATACCACTTCAAAAATAAAACTCTACTCTAAAAATATTATTTATGAAAGTTCAAATGCTTTTTTTAATCACAAATGGTACAGTGATCTAACTATTGACTTTCAAAATTTTCCAAGGAGTTAAAAATCCACATAATCTAAACCACTTCTATTTTTCCACAAAAATTTTAAAATTTTACCACCCAAAATCTAGCAAGAACACATAACATGACTTCTTATTGGGACATCACAATGTCACAGAATGCAGGAGAAGATTCAAAGATTAATGGGAATATGAAAGACACAGAAACCAAATTAAAGAGGTTTCCAGTGGCCAAACTTGATAAAAATATAATTACTATAATTAATTGTAACACAGCAAATATATAACTCGTGAGTATCTATAACATGCATTAAAAAATAAAAAGGGAGAAGGGAAACCCTCATAACTCAGTCATATTCCTGTCTCTTATTGCAACCTCTGATCTGAAAATCAGTGGTGTATTTCAGTGTTCCTTTCACATGGAGCTTTTGCTTTGCATAGCCTTTTCCATCAAAAATGTAAAATAATAAGCACCACAGTGTGAGCAATGCCTCTGGTAACAGAGGAAGAAGTTAACCTTCAGACAGCAATCACTTTTTGAGGCCATAAAGTAGAGGAAATGCAAAAAGGAATGAAAACATTTTATGTTTAGCAGGAGACTCTTCCCCCAACTCTACCTTGCCTTTGCACCATGTCTTGACCAGGCTGTGCTCTCTAAATGTTTGCAAAGTTCAGTGACTTGCAGAGATACAATAAAAAAATAAACAAACTAAGAAATATTTCTGGAAGGGAGAGACCATAAGAGAAGACTGAATCCTAACACAACCTGAGAGAGAACTGATACCGTGCGGCCTCTGGAGGTGCTTTGGCAGTGGAGATAGCAGTTGACATAGCCAAAACACACCAGGCCCAAGTCAGGGTTCCTGAACAGAAGTCTCAGCCCTGCCACCGACTAGCTGTGCATCCTGGAAAAGCCCCTTCACCCCTTGCAGGGGTGACCTTCTCCATGACCTTCACTCCCACTCTACAATCCCATGAATGTCTGAATGCCTATTTCATTGGGCTATGTGTCCTTGGGTGAGTGATCTCCCCCTTTCTCGTCTATAAAATGGGGATGTTAATAGTTCCTGCACCTAACTTGGATGCTATGAGAATAAATGAAATTGTGTATGTAAAAGTACTTGGAACAGTGCCTGGCATGTAGTAAGCATGCTGAGACTGTTATTGTCATAGTGATAAAAATTGCAATTATTTATCTCTTTCATCATCTATCCAAGAGCTTCTCCAAAAGCTAACAACCCTTCAAAGACCAGCTCTGATGTCTTCATCATTCTGGCGGGAATTGCCACTATCTGCCTCGCTTGTGTTCCTTTGACACTGAGTCTTTTCTTTTGATAGCTCCGGGATGTCTACCATTTCAGGATGAGATAACTGCACAGCTTCCTGCTCCAAATCATGACATAAAGGCATTCCTCTCTGGAGTGGAGAGAAATGGGAAGAGTGGCTGGGAGAGGTCTGATTTTTTCTTTCAGTGAGAGTGAAAGGAGTCGAGCCAAAGCAAAACCAAGCATTGGAAGGAAAACCAACTGGCCAGAGAGCCTATAGCATTTATGACGCATGTAGGCAAGTCTGTGAGAAGGCTGGTTGCATGCGGATCGACGACGATGTGTGCCTGTGGTTCATGATACAGCTCTCTCCAGTTTCTGTTGGATGAACCCCTGATCAAATTTTTAATCCACTACATTTTTAAATCTAATGGTTGGAAATAAGCTCTTATCACCCATGGTACTGGGGCGTGCACTGTGCAGATGACTGAAAGCTTTGTGGTTGCCGAATAACCTCTTAGATGCCTTCCCTCTGCTCCCTGTAACCTATGGCAAGAGCTTCATCTTCCAGATCTTAGGAAATGTTGTTTCTCTAGGAAGGTCTTAGCCATGAACACGGAGGGCATGGAAAGTGTTTAGAACTAATTACCCTTTTAACATGACCTCAGGACTGGCCTCTATGGAAGGAGAGAAGGAAAAGCAATAGAGTCAAGGTGAAAACTCCCAACTGTCCTATCCCTTTGGAAGTCCCTTAGCAAACTGCAAACGTGTAGTTTTTCTAAAAAAAATATATATATATTCCTTTATAACAAATACTATCTTTGAAATGCCCTGTGGGTTAGGTCTAAAAATAAAATGTTACTTCAGGGGCATGAAAAGAAATATAAATTGTCCATAGAATGTGACACAAGGATAATTAAACAAAACAAAGAAAAAAAGAACTATGGAATATGCTTCTTTCAAAGATGTTCCTTTTTAGTCCAGGCTCATAACTGCATAGGTATGGGGATAGTATTAAGCCAGGAGGAGAAGGTAAATACACCTGAAGGTTATTTAAGGGGAAAAACATCTAAAAAGGAACAAAATTACTCACCCAAGGGCCTCTTCCAGCTTAACAGTCCATGTGGCAAACATCAATGACACTCTCATCTGTCTCGATTCAGTCATTTGGCAGATTTACTGAGCTCTCAGTGTGTGTGTGTGTGTGTGTGTGTGTGTGTGTGTGTGTCCAGCACCCCTACAATGTGCCCTAACAGAGGCACATACATAGGAAACAGCAGAGCAGGCTCAGGGGCAGAGCAGGGCATCATAAGAGGGTTTCCCAAGCAAAGCTAGTGAGAGATAAAATAGCCTGGTAGTTGAGAACACAGACTCAGGCTAGACTGGTTGGGTTCAAATGCCAGCACCACTGGCCCCATGACCTTGAACGAGTTATTTAACCTCTCTCTCTGTTTCACTTTTCACACTGTAAAATTAGTAAAAGGTAAAGCTGACCCTTGAACAGCATGGGTTTGAACTGCACAGGTCCACTTAACATTCGGGTTTTTTCCAATCAATACCGTAACGTATCTATGTTGGTGTCAGCTTCCTGGAGGAATCAACCAACAAGAAAGGGGAAAGATACAGTGCTGAAGCATGAAACAGAAGCCAGAGCCTCCAGTACTCTGCTAGGAAATTTGGTTTTTATTCCGGAGGCAATAAAGAAGTACTGAGCTCCAGGAAAGTGGGGATGTAGCTACACTCCACAAACACCCATGTGGAGAATGGCCTGACAGAATGGCATGATTATCTTCCAGTGAAACTCCCAGATGAGAAGTGATGAGCGTGTGGATGAAGGCATGAGCGGTGACAATGCCCCACTGCCTGGCCAACACGTGTCTTGGAACTGTGCAAGAGGACTGTAACCATGTCCACTGTACAGCTGAGGAAAGGGGTGCAGAGGGAAGTGGAGAAGCCACCCCAAGTCACCCAAGCTCCTTTCTTCAGACCACTCTGCCTCCCAGATTACAGACCCAGGAAACTTTCAAGGGCTAAAGAGGAACGTGGTGAGTTGTTTCACACATAAGGAAACTTCACCTACTGTCTGCCTGGATACAAAATTTACATTCTTATAAGTGTGAGTTCCCAGTAGTTTTACAAAATTTGAGAAAATACAATACCTACACATTATGCACAGGGAGAACAGTACTTCATGATGATGATACTGAACTGTACTGGATTTTTACTACATAGACTTTTCTCAATCACCATACAGCACTGAGTGCCTGCTGTTCCTAGCTTCTAAATGTAAAAAAATTGCTACCTGGAATCTGTCCTTAAGGATTGTGAAATTCAATGCAGGAGACAGAGATACATATAATAACCACACATGAGGTCATAAGAGATAGGAACAAAGAGCCATGGGAAGATATGTAAGACATTATTATTTTTTTTTTAGATTTTATTCATCCATTTTTAGGGAGGGAAGTGGGGAGACAGAGGGAGAGAGAGGGAAAGAGAGAGAGAGAGAGAGAGAGAGAGAGAAACATCAATGTGCGGTTGCTGGGAGTTATGGCCTGCAACCCAGGAATGTACCCTGGCTGGGAATTGAACCTGGGACACTTTAGTTCCCAGCCCGCGCTCAATCCACTGAGCTACGCCAGCCAGGGCTAAGACATTATTTTGACTAGAGCTTGGGGAAGGATTATAGGCCCCGAGTGTCTGAGCTGGGCTTTGAGAAAGGAGCAAGCATCAGACAAAGCCTTGCTTCCCTGAAGTTACTGGCAAAGGTGACCCGCCAACGCCCTTGGGAGCATTTGCCTGAAGAAGGTAAGGCAACAAGAGTTTCTTAGTTTCAGTATCACAATCCACATAAGTCAGTTATTTAGAAGCCCCTGGAAATTGATTACAAACCAAAGAATCTGAAATTTACCAATGCTCTGCCACCAGATGCTTATCCCTACTTCTTGATCTACAATAATGAATGAATATGAGTGGGAGTGGGTGGCAGGCAGTGGACACCATGCCACCATCTTCTATAGGCGGTTGCCACAGCTCTTGAGAACATGGCTGAACAGCCTCCAGTTTGGGAGTTCCTCTGGATTGTTTTGCTTGGTGTAAAGAAAAGGCAGCTTATAGAACACAGAGCTCTATTTTATCAACCAATGACCTTGGACAATATGACAACAGGTAGAGTGGGTGGAGAGCATCCACTTCTTCTTATTGCTCCTTGGCATGCAGCAAGAAAACAGGGTGCAAATCATAGGCCTCACAACCCCTGCAACAGGGTAAGGCACTGGCCCTGTACTCAGAGGCTTCTCTGCACTTCTGGTGAGGCCCCACCTTGAAAAGACAGCACAGCCAGCACCTCGGTCCTGGCAGGTGAGCAACATGCTGCCAGTGGGTAAGTACTTTTTCTTGCATTCAAGCTTTGTGCCTGCCCCATCTACTATTTACTTCAGCAGGACACCTTGCAGGGGCCTTTCTCATCATAGAGGGACTCTTAGTCCTCCTGACCCTACTGTTCCTTACCTGCAAAGGGATGATAATGGTGAGCACCTCCAACAACCCCCATAGAATCACTGCGGGGATTTGGACGACTCTGCTTTTCCATTGTCCATTGTCTGGTCACAGGTAAATGCAATATGCATGGCATATTTCATCTCACCTGACCAAGCTTAAAGGCCCCTTCTTCACACACAGGAAATAAATCCAGGCAGAAGTAAATGATTTAGTAAAACATAGTTACAAGGATCCCTTTCCTTTCTGAAGTCACAGCTTTGTGTCCTTCTTCTAGGCTGTAATCACACATCACTGGGATTGCTTGCTGTCTTGAATCATTATGTAATTCAAATATTTTCAAAATATTTTTCAAGTTTGTCTTCTCTTCCTGATTTAACTGAAAGTTCTGAAAGGCAAGAACCATTTTTTAAGCAATCTTTCCCCTGCCCATTGCAGTTTTGAACAGAGAGCCACACACAAGATAAAATGTAAATGTCTATTTGTTGGGTAAGCGAACACCTTCTGGGGTCTTTGAAAACCATCAGTTCCTTCCCAGTTTTTCTACAAGGCCACGCATGCATGTGCAGTGTAGAGACAGACGGGAGACATTTCACACTTGCTAAAGGAACAGTTTAGTCTTATTTAATGCAATTATTCTGACTGAATAAATTCAAATCTTAAAACTCCTCCAGTTGAATAGATTTCAAATTTCTAATTACTTCCTGCTAAGTTGCATTTATGTTTCAGTTGACTATTCACTTCAATTATTGAATCACTATCAATAATTAAAAATTGAAAATATCACTAGTCATCTCGTGGCTCCTCGAGGGTGACAGTCTTGTAACTGTGGCTTTAATTCTTCCTGGACTTCTCCAACCCCGTTTAATCTAACCTTAGACCCTCTGCTCAGCAATTCAGAGAAGCTTTGCAGAGCATCAGTCAATTTCCACAAGGGTTTCGGACATTGTCTTATTTGGGGGTAACCTGTCTTTTTTAATACTTATGAGCGGGGAGGAAGGCTGGAGTGAGCTGCCCCTTGGGTGATATTAAGTGAGCGAATGTCCCAAAGGGTTGAGAAGAAGGTGGTATGTGCCCTGCATTCCACAAGAAGTGACCCAGGGGCACATCTTCGGGGCCTGAGATGTGTACACACATGAGCGTGTCTCCAGTTTCACAAAACCCACCCTTCATGCTAGGAGGAGCTGGAGAGAACAGGGTGCCAAACTTCCTGGGCCAGCTGACTCATGGGAGCCCTCCTGTGCTGTGCCCTTGGTGCACTCGGGCGGCCTGGACACTCTGCCTCACTACCCTGCTGCCTGTCACCTCCTCTGGGCAGCCACCTTCCCTCACGTGGCTGGCTCTGAATGCTGTCATTCCCTTCTTTGGTGTGACAACCTGATTTCTTGGCCTTGGCCCTGGTCTTGATTTCTATTCCTTCCATGTTTCTGACTTGAGCCAGATTCCCGGTAGTCCTGGAAACATGAGGCAGCAGAAAGAGGCCAAACCCCTTCCCTTTGCTGGGATTAGCAATTTAGGTCCCACCCACTGCCAGGGACCCCTATATTTCAACCTGGAAAACTGTCTTTTGGCATTCAGGTGAAGATGGAATAGAATATGGAAAAGGTAATCAGCTCTGACATTCTGATTCTAAATTTCTGATTCTAAGGAAAAAATCAGAGGGAACAAATTAAAGTGGAAGGTTTTAGGACATAAACTTTAAAGGTAGAGTAGCTTAATTTGTATTATACACTCCTGCTTCTGCAGTTTTTCTGTTCCTTTTACCTCCTTTCTTTCCCTTTTATGTTCTTTGGTTTAGGGTCAGCTGCTTCCCAGGCTCTCCCCTCTCAACCCCCAACATAGTCACAGACATAAGCAACAAGCTACTCAACTCCCTGGGTCCAGACTCAGCTCCCCGGAGACCCTGAGAAAAACCCTCTCCCCATCTGTATCTCAGCCTGGGTGTACACACAACAAGGGTGGCAGCCATGTCCTTCACTCCTCAAAGTGTGAAAAAGAATGCTAATCTGTAAGACAATAAACACATCTAGGGAACTGTTGTTACTACTATTAGCACCATTTCCTGCCCTTACGGAAAAAGTTCTATTTCCTTTTAGCTTTTACAACTCTATCAGTGACTCAATTGATCCTTTCCTCTGCTTTCTATCCATCGGAAATACTTTCATCCATGTAGAGATTTTAATTTGTTGTACATTTTAACCTTCACACTTGCTTCTTAGTTTAGCTCTTAAGTGACTGAGTTTTCTGGACTCAAAGATTGGGAACCAGATGTAGAAGGTGCAACATACAGAAAATTTGGGAATGCTAGCCAAGACCAGAGTTGTATGATGGAGAAACATGCTAAAGGCTTAATGAAATGCTCCTCAACCTCTTCTCAAATCACTACATTTTACCTAACTTATCCCCCTGGTTTTTCCTTCTCCCCTGGCCCATAACTCCTAGCAACTGCCACTGCTGATCTCAGAAACAAAGGGGGAGTGATTCAGAAAGCAGCTGTTTCCAGGGGACCCAGAAAGATACAGTGAATCAACTACCATTCTAATCTGTGTTATGTGGGGGGAGGGGGGGCGAGAAAAGTGACACTGAGGCATGGATGTTGTGATAGAATCTCTGAAATGACAAAGCAGACAGCTGCTGCTCTGGGCTAGCTCTCTCCTTGGCTAGTTTCTTACATTTCATCACTCTGACCTCTTTCCTCATTCTTTTGGGGATGTGATCCTCAACTCAACCCTTTCTTCTCCTCCTTCATCCCTTCCTCCACTCCTCTGAGAACTCGCCCAACTCCCATTAGTCACTGTTACTGATCATAGTGTATCAGAAGCCTTCTGCTCAGTGGGTGGGATGGCGGTTACAAACCGCTGAATTAGAGAACCCACACAACTTTAGTACATGTTGTAAAAGTGTCTATCAGTATCTTCCCTGATGGAAGAAATTAAAAGCTTGGCTACTAGACTGTGAGTCCTCTGGGAACTGATACTATGACTTCTGGCTTCATTTTATAGAGTACATTTTATACACCACAAGGTCAAGTACGTGTATTTAAAAAATGCATGTATTTTATTATATATATTGTATCAAAAACTATATATATTTTAAAAGACTAGGTGCTTAAATCCTTCTTCTGCTTTCTTTCCTCCCCAAATCTCAATGAGTCTCCCTTTTCCTTTAGCACCCCCGTCATCCAGAGCCACATTCCTTCCTGGGTCACCTTCTCCATCCTGTTGATCTGGGGTCTCCTGATACCACCAGACCCCTTTTCCAGCAACCTGTCTCACACTCCCTCACTGTCCCAGCCTCCTTTACTTGCTTGCCCACGAATGGTGGTTTTTAAAGGAGCATGACTCCCATGTGGCTGTGTGCCTGTGTTCTCACCCTGCAAACCATCTGTTACTTCCTCTGTGACTCACTGCCAGGACAAAGCAGGAGAAATCTTGTTTCCCACAGCAACAAAACAGAGGGCACACTAAATAATGTCCTGTCTCTTCCACCATCTCACAAATGATAAGGTGGAAGGGACGGGCAGCTACAGCCAAAGGAGGAGTCAAAACCAGGGGGACGTGGTAGACGTGAGGGGTGAGGAGGGGAAGGAGGTCCACAGAACATTGATGCAGTAGACACCTTGAGGGCCCGGACTGCTATTCAATAAGGGCACTTTCACTTGCTAGAAATCACAGCAGCATAGCAAAGGATGTTCAAGTCACTTACTGGGGATCTGAGAAATGAAAACAAAATGAGATTTTATACATAATAGGCTGACAGAAACTAGGAAGTTGGGTAATGCCAAGCATTGGTGGAATTTAGGGAAACGTGAACCCTCTAACAAGTAATGGTGGAGGGAGAGTCTGATACAGTGGTTCTGGAGAACAATCGAATACTACTTAGTACAATTAAGTATAACCTGGCAGTTCTACTCCTGTGTGTACACAGACCCCAAAGGAATGCTCATACACACAAAAGAGGCTTTGTACTGTCTGTGGGGAGGTGAATGTGGCAGGCAGGCCATGGAGAAGCACAGCAAAAAGCTGCAGCAGGTTAGATGTACACACAGCAACACAAACAGGTCCTAAAAATGCAAAGCTTAATGAGGGGAAAGAAGAAGACATAAAATTAAGTTGTGTTATAATACATAAATACAAAACAAATGAATTTAATAATACACTCAAATAAAAAAAAGGTATACATTAAACAAACTAAAACGATTGCCCGTTGTGGGAGGGGAATCAGAATAAGGCATGCAGATAAAAGGAAATACATATATGCTTTTTTTCTGTACTCCCACAACTTCGGAACACAGATACACAGAACTTGAAACCACAACCCTGACACTGTCTCAGTACATAACTTGGGACTAATTGTCTAAGAAATGCAATATGTTCTGAGGACTTGATTCTTATATGAGGAGCTTTGAGAGGATTAAGACATAATATGCACCTGAAAGACAGTACATGTTTAACAAATGTTAATTTGCCTCTAGAGCAACACAATCCTGGATCTCAGGCACTGTCCAACAGAACTTTTTACAAAGATGAACATGTTCATACTTCTAATATGGTAGACACTAGCCACATGTGGCTCCTGAGCAGTTGAAATACAACTAATGCAACTGAAAAACTGAATTTATTCAATTTGATTTAAATAGGTACCTGTGGCTACTAGCTACCATGTTGGACAGCAAAACTCTAGATCCTTCCACACAATATAGGGACATAACAGCTGATCAGATGATGTGTGGCACCTCTACTATGAGTCTGCAAATAGGAAGAAACAGGAGACACAAACAGAAAAAGGCAAAAGTAACCATATACATTTTGTCCTGACTTGTGCAAGTGCCATTTGTAAGAGTAATTTGATTTAAGCTGTTGATTTGTGAGCTCCCAGAGGTCAGGCCTGAGGTTGATTTACTTGTGAACTCTCAAACTTAATACTGAACAGGTGCTCAGGAAGGGTGTTCATTGTGGAATGAGGTGGTATGGGGTGAGGACCGGTAGAGTAGTAATGCTATTCAGTGGTTCCAAAGTTCAAAATCATCTCTCACCTTTTATACCTTTCTGATAGCCCTGTCAACATTAATTGCTGTTTCTGCTATGCTGTCAAAGTTCTGAACTCATGTGTCTGTGTGTGACAAAAACAACATACAGCAACATCATTAGTCATTAAGGAAATGCAAATTAAAACCACACCCATTAGGATGGCTAGAATCAAAAAGTCAAATAATAGCAAGTGTTGGCAATGATGTGGAAACTGCGATCCCTGTCCACTGCTGGTGGGAATGCAAAATTGCATGGCCTGTGTGGAATCCCTCAAATTATTAAACATAGAGTTACCAAATGACCCAGTAGTTTTACTCCTGGGCATATGCTCAAAAGAAATAAAAATATATAGCCACACAAGAACTTATATATAAATGTTCATAACAACATTACTCATAATATCCATAAACATGGGGACAACCCAAATGTCCATCCACTGGTGAAGGGATAAACAAAATGTGGTATATCCAAACAATGTAATATGTGGCCATAAAAAGGAATGAAGTACCAAACATGCTACAACATAAATTAATCGTTAACACATTATGCTAAGTAAGTAAGGCCAGGCATGAAAGAACATATATTCAATAAATCCATTTACATGAATGTCCATAATAGGCAAATCCACAGAAAAAGACAGCAGGGACTGGTGGGAGAGGAAGGTGGGGTATGATTTTAATGGGCATGAGGTTTCTTTGGAGGATGATGCAAATGTTCCAAAATTATATAATGGTAATGGTTGTATAATTCTGTGAACATACAAAAAACTAATGAATTGCATATTTTAAAAAAACAATTCATATGGCATATATCTCATTAAAACTATTATTTTGAAAAAAGAAAACATAAAGAAATAAAATATAGATCAGGTATTTGGTAAAAAGCAAGAGCAAATAATTTTGATAGAGTATCCATTGGCAGTGTATATTTTGTTTTCCCTTTTCTATATTTGACATGGTCTTTGATTTGCAGAATTATGATCCTATGGTCTTATAAGATCTTTAATCCTTTTAGATTAATTTCGATTAAGGTTTATCTTTTTAAATTCTTTTTCTTTATTGTTGTTTAAGTACAGTTGTCTCCATTCTCCTGCCACCACTTCCCCCCACTCCACCCTGCCTCCCACCTCTCACCCTCAATCTTTGCCCCCTTTGGCTTTATCTATGAGTCCTTTATACATGTTCCTTGACAACCCTTCCCCTTCTTTCCCCCTGTTATCCCCTCCCACCTCCCTTCTGGTTACTGTCAGTTTGTTCTTCATTTCAATGTCTCTGGACATATTTTGCTTGTTTGTTTTGTTGATTAGGTTCCACTGATAGGTGAGATCATGGTATTTGTCTTTCACTATCTGGCTTATTTTACTTAGCATGATTAAGGTTTAAAACTAAAGTGGTTTTTAGCTTCATTATGAGGTAAACAGATTTACCTTAACTAAAATAACCCATTCTCTAATTATTCTGAGGTTTTATTATATTTTACATAATAGATTTTAGTAGTGTGAAATTCAAAATAATAAATATGTCTTACTTTTAATGATCTGATCTCAATAATTCTTTTTGCCTCATTGGCCTTATTTTTGTGTATCTTTAGATGCCAGTTACTGGGATCCTTTTCCCAAATATCATCAAGATTCTCCTAATGATCTAGTATGCTTAGAAAGTATGGGTCTGACAATACAGATTAAATGTGGAATCTAAAGAACAACATAAATGAACAAATAAAACAGAAACAGACTCAAAGATACAGAGAACAGATTGATGTTTGAAAGAGGGGAGAGGTTTGGGGGACTGGGTGAAGAGGTTGAGAAGTACAGCTTGGTAGTTACAAAACAGATATTGGAATATAAAATACAGCATAGGGAATATAGTCAATAATATTGTAGTAACTATGTATGGTGCCAGGTGGGTACTGGGAATATCAGGGGGGAACACTTTGTAAAGAATATGATTGTGTAATCACTATGCTATACACCTGAAACTATTACAAAATAATACTGAATGTAAACAGTAATTGAAAAAATTTTAAATTAAAAAATGATATTAGCCTTTATTCGGTAATTTGCTGACCAGTTTAAAATAGGACTTTATTTCCTCCCTTGAAAATGCTCAAATCAACCTTCTGGCTTCTGGTCAGCATGTTGGGAGCTGAGAAGTCATCACTCCTGTCCTCTTAAGAAAGAAGCTGAACAAACTGAAAATCAACAATTCTTAGATCCATCCTAGAACTCAAATCACAGGGCAAACCGCTGCCCCCAAACTGGGAATGGACAGATGACGACAGAGGATCACAACCCGCTGAAGCAAGAGACCCACAGGCAGAAACCTCGGGTGGGAGGTGGGGACCAGTACTGATGAACTACCGGAGGCTCGATGGGGGCAAGATTGAGAGTTAAAAAGCTCAGCAGTGCCCAGTCTGGGGCAGGGGGTGGGGTGGGGGTGCCCACCATTTTGTAAGTTTGACCTACCAGAAATTCTCATAGAAAGGATTGGAGAAAAATTCCTTCCTCCTTCCTGTAGGGGGAGGGGGGAAATAGCCATTTGCAAGTATGTCTGAACATTCTGTCCTTTTTAACAAGGCCTGCCCTCAAAAGAAACTAGTTTACCAGAGTCTCACTGACCTGGGGAAAGGGCAATGCCCATGCCAGCCCACTGGAGCCACTAACCTAGCAGAAAAGAAATACCCACCGCCAGCCCTCCTGTAACCTGCTTGTCACACCTCAGTGAAGGAGGAGAGGGTCTGAAAAGCAATTGTGAAGGTCACAGCCCAGGGCACTGACTCACTAAAAGACTGGGACCTAAACACAGGACTATAGAAGGCTCCCCCAGCCCCATACCTTACCACATCAGTTGGGCTTCTATATAACAGCAAGGAAATAAAACTGAAGGAACAGTAAGTCTCAGAACTTATTTAAGAAGCAGTCTCTAAAAAACTCCGAAGATAACAGGAGAGACTAACGTAGAAAAAAAGGCAGAACAGAATATCCAGGAACTGTGGGACAATTACAAAAGGTGCAACAAATGCATAATGGGAATACCAAAAGGAAAAGAAAGAGAAAGGAAGAGAAGAAATACTTGAGCCATAATGAGTGAAAACTTCCTTAAATTATGCCAGACACCAAATCATGGATCCAGAAAGCTCAGAGAACATCAGGCAGGATACCTACCCCAAAACTACAACTAGGCAAATCACACTCAAAATGCAGAAAGTCAAAGACAGAGAGAAAATCTTGAAAGAAGCTAGAAAAAAAACCAATAGTTTCATGGCTATCTGATAGCACTGACACCTGTGATACATTCCTATAAAAAAGCAGCCAGATCCATTACAGTGAAAGAACAGATTCAAAATTAGCAGTTCTTTATGGCTATGAAATCTATTCTTAAACTTTGACAATGACATTTATATTAGAACAATATTCCATTAACCATTATTGACTGTTTATTAAACTACTACCACAACACTGTATTTACCTAATGAAATTCAACATTTAGATAGTTCTTAATAAACCTGCTCATTGTTTCTGGGGGAAAAAAGAAGTCAGCGAAACTTAAACATTTGTCATCTTGTTTTCTAACTCAACACTCCACTGCCAAGTTTCTGAATTTGTCTGCCCTGAAAGTAAGGTGAGGAGGACTCAGGTTCATCAAGAACAATGTCTCCAGAACTGAACTTCTTTAACAATGTACATTGGAAAGGATAGAAAAGGACTCATGGGATGAGAGAGGAGCTCAAGGTAAGAAGAGAGGCAGAGAGAAAGGACAAGCGAACCCGAGTTTTGACAGGGGAGACGACAGAGCAGCTGGTTAGATGTGACATGCAAGGCAGATGAATATGGAGAGGGAAGACTGGATGAGTGGTGCTGTGCGTCATCCTGGGAATTCCCCTTGGGTTCTTGTTTAAGAGACTTCAGGGATGGTTTAAACCATTTTTTCACGGCACATTTTGGATGTCAGGCTATTCCTTTGATATGAAACTGCAGTCACTGACCGAGAAGCTACTCAGCTTGATGTATCTTATATAAACTTTCAGTATGAAAAATGTCCATTTGGCCAAATCTGAGAAGGTCCTGGGGTAGCATTGATCAAAGAGAAATCTCTTGTCAGGGTAGAAGGAAAGCTGTCAGAGTTTGTGAGTAAAAATAGGTTGTATTAAACTAACAAATTCAAGAGAAGGTATATGAGGATACAAGACATTGTGAAAAGCACATAAATTGAGGAAACTGAAGAATATATATATTCTTGGATACATAAGAGGTTAGTCAATTATACAGCAAGATTTTGACCAAAGACTGGATACCTGGCTACAGGTGTGATGTGGTAAAAGCAAAGTCATAAATGAACAAAGCCAGAATGGATGGAATACCACATGGTCTCACTATTTCCACCTTAAGGGCAGGCCTAAGGAGGCATTTGGGCATTAAAGAATGATATAGGGAAGGGAAGCGCTCAGATTATAAATAAAAGGATCTGTACTGAACTGGACCTTAAGTTCCTTCAGAACTACAGTCAGGACTTGACCCTAGCTGATCTAAACAAATAAAGAATGCAGTTGCCTCAACCATTTCTCACACTAGTGCTGAAATGAAGAAAAACTCCCGAGGGATTAAGGTAAGTGCTCTTATTTTATTAGTTAAATAGGTATTTGTCTAATTACTTCTGTTATTTAAAAATAAGTTGGTTCTTCTACATAAGACTCAATGTCAAACTACAATGAACCATGCGACTTAGTAAAGTCCCATAAGAAAGTAACCCAGGACCAACAAAATCAGGCTGTAATAAAAAATGCAATGGTGCTATTTGTAAGGAAATGTACTCCTAGTGAAGTCCCCTGCACCACTGCCATTGGCTACATCCTCCTGGAGACATGAAGCACACATCAGTTCACTACTCCACTACTGGTACCATCTTCTGAAAGGAGAGGTCATTCCGTCTCTCATAAATCTGGCAACAGCCTTCCCTCCCTTTAACTTCCCCTCAGCCCTCCTCTGTTCTATCCAAACAGAAGCCAACACCATTTTGTCCTGCTTGGAATGTCTTCCCTATTCTCTGCTGTTTAACTTCCACCCGTCCTTCCAGGTTCACCTTGAATCTGGCCCATGGGGGGGTCTCTCCCTTTCTGAAACCTCTGAGGCATATCTCTGCACAGCAAACTGGGAAGTTAGGACTATCAATTGTCTTGTGTGTTTCACCACGGCAGGTAATTACAAAAGACTTCTGGAGGGTAAGGACCAGACTTTCATCCTCACAAAGAGCAGATGCCCCCAATGTTTACAATTTTGTGTTTTTCTGGACACCCTTTTTCTCCTCAGTACACTCTTCACCGATCAAACTACAGAAAAGGTAAACAGTTTGTTCTTAGACTACAAGCACTGTGTAATGGAGCAGAGATCCCCTCCAAATGGCTGCTACGAAGCTCAAAGCCATGTGTATGTGTCTGCCAGAGAGCAAGAATAGCAGTCCCTATGACCTGCAATTGTCTTAGCTTCAGTCAAGGTTCTATTGTTATCACCTCACCTTTTTTTCTTTCACTTCCACTCCTAAAATTGATTTGTTATATTTTGTGTATCCTTGTGAACCACTCCAACTCCCTTCTAGAAGAAGAAGTGGTATAGAAATGAGACAGACGTTGGGAAGTATACGGTAATACAGAACAGAATGCAGGGAGCGTCCTGTAATCAGGCACACCAAACACTAAAGGAGCTCGTACCAGATGGCGACAAGAATGAAGCTGGTGGTTACCGAGAGCAATACCCATTAAATCCCAAGCTCCAGGAAAGTCCTTAGTTCACAGGAAAGATAAGTAAATCAATGAAAGTACAGCGAGGAATGTCATGCCCGGGCTGCCAGGCACAGTGCAGTAATTGGAATATAAGTACATGTGAAGAATTATGATCACAGTAAAAATGCACAAAAACCATGCTAATGAAGCAAAGATGAGTAGCTTTTCATAGTTATTATGGTCGTTTTGAATCCTTATACTTAACTTAGAGAATATATTTATCCATTACAGAAAACTCAAAAATGGTCTATTTCCTTGTTTATAGAACCAAAATTGCCAAGCATTAATAACCCTACACTTACATCAAAAAATTCAGAGCGTGATCCCGCCCACTTTAAGCCTTGAAAGCAGCTGAACTATGCAGAAAAAGGCACATGCTGGTACCACAGTTTTCATTTGAAAATTATATTTTTATTCCTAGAGAGCTACACTCTTTGTACTATTTGTACTCCTAGTACAAATACTATTAACTACATGAATGCCATATGGACAAAAAAAAAAAACCCTCTCATTTTAAAACTGATCTAGTAATAAACAAAAAAGAACCTGCAGGGAGTAAGATTGCGGAGTTATCAATTAATTAATTAAGAAATATGCACTCTATATTGAGGTCCTTTCATTTTTTTTTTCAAGAAAAAGTGAACTGTTTATGGAGCATGAAAAATAGTTGGGTTGCTTCTGTACTAACTAGGGCTTAAAAATGTCCAAACCGCATCAGAGGTGGTGAGATCAGGCTTCAGCCACTGGGAGAAGATGCCACACTTCCCTTCCTGAGCAGTCTGACTTTGATTTCCTTAAGCACGGCTTTCCTAAACATGGTTCTTTCCTCTTTGAGGCAAAAAATTAAAAAACTGGCAAAATACAACTGTATTAATGGTAAACTTACTGCATTTACTTACCACAGCTAGGAAATGGAACATTTTGGCTAATGGAAAATTATGTTTGCTAAAAGTCAGGGTGTCTCCCTCTGTATAAATAAGTATCTCCTGTGTCTGTGTGTGCCTACCTGTGCATGTGTTTATTTGTATATAACCTCACACACCCCCAAGCATTTGGGCTGCTAGTATACCCACAGAATTAGAAAAGAATACACAGTACTGAAACAAAATACATGGACCACAGTTTAGTTCATCCTATAAATATACATTGAATACATTTATATTCAAAGATCACATCACTGTGGCCTTGGCATCTAGGACATCCCCAGGGTGAGATCATCTCCCAGAGTCAGGCGTGAGACATGCAAGGCCTGGTCCAGCCTTCTAACAGTTCACCACCTGGCAGGGCCATCTGGTTTACCTCTGCTGCCTCAGGACCTGCAGGGTCTCACAGGGACTGGACAGGGATCCCAACTACACTGCAAATGTGTTGCGTGGCAGCACACAGTTGTGGGTGGAGGGCCAGTAAATCAACTTGGCCTGTTTATTCTTTACACAATGTGCAAATGATCTGTACAGATAGCTTTCTTTGTAAGGAGGGAACCTCCTTCAAAGTACCTTCAAACCACAATTTCGTCAGTGCTGTCTGCCCCTGTTTCGGGCCACCTCCAAAACCTCTACCACTTGCTGTAATTTTCCACAAGAAGAAAGGGTTTTCTTCTTTAACCTCCATGTTCACATTTGTTGCTTCCCTTTGTTTTGAAAATTATGATTCATATCAGAGAAGTCCCCTTTCACACAAAGTAGGACTTTAGAAGTGAAATGTTAAAACAACTCAAACGTTCCATGAAATGTCATTTCTATCAAAGGTAGCGGGACTCCAGAAAGAGGAATCAGAATTACAATTAGGTCATTTTGGCAAATCTTTCTCAGATCTCTTTATGCGAGTATGTTTAGGGTTCAACAGACTGTGACATAGAGAATAAAGACACTAGGCACCTGTCCACAGGGAGACAGCGTGAACTTATCAAGGAGTTCATTTTGAATTTTAAATCCAGTGCCCTCTGAGTTAAACATAAATTAATTTCCCCAAAATAGATCACTTAAAGGTCAGCTCTCGTGTTTAAGTTTCCTTTGCAGTGCTGAGAAGATAGAAATGAATGAATGCCTCTTAGATTAGTAGAAATGCCCCCTAGTTTTAGACCAAATGCCTTCCTGCGCACAGCACCTTAACTGAGCAGAGCCCCACAGGGCACATCAAGAATGCTCTGCCCTCAGACTGGCATACACAGCAGCTTCTTTCTGTCCAGGCATGAGCCGTGCAGACGGGTAAGGGGGCAGGAAAGAGGAAATGAAAGAGGGCTCTTCATCAGGCACAAAGAAATGAACAGAAGTATGGCACAAATGGGGTGCTGTGTATGTGGTGAAATACATGAAGTACATGAAGTGATTCACAAAGATGAATAAAGCAGGAGAGCCTTCCATGACCCTCTACCACTCTTTACACTTCCCTAGGCAGGGTGAGGGTGAGCTCCAAGGGCTGGGAATTAAGGCAGCCTCTTCTCCAGCTGGGGTTGAATAGAAGCCCTATGCATTCAGCAAGACTCCCTGTCAAGCATAAGTCTGAAGACCCGGACCCCCAGGTGCTCCAATATCCACACTGCCTGCCTCCCATCCCACTCCCTATACTCATAACCTTGGGAAAATCAGGGCTAATTTCATCACAGCTTTCATCCCTGCTAACTACCCACACAATGGGAAGCCCAGGTCTCTTTCATTCCTCCAATTTTGATGGCCATATAGCTTCTTTCATTCCTTTCCTTGACCCTATCTCTGGCCCCTTCCAGTGCCCGAAGTCCCTTTCCTATGCTCTCCGGAACTCACTGGCAGCCATAAGCAAGGTCCCCTGTATCCTCAGCCTTCTCTCTGGATGCTCCCTGCATGGTCCTTCTGTTGTACCCTGGTTGTTCATGGAAGATACTGTGTCCCCATCCCACCAGGCCTCTCAAGGGGTGGCTGTTTTCTCCCCATATTCCTTGAGCCACAGGGCTTATAGGTGGGATGTGTGTACTTATTGGTTCTTTTTACCACATCCAGTCCACTGTCCCTCCTTTCCTCTTCTGTAAAACTCTAAGCTCAGCATCGCACAAAGTTAGACTGTACCACCCACTCCTCCTCATTCTGGGAAGATCTGGGCTCCTGGCTCCCTGTCCTTCTCCATCACTACTGTGGCCATCATTCTAGGTGAATCCAGTATCCACACAGATGATCCTTCCAGTGCTCTGGCTTCTCAGTCTTTGTCTTCCACCCTAACTCCGAGGTCACATACCAGTTAACTGAAATCCCTCCATGCTACTCTCCAACCATGACCATCTTCAATGAGAGCAACTTCAGTGACCACAGAGAGACTCACCAGCCATTGACCCTACCACTTCTCACTTGTCCTCAGCCTCCTCATTGTCTGGCCTCATTTCCTCCTTAACCAATTTAAATTCCACATTCAACTGTCATAACTACTCCTTTCCTGAACGGGGTGGGTGTAGACCCTGAACTCTCTCCCACTCTCATGTGGACCTGCTCACAAGACAAAAATCCAACCTCATTAACTTCATCACTGCCCTCAATCACATCTAGGCCCAGGGAGGAAACACAGACAGCTTCACTGAATACTCCTACCCTAAATACGTGACCGCCGGTGAGTCCTCCTCACTCCCTGGGCAACGGCACAAGTCCGCAGGGCTGGTGTCTCCAGTCTTACTCCTTCCACTTTCTCTTGAGAAAGGGATCTCTAAAATCTCTAAAGGGATTTGATAAATCTTTAATAGAAATGAATTGGCATTTATAAATAATGTCACCAGATGTTAGACTGAAACAAACAATTCTGTGATGGTAAATTTTATATGAGATTTACTACAAATTTCTAAGGTGGTATATACGTCCTGAGTTAGGATGTTTCCAAATACTCCCCTTAACACAGATTCTTATAAAACTAAAGAGAATGGATGACAGAGTACATTTAGGATTTAAACTCACCAACCAACCTTCTTTAATCCTACCCTGAGATTCTTTGTACCACAGGCTCCAGCCCTTCTGGTCCAAAGGAGTGTCCATTAGCTGCAGACCGATATTTTGAGTCTCTAAGTCTATGGAAAGTTAAGACCATTTAAAATAGTAAGATGTTAATGGAGAATAAAATTATCAAGAACTCTAAAATGGCCCTGGCTGGTGTGGCTCAGTGGATTGAGTGCCGGCCTGAGAATCAAAGGGTCTCCGGCTGGTTCAATTCCCAGTCAGGGCACATGCCTGGGTTGTGGGCCAGGACCCCAGTGAGAGGCATGTGAGAGGTAACCACACTCTGATGTGTCTCTCCTTTTTCTCCTTTCCCTTCACTTCTCTCTAAAAATAAATAAATAAAATCCTTTAAAAAGTGTAAAAAGGTTTGATGGCTATTTTTTGCACATCGGGTCAAGAGGTTATGATTTTTCCAGTGGCAAAAAATAATGATGATGCTAGAGGAAAACATCCACATCAAAAAGATATTCATGGCATATTAGAAAAATAAAACTGGATTAAGGAATGACTAAGCACTACTTTTATTTTCAAAGCTAATAAATGACCTTTCCTTCTAGAATGTGCCTTCTCTGACTTTCCAGCACCGCCACTGAGAAGACTCCATGTGCACACTACTAGATTTAAATTGCAGGTGTTTAGGATACCTAGGATACCTAATGAACTGCCAATAAAATAGATTGTTAGTTCCTTTTTATAAAGTGCCAAAAGTGGTAGCAAAGTTCAGTTCAATGGTTCCAGAAGTCCACAAAATTGTGCCAAAATAACCCCCCCTTCAGTGTGAAGCCCCCATTGATTCTTTTCATTTCATATTCGGGTAAATACTTGAGGTAAAACCACATGTATGAACACATGAGCCATCATAAATGTTCCCCTCAGCAGATACTTACATAGACCGTACCATAGAACTGGACACCTACTGGACACCTTATTGCCTTGGAACTCCAAGACATCATTCTAGATAGTTAAGCTCCTAGGACCCAGACACTTCTCTGTATTCCTGTCACCTAGAGTCACAGCATATAAAGTCACTAAAGTTGAACTTTAGTAGAAGTTATATAAAAACAATGCCCAGTCCTTCCCACCCTTTTAATGTGCTGCCTTATTTAGATGATGCTACAAATACTTGATCAGCAGGGCCAAGTATGTTTTAAATACTGTTATTTTTTTTTTAAGAATGAGACATGCTCATGGTACAAACTTTAAACCTATACTGCAAAATACCAAAACAAAAACACTTGAAAAAAACTACTAAGATTTTCTTAAATATTCCTTGTGTGTTCATATACATACTTATACACGTTTGCAAACAATTTTGTATAAGCAGGCTCATATTATTTATTCTTGATTAGAATTGTTCTAACTCACAGTTATGTCATGAAGAGCTTTCTATAAAAATGTACACCACTGTATCATTTCTAATGACTATATAGAATTCTATGGTAAGCATGTGCTTACCATAGAAAAATAACAAGTCTCCTAGTAATGGATGCACAGGTTCTTTCTAGTTTTTCCTTTCCAAACACAAACATGCAGTGGGTATCTCTGCACACGCATTGTGTAACAGCTATACAATTGCCTTCTCTAGACAAATTCTAGAAGTTCAATTGCTGGGCCAAAGTGCAAGCACATTTTGCATCTTTATGTACAGTGACAAAGTGTCCTCCAGAAGGATTATAACACAGACCCAACCAACCACAGAGCTCGAGAGGTCTTAGTCTTGCCAGCACCACCATGTTGGGCTTTACAATCACCAACAATGTGTTTCTATTTGTATATGAGGAATAACAAACAAGTTCTAAATACCTTTCAGTCACATCTTTGAATTTTGTTTATAGTAATTTTCATTATGCATACATTTTATTATATTATAAAACAGCAATTTTTAAAAATCATTTCTGATTTGTACAACACACATGGAAAGATTCTATTACCCCAAGCTTTAAAAAATGAATATTTTCAGCTAATACCATTATTCTGAACCTTTCTGTTAGCAGAAACCCCTTTGAGAATCTGATGAAATCAGAATGACCAGAATAGTTCCCTGAAATGTAAACATTTTGCAGAAAATTTCATGCAGTTCAAGAATTCATTAACCACGTGTGTGACCATGCACAAATCATATTTTGTGTATTTATGTTTCTCTGCAAACTAAAGTAGAATGACCAAGTATTCCTCTATCACAGGACTATCAGTACAAGCATGATGAAGAATATACCCCCTGTAACTACAGGTTAAGTTGGCTCCTTCTACTACCTCCTTCTTGCAGACCCCATCCCCACTGCCTTGTTGCTCCTCCCATGGAGATTACATGAATCATTTGTGAGGAAACATGTAAAGAGGAGTTCTCTCCACTTTCTACCACTTGGCATCTCTGGCTGAACCCACATATATAAAGAGATTTGAAGAATTAGGAAAAAAATGGCAGAAAGATTTTTTTCATTATCTACCCCTGGAGCTCATCTCAGAGACCCTCTTATTTTGAAATTCAAAAATTTTTATTCTGAAATTGTAAAATTTTAATTAAAGTTTGTACTTGCTTATTAGTTATTTTTTGGCCACTCTCAATTTCTATACATCCCAATCTTTCATTTTTACCTCCCTGTAGGACAGAGTTTAACATAAAACCCTAATAAGTTAGGGGAAACTGAACAAAACTTAAAATTTATGAAAGATATAAACTATCACAGAATTAAGAGAAGCTAATAGAAAGGGAGTCAATAACTACTCTAGAAAGAGGTAAGGTACTAAAACATTATATACTGCTTCATAAGTAGCAAGGAAGGAAAACATATATAAAGTTTCATCACTACAAAAATATAAGTAGAAAGTATATTATCAAAATGTAAGCTACTCAATAACTGTGCCATATGACCCAGTGAAATTCACAAAATCAAAGTACTCTAACAATGAGTGGTTTCATGGCATCCTCATCAAATTCAGAGGAATGGACCCAGGGCAGGGTAGAAATCTGGACTGCAGGCTCTGCTACATGAGCTACTGACTGGCCTTGGGCAAGTCACTTCCCTTCTCTGGTTGTTAAGTCTCAGGTTAAACATCACATCCTCAGAAAACAAGCTTCCTTGGACTCTGGCAGCTCCCCATCAGGAGCTTCTGTAGCTCTGGTACTCACAGTTCTCCTAAGACTTGTCACTGTTTGTTCAGTGTCTACCCTCTCCATTTGATAATAAGCTCCATGTGTACAGTAACCTCAGATCCCCTGCTCCTTACAGACACAATATGAAATAGAGGGATGGAGGGAGAGATGATGAAAGAAGGAATAATTGAATCAATAAACTGATTTTAACAAATGAGGTGGTAAACCACATGACCTTTAGGGTATGCTTAGGTGTTACTGTATTAAGAGCACTTCTTCCTGCTGAATTCTATAAATGCTGGGGTTTAAATAGGTTAAAACATTTATGGAGCACCTAATTTGAATGGAGACTCACACTCAGTCTACAGGGAGGAAAAGGGTGGCCAAGGATACATGAGAATTAGGTCTTGTCCCTGCCCTTCAAAAAATGGGTCTGACTAGAAAAAAAAAACTGCATGAAACAACTAGGACAACTTTAAAGAAAGCAATGACTTCACCAGTGTGACAGAGAATCCAAGCAAGAGTGAGGGGCCCCAGCAAGAGGACTTGGGACGACTCCTGATTATGAAAGACTACTGCACAGAGAGGTGCACTGACTCCTCTGCAGCCACACAGCCAATTTAAGTGAGGCCTGACAGAAAAGAACCCAAGTCCCTTTCCTCTCTTGGTAGTGAAGGGGAATGGAAGCCTCTTAAGCCAAAAGTAGGGCTCATGCTCCTGAGAATGCAAACTCTTACCAGAGTTACAACAGAAGAAAAGGAGAGATTCAGCTCAACAAATGCAGTCAGAGACGGCCAAATCAATCCCACTGCAGACTGCTCTGGAGGCATGAAGAATTGGAAGCCATCCAGAAAATATATACTACTCCAAGGAGAAACAAGCAAGTGGTTACTGAATAAAAATGTAAGAATGGTAAGTGAAGGTAAGAGGAATGAATAAGACAGGCTACGGAGAGAAACTGTGAATGCAATGAAGCCCTCATGTCCTGAGCCCCTTCATGGGCCTCCCACAGTGCAGGCGATGCAAGGAATGCAAGAGAAGCTCCTGGCATGGTTCTCGTTCGGGAAGGCCTCGTTGTCTAACTGTGGACAGAAATATGTATTTGAGGGAAAAAAAATCCATATGTAATTCCAGCAAAGTCTCCCAGTCCCCAAATGTGGTCTCAAATTTTAATACGCAAAGAAGCAAAGCTAGGTAAACAGGGAGGCTTGGAGCAGAACTGTGAAATGGTACTTTGCTCCTGGCACCTCTGGGTCTCTTCAGCTGCATTCCTCTCCTGTAACACTTAGTGCCCTGCCCTATAGCCAAAAAAGGACAGGAAGGGAACCTCAGATGGACAAGATGGGGCAGGTAGAGCACATCTGACTGCAGGGATTCTGAGGGGCAGGCAGGGTGTGGCTTGAAGAAGGAAGATGTGAGTTCTTTTTCCTTCCCCGGGAGCAAACCCACAGAGCGGGTGTCAGTCCTCCCCGGGCAGTTCTTCTTCCTAAATCCTTAGGAACAGGGGAGAGCGTCCAGGAGTTGAGAGGACAGAAGTTTCACAAACTCACAGGGCAGGAAATTGAGACAGAGGGTTATTTAGAAATGAAGATGCAGTAGGATATCCAACCTAACTCAAGTGAACAAAGCAGCCACGTATTTGAGCTGCTGTACATCTCTCCTTCCATTTGTTTTTCTTTTTTTATCTTGGATTTTATCTATAATTAACAAAATAAAAACCTCAAAATCAATAGTTGTTTTTAAAAAATCCAACTTGATCAGAGGCTGTATTTTCTCCTTCTTCCAACTATGAGTAATTCTGTGAGACAGGACATATGGCTGAGGCCCTGGTGTTTCCTCTTCAGAAAGATTAACAAGCAATTTAGGGCACCCTAGTCTCACAGTTTATTGTCACTACCCTCCCTTTTCCAACCTAAAACACACTCAGACACAGTACCCCTCCCCCATCAGTGCTCCCTGAGGGAAAAGGCTGGGAGGCTTCTGTTGACTGCCTTAAAAGCTCTCCATTCAAAAAAGTTATATGAAATAATCTTTCTGATTATGAGCAGAAAAATAATCTATCTTACCTCTTCTCCAAAGAGGGATCTGGGAAGAACAAAATGTTGCGATGGATCCTTTCATACCACGAACACTCTCAAGTCTCTGTGCGTATTTCCCTCAAAAGCCACAGGTAAATATAGGACAAACCCTCAAATCTGGACAACTGGTAAAGGCACAATTAGCAATGTACATGAATAACCAAAGAATGCAGAAAAAATCCAAGCAGTTGTACTTATGCCTCTCACCAATAAACTCATGAGCGAAAGAAGAGACAAAGTTAATTCAATGGGAACCACACTTATATAGAAAATTACACCCATGTTAAAAACTAAAATCCAAATAGATCAAACTAGAAAACCAATACAAGCATTTAAGTTATTCTTTCCTTGAGTAGAAAAAATTTAAAAGTCATGTTTTGTGCATGAGACAATAAGGAAAATGGAAGAATAAGAAGGGGCAGAAGGGGTTAGGTTTTAAGAAACCAAAATTTACAGACCTAACATATGGTCTTAATCATCTGAGCGAGAGGTGGAAAACCATAACTTAAACAGAATGAACAAAAGAAACCCTCTCCACTGCACAGTCGGAGAGGGCAGGGCTGCCAGGAGAGCGTCACCACTGCCTGAGCGCACCGGTAGGCTCGCTCAGGCTAAACGTGGTATAATTGAGAATCGATATGGGGCACAGTCTGACTTGAAAGGATTTGTCCAAGAAATCCTGTTAATGTCACGTTGCATTTTATGAAATCATGTTTGGAATAAAAAACCTGTTCATTGGGCCTTGGAAAACTTTGTTATAGAGAGGTACATCTTATAATGACAGCTGTTATCATAGCATTTGATTTCCTTTTTAGATCTCGCTGTACATGAGAGAAAAGTGCTAAGAAAATGAACTGGTGCTCAAGGTTGTAGAGAGTGAGCCTGAATTAGCTGTCAGTGTCTGCTGTGGGCAGATATACCATAATCACAGGTGGAAGGAAGAGAATGTGTCCTTAGGTGCTTACTGATAGATAGGGTCAGGGGTACTAGTGTTCTATCAAAGAAAGAGAGGGTTAGAGAAGATATGGAAGTAGCAGGCAGAGGATGACGATTCAAGTGTGATGCAGGCCAGCTCTGCAATTCTGATGTTCAAGAACTTCATTAACAAGCATGTATGATGTGAGCCAACATGCAGAGCTCTGAGCTGGACGGGCGAGAACAAGGCCACAGGCAGGAGCGCACCCCCAGCACCATGCTCACAAGCATCCCATAAGGTGGGTGTTATGAATCCCATCCTACAAGTAAGAAAACTGAGTCAGAAAGAAATTAACCCAGAGAATTTTACCCAGAGTCACATTTCTAAAAACTGGTAGACACAGGATGGAAATGCAGACCTCACTAGTAGGCCAAAGGTCTATCAAGGCTATCGAACCAAATGGCCACTCAAAAGAGAAAAGGAGGCAATCTATGCAAAGAGGAGATAATGGGACCAAGGACCAGTCTGAGTAGGGAGAAGCTCGTGCATGTCAGAAGGGAAGTTGGAGTTGGTCTACGAAGAGCTATCAGGCCTAGTGAAGACACACCTTGTCCTGCAGTCAGTCACCTGGGAGCCACAGAACTGGGAATGAGACAATGATGTAAGAAAGGGGACAAAGAAATGGCAGGGTTAATGGAAGGAGGGGAAAGATGGACAAGTGTTTGGAGAAACACCAGAGGGAACAAAAAGTTAAAATAAATTAAGTACTTTTCTAACATTGGATTTTGGTCTCTCAAAGTAAAAGCATTATTTTCTAAGTTGGGGGGTGGATCTGTAAATAATGTCCTATTGCTTAATGCTTGGGAAATATTTTGCTAATGTCAATCACTTAAAAATTCGGAAGTGCTCTGATAAGAGTTCTTTCCAATAGAAAAGGGCCAGCTTTTGACAGCTAAGGGAAGTGGGTGCCTGACTGCCCTCTCCCTTGTCCATGAAGCCTCCTTTAAGGGGTGGTGCTGATAAGAGATGAGTCACATTTAAGGATATTACATCAGCCACAGTTTCACTTCTTGAAAGGTGAAGGTCAAGACTCAAGGATGGGCTTGAAAAGGAAAGGGCTGAGAAGGGCTGATCACCCCTTCCCGTGGCTCAGGGTAAGGTCAGGGCAGTTCACCACAGCTAGAGGTTTCAGCCCTGCCTTCAAGTCTCTGCACCCACAATCCTTGCCCTCTCCCTTGCACACACCTTTATCCCCAAGAAACCTCACAAGGAGTGGCCCCTGGCAGGAGAAAAATCCCAGGATTCAGATTCCAGGCTCTCAGTCGTCTTTCAGAATCTCTTTACACCCTGGAGAGAGCAGAGGTTTTTATTGTTGCTACAGAATCTTCCTGAAGGGGCTGTAAATTAGTTCCTGATTCTATGAGAACAGATACTTTTAGTTTTGTAAAATGCATATGCACCAATTTGAGTTACTTTCCTTTAGTATATACTGTAAGATTAGTACATCTTTAAAATGAAAATTAAAGATTTTAATCTGGCAATATGTGGCTATCCATATACATGTAAATCTTCCTGTTTAGAAGAAATGCAAATACATGTTAAAACAAATTGGGTACAATTCTATATTTTTCCCTTCTTATTATTATAAAAAAATTCAGTCAAGGGGATAGAGATCTTCAGAGTCAGAAGAGAAACTTGAGCAAACGATTCATCTCTGCTCTTTTCACCTCTGTAGTCACCAGCTGGGTGAGAAAGCTGATCCTCACAACCCTTCAGTAACAGACTACATTCTGTCTTCAACCAGCAGTTGCAAGAAGCCCTACTGAACTCCTCTTCTGCCTCTTTCAACAAAAGCTGCATGTCTCTAAAGAAATACTGGTTCTCTGTATGTGGCACCATCGTGCTCCACCTACTTGAGAAGTAGGAGAGCCTCAAGTGAACTCAGTGACCAGATGGGCTGTTTGTGCTGCCACACACCATTCACAGCTGTGGGGGTCCATGGGGCTGGGACTATCCTTCATACTCTGTCACAGAATCTTAGTAAGGACAGAGCCTTCTGCAACACGAGAATGCATTTCCTTGCACAGTCACACTCAATCATTGGTTCAAATAAAACTAACTCTCCAAGATCAGGGGTAAATGCACAAAACACATTATAACCCAAAACATCTCTAAGTCTATTTTGTAAGGCTATAATCCCCTAAATGACAACAGCTATGTGGAATTTATTTTCACAGTGATAAACCCAGTTATTTTCCTTCCTCTGCCAGAACTGGACTCTTGTAAACCCAGCTGTTGAATAACACTTGTCAGAAATGTCAAAACGTCTTTCCGCATTAGACAACCACAGAGCCATTATTCCTGTGGGATACACAAGTGGCTGAGAGCATCACATTTGGCAGATGCAAACTGTAAGATATCTATACAAAAAAAGTGCAACTCCTCATTTCCCAATCATCTAGCCCAGCAATTTCCCTTCCATTCTGCATGGGATGCAGCCAGGCTTCTCAAAAGAATGGATTCAGGCTTTTCCACAATTGCTACCGAACGTGGAGGCTTTGCAAATAATCTTCCAATTCTTTTTGATACACATAACCCACAAATACTGTTTCTATTGATCTCAGGAGTTAAGAATTCAGCATCCTTTCACTAGAAAGGCCTCATATTCTATCAGTCTACTCCCTGCCCCCATTGCTCCCTTCTAGAGAAACTGCCAGGACCACAGTCCTTACGAAAGCACACAGCCCTGGGGCTCAGCTTTTTGGACAAAAAGAGGGCATCAGCACCTCTATAATTGCCTGGTATAAAACCCGTAGGGATGATACTTAGTATCAAACTATTGTATTCCCCTTCTTGGTCCATACACAGATCGTCAGTTAGGCTGTAGGGACAAAAAGTGGAGGTAAGGGAGGCTGGCATGAGGAGAGAAGCCAAAGTGGAAGTGCTGAGCCAGGTGAATGACCAAGAAGCAGAACACAGGTTGACCAACCACTGTTAGTGCAGACACATGCAGGAGTGGCAGCAGATCAAGAACAATCTTCCCATCCTGAGTTAGTCCCATCTCCATGAGTCTGGCCAGCCTATAGCTCCTACAATGCCCCTGGGATTCTTTCCAACTTGCCACGATTGACATAGTGTTTTCTTTATTATCTCAGGCATCTTTTCTTAAGGTAACTTGAATGTGTTTCTGTTCTTCTGATCAAAGGCATTTATGTGGGCCCCAGAACAAGATGTCTGAAAGTGTTCCCCTTCTCTTTACCAACTACAAACCAACCTCAGATCTCCCCTCTGTATCCTACACATAACCTCATAAATTTGGGGGCTACTTTGGCAATATCTGCAATCACAGACAAAGAAAGCAAATGATTGGCAAAGCTTATCTCCCTTGGATTGGTTTTAATTGCCCTGTTGCATTTTTCTCTCAGTAGATCACTGACACATGACCACAATTTACTTTTGAGCAGATGCAAGAAGTTTTGCCACAGTGAGTCAAGAAAACCCAGCATCCTATGGGAGCCTGAGTAGTCTTTTTACCCTCTGAGTCACTGGCAGGTTCCCCTGTGGCTTCTGGGTTGATTTCAAGCCTTAGGAGCCAGGGTTTACATTGGTAAAAACTCATTCTTTTGATACTTATAGAATAAAGTTGGCTCTCAAAGCAGGTTCAACTTTGGAAAAGGTCAGGTCACATGAGAAATTAATAAGCCAGTCCCTCAAAACACCTACATCTTCCCCAATTGTAACTACTCCTCCTTCCCCTGCCAAAAGACACCATTCATTCTTCTAGAAGACAGTGATTCTTAATTGCATGTATTTGGAAGTATGGGGGGACATATTGGTTGACCCATGACTTGGCTAGAGAAATATGAGCATTTAGTGACCAGGGATACTAAACATCCTGTAATAAACAGGAAAGTTCCACACGATGATTAATTGATCTACCAAATGAACCATTCTATCAAAATGCTAACAGCACCTCTTAGCCCCCTCATGCAGGGAAGACTAAAGCAGGAGAGAAAGGCAGGCTGAAGAGAGGAGGGTAGTAAGAAAACAAACAATGCCCCCCATCAGAAGCAAGGCCACCGAGCAAAGGCTACCCAAGGGCCAATCTCAGCACCCATGCACTCCCCACCCTCATCCTTAGCAATAATACTCACGGGGTGCAAACTCCTTATTCTCATTCCCTCTACCATGCAAAACAATCTTGGGTTCAGTTAGATTTAAATTATATCTTTTAAAAATTGTCTTTATTTCCACAGCTTTTCATCTGTTCTAATTATGATAGTTTCTGAGCAACTAATATTGGTAATAATAGATAATATCAACTGAAAATTATTCCCTGTTGCTCAAGGGCTTAATTACTAAATTTGTGCTGTAATATGTCTGTTGGAAAATTTGCTTTGGAGACTAATTCCTTAGGGAATAATTCCTCAGAGGTTACTCTCCTGAATTATTACCCTCTTATGAAACACTTTTTTGAGCCATGCTGGGACTTGGAAGATGAGGAAATGAAAATTCTCATGCCACCTCTCCCAGGCTTTTTGTTAAGCTTCAGGCAGTACCAACAGAGGGATACTGCACAAACAAGCCTCAGCTCCAAGGGTCTGGGCATAAAGAGACCAAATGGAAAGAGACAGCTCAACAGCCTTGGTTTAAATTTGGAGGTGCTACACTTGGTTACGTCAGAGAGACAGTCTCAGGGCACTTTCTGTAACAAACAGATGCTGCAGCAAAGGTAAAACGTTCAGCAAAGCAGGACTTGCAGACCAAAAGGCTCCCCAGGATGTAGCAGTCCAAAATGCAATTCTGGTTAAAAAGAGTTTAGGGTTTGTTACAACAAGAGCCCACGATCACTGCAAATGTGGGTTTCCATGAAAGAAGGCCCTTCTAGACTACGGCCACGGTGCCCAATAGGTCTTGCTCTGGCTATGGACACAGTTTGTGTCTGTGCTGTCTCCTATGGCATCACCAACCACATGTGGATACGGAGCACTTGAAATGTGGCTAGTGCAAATTAAAAAAATGAATATCTAATTTTATTCAATTTAAATTAATTCAAAGAAAAAGAAACCCATGTGGCTAGTGGCTCTTGTCTTGGACAATGCAGGAAAAAGCTCAGACCAGGTTTTGGGAAAATGATCTAAGTGGTTAGCACAAGAAAAATCTTACATACCTTCTGACCACCTGGAAAAATACTTTTCTCAGTACCCTCCCCACCACCAACACAATTCATTAAGATGTCACTACATCAGAAATCAGGAGAGCAGTGCTTCTCAACTTTCTGTCTCCATCAGGGTAACCTGGAGGTCTGGTTAAACACAGAGTATTAGACTCACTCCCAGAGCTGCTGATTCAGTAGGTCTAAACACTTCAAACAAGTGCCCAGGGGATTCTGATGCTGGTGATCCAGGGCCAAAACTGAGTAGCACTAGAATGAAAACATGAATATTCAGACCCCCCAGCCTGCCCCTATCAAACTGGAGCTATTTTCGTTTGTTACCTTTCTGCTACACTAAAGTGCCTCCTTCTTCAAAGTACATAGCATCCTTCTCAAATATTCTGACACAGTTTGCTTAAAACCTACGACCCTACATGTATGACAGAACGTAAATAAACAAGACAGTCTAAGATGGCTTCTCCACATATTAAATCCACAGTGGAGCACATTTGTTGTAAGTTTCTTGAGTGTGTCTACTAATTATAAGGACCGGATGCTCAGCAAGGCTGAACTCAAATCTGCCAAGACAGTTCACATCTAATACCTGCACTGGCCCTGTCTGAGAGCCAACCTGAGGCTTTTTATTAAAAAGACATAATATTGTACTTCAGATCAGGCTGGGGAGGTGACCTCTCTCACCATTCCAACACGGAGTAATGTAACAGTACCAAAAGAACACATGTCACATTAAAGCATTTTGTTTATCATTCACAGGGAATGTGTTGAAAATACCCCTTTCCATATTAACAAAGAAGAGAAGAAACAAGTATAAAAGTTCTAGGATAAAAACAGCTTTCTCCGAACATTCACTGGTCTTTACCTTATTACCTGCAAAATCTATTCTAGGATCTGTAATCATTCAGGAAGATATTTTTCTTTGAGGGGTTACTTCTTTCTGTTCTTTGGTCTAATTATACATGAGTCCCTTTAACAGTAAAAGATCACCTTGTCAAAAGTAATGTCTTTGCTTCTCCAAGTAGCCTTCTTTCTGCATACTCCACTCTCCCATTTTTAATTGAATTTATTGGGGTGACATTGGTTAATAAAATTATATAGGCTTCAGGGGTAAAATTCTATAATACATCATCTGTATACTGTATTACGTGTTCCCTACCCGAAGTCAAGTCTCCTTCCATCACCATTTACCCCCTCTTTACCCTCCTCCACTTCCCACAAGCCCCTCTTCCCTGTGGTGACCACCACACTGTAGTTCATGAGGTATTCTGTCGTGTTTTGTTTTGTTTACCCTTCACCTTTTTCACTCAGTCCCCTACCCCCTCCCCAACTTTCCAAAAGAAAGACTTCAACCAGAATATAGTGTTGCAATAAACTAGAACATGAAGTCTTTAAGTAAAATCAGAATCCCGGACGGTTCATCACTTCCCACACCACTGGCCCTCTGCCCCTCTTCAAATGCCACTGCTGCTCAGTTACTGCCATCACAAGGATTACAAGCGATCATTGGGTCCTGGAAATCTGGTGAGCCAGGTAATGTTTCTTAGCATTTGTAGAGCTCCCAAGTAGTCACACAGTAACCTATGTATATCACCTTATTAGGTTATTGAGTTATTAATACTGTGTCTGTTTTGCTGGTAGGGAAACTATACCAAAATGAGGCCAGAAGGTTAAAACACAGTCCCAGGGAAACTCAGAGCAAGATTAAATCACTGTGCTCCTCCAGCAGCGGTTCTCAACCAGGGGCAGTTTTTCCACTCAAGGGCATTCAGGAATGTCTGAGGACATTTGTGATTGTCATGACTGGGGGGAGGTAGCACGACTGGCATCTAGTAGGCAGAGGCTATGGATGCCACTAAGCACACTACAGTACCCAGGACAGCCCCCCAACAACAAGCTGCCTAGCTCAGAATGTCAATGGTACTGAGATGGGAACCTGATTCCCCAGCTTCTCTAACATCACTTTTTTTGCCCTCTAATCAATAGTTAATGAATGGCTCTCTGTACAATTTGATCCTCATACAGTACTTACACAGAAACATGCCAGTCAAGTACTATTTTGGCATGCTACACTTTCTAGTCACTTCTAAAACAGAAGATACAATTGGTTCTTTGTATCCATGGATTTCACGTCCTCAAATTCAATCAACCATGGATTGAAAATATTTGAGGACTAAATCCTACAAAGTTTCAAAAACCAAAACTTGGATTTGCCACGCACTGAGTTCTACACTGACTCCACAGGAACAGAGTGCTAGGCACACCTTGCTGGAGCCTGTATGCAAATATAGGTTATATGCAAATACGGTACTACCTGGAACAATCCCCCACAGACATTGAGAAAATGAGGAAAGAGCAAAGTCCAGCTCCTGTTCTTTTAGGAGAAAACCTGGATGAGACCAGGTCCCTTCGCAGGCAGCTTCCAGGCACAGGGCTACGGTCTGAGTCTGAGTGCTTGTCTGGATTCTTCAGTTGTCGGCACACTTTGCAGCTGCCTCTTCTCTGCTTTGCTTGTCTCTAAGCAGGTGCATCACTCCGGAGCAGCAGTGATGTATGTTTATGGGAATCTCCAGAGAGCTACAGCCCCTCATTGTCTGTTTTGTTCAGTACATTGTACTCACCACTGAGCCACGTGAGGCACCAAAGGACACCAGCCTTCCTGGGTGCCCTCTGTCTGAGTCTGGGTAATGGGACATTATCTGACTAGGGTTCCACAGTATTGAGCTAAGCTGCTTAATCAACCCTCCATCCAGTTTTTCAGCTGAGTACTTTTTTAAAAAATCCCATCCCTCTTTCCCACCCATCCTTATCTCTGCTTAGATTTATATTAATTATAGTTTTCTCTTTATGGAGTCTAGTTTTAGTTTACACACCAGAAGTTGAAGAGCTCAGAAACGATGGGGTGTCCTCTCCACCCCTCCTTCCTGAACCTCCATACAGACACTGAGGAAGATACATCAAACAGTAAATTTCTCCTTTTGGTCTCAAAAATCTTCAGCATAAATGAAGATCCAAAGCCAACTTTGGCTATAATGTTCCCAATGCCCACGGCCATTGCCAGAGGGACTGCAAACAGAAGAGGAACTAATGGACATATGACTTCCAGTGACACAGGATAAAAAAAAATGGAACGGACAGAGCCACAGGCTTTGCTGGTGCCATTATCTGCCAAACTTGGAATCATCAACTCTCTGGTAAGCTGTTCCCCCTCCTGGAAAAAAGTCATTGATGAAGGAAAGTCGATCCACGAAGGAGCGGGAGGCTGAGAGAGGGAAGACGAGCCAGCTGATAACAACATGAAATGGCGACGAGAAAGAAACAGGCCTAGCTCCCGTCTCAGGAAGGGCCCAACAACTACCTCCTCACACATGTGAGTACGTTCCATGCAAACTCATTAAAAATTCTTGAGTATTTCTATGCACAGCTTCCATCCCATCACTCTAATCATGGTTTTATCTTCGTAATTGCTGATTTATCACTGTGTCTATGAATTGAATCAATAAAAGGTTTGAGAACCTTCCATAGACAGGGCACCCCACTACACTGACTCCAAGAAACTGTTGAAACAAGAGCCTCTATGACTCAGTAAAATCAGAGAAACAACGGCGGAGAGTGTCTTTGACTTACCCTGGAGTAGGGGGTGTGAGAGCCTTCAAACACACTTACATCCTCACGACCCATCAGCTCTGCTGCTTTTCACTACTCACTTCTGCATGTTGGATGACGACCGACTGATCACCAACTGTCAAAGATGAAGAATGAATGAATGCATTAGACCAAAAGACCAATCACTTCAAGCCCCAAACCACTGCTCAAGTGAGTATGTTAAAGTAGGCTGAGTGCCTAACATGGACCCAAATGCACGTAGTGACTCAAACTCAATAAAACTTTATTTCTGGTTTCTGTATACATACTGGACAGGTGAACAGGTGAGTCGATGGAGTGGCCCTCCCTAATCAGTGATCTAGGCACCCAGGCTGAAAAAGTTCTTTGATCTTAAAACCATAATTTCCAAGCTTGCCCCAGGGGACCTCTGCATTCCAGCCTGCTAGGAGTGTAGAACATGGAGGAACTCACATGGGCACTCTCTCTTGCTGTGATTGTTCCCAGAAGTGGATCACAACACTTTTGCACATTTATCTACATTCTCTTAGCTAGAACTCAGACACATGACCACAACTAAGCCCATAGGCTGCCAGGCAGCTAGTTAGTCTCTATCATACAATCTTGAGTCTAGCCAACCCCAAGAAGCAACATTAGGTTTAAAGTACAGAGTTCTGGCCCTGGCTGGTGTGGCTCAGTGGATTGAGCACCACCCTGGGAACCAAAGGGTTATTGGTTTGATTCCCAGTCAGGGCACATGCCTGGGTTGTAGGCCAGGTCCCCAGTAGGCAGCATGCCAGAGGCAACACACATTGATGTTTCTCTCCTTCTCTTTCTCCTTCCCTTCCTCACTAAAAATAAATAAATAAAATCTTAGAAAAATAAAATAAATAAAGTACAGAGCTCTAGGTCAGACACTAGCACAGTTTAGTTACTTAACAATTGAGTCTTTGTTTCCTGATTTTCTTCTATGTAAAATACTGTTTTCCTCATTGACCCAGGAGGTCAATGTGAGACTCAAAAATGAGACATAGCATTCTTCATATTATAACATGCATGCAGAGCACCTGGGCATCTTGATAGAATGCAGATTCTGATTCAAGAGGTCCTGGGTGGGGCCTGACATTCTGCATTTCTAACAAGCTCCCAGAGGATATCAATGCTGTTCCTCAATCACGCTTTAAGTAGAACAGAGGTGAAGAATTACAGAATCTGTCTGCAAAACACAAAGTGATTTGCAGGTATGAAAACTTCTTATCCCAGCACTGACTATGCTTGTAAATGAATTCCCAATGAGCCAGCATTTTTAGGACATGTTTAGCCTACGTACCAAGGGGAATTTTACGGAGTCACAGGACTTAGAACTGGAATTTCAGTGGTCACGGCTTTCTTCTTATATTTGCCGGACAAGGAAGCAAACTCAGAGAAGTCTATGACGCCTCCCAAATCTCACAATAACTCAGTGCACTGGAACCAGAGTTCACAAGTTTGATTTTTTTCTGTAACATAAACTCAACTGACAACAACCTTCTGAAGAAGAAAAGGTCATTTTTTATTCTTCTTCTAAATCAAGAACAAATACTACTCTGGCCCATACCCAAAAAATTACCAGGAGGTGACATCCACCAGCATGGGTCACCACAGTACCAAATGTCAGCAAGGCATCACAGGACAGACATCAAGAGCTTTTCAAGCAGGTGATCTTCAAAATGTAGTGATCTCCAAACTGACACCCCACTTGTTCAGAATGTGACTTGAACACAATTTAACTTCTGCATACCTTCTGGCAAGATCAAGAGTTTTTATTTTCAAGATATACAAACTCTGAGTCACTCATATTTGGGAACAATTTGAAAAAGAGAGAACCTGGAGTTCAAACAGAAAGAAAAATAAGAGAATGAGCCAAAGAGGAGCAGTGATTTCTGTGGTAAATCCTAGGGACCTCAAGATTTTTTATCCCTGGCATGCAAATCATTTTCCATCTCTGAGACCACGGTGAGTCCTAAAAGGTAAAATGTTAGGGTCACAGAAGGAAAAGATAGGAGTCAAAAACTCTTAATTCATAAGTCAAAAAGGCACTGACTTGTCTGGAAATCAAATCAAACTGGGGAAGAAGGCTCTAAGTATGCATGTCATCTCTAATAAAGCACTGTTGAAAGTGTTTTGGTAAAGTTAGGAGGAAGTACTTATTGAACAAGGAATGATAAATGGCAATCAATACTTGCACATCCATTATCAATTTAGGATGGCTAAAATGCTACTAGGATCTTCACTGAATGAGCAATTTGAAACAGTTTAATAAAGGTAAAATGTTGTTAGAACATCTTAAGTTTACTTCTGTGTTCCATCCCCAAACCCTCTTCCACCATAATTTCTTCAGCTCCTCAAAAATTCTCCCATCCTGGCAGTTTTCCAGAACCTACTATAGAACTTTTACCTTGTTTTTGTGCCATGGGGCCTCTGGCAACCTGGTGAAGCCTACAAACCTCCTCAGAATAATGTGTTAAAATGTATAGAGAAAATGTATATGATTACAAAAGACTCCAATTACATGGAAATACTCTTCCATCCACACAGCCTCAGAGGGTCTATGGACCCAATTTAAGGACATCTGATCGGGGAATGACTCTTCCAGGTGAAAGTTCTTTCTTATAGGAATTTTTATGCAGAAAAGTTGAAAAAAACCAAAGATGCAAAGTAAAGAATCCTGCTCAGGATCCGTCAGTGAAGAAAGCTGCACAGAGAAGCCTGACCTTGAACTTCTACCCAAACACAACACTATTGGTGCTGTGGCTTTAAAATCCTACATTAAGAAATTACTTAGAATTTTTTTGGCTCCAGCCCTGTACACACAGCATATTCTGTGTACTAACAGCAGATGAAGAAAGGCAGCACTGGAGGAGGGGAGGCTGAGGTCAATCCCAGCATGGTCCTCACTCTCTAACCAGGTCTCTGCCATCAACTCCTCTATTCGCTTAGTCATGTCAACTTAGCTCTGAGTTGCAAGTCCCCGTCTATCAAATGAGAAGGTTGGGTTAAGCCATCTCTAGGATGTCTTCTACCTCTGAATTATTAGGATTCTAAGACAATGCACAATCATTTCTCTGAGAAGAACTATTAGTGAGATTTCTTTTTGTCCTAGGCTCACAGTATGCAAATACCTCCTAGATGAGAATTTTTCAGAGGCTTCAGGAATACCTTAAGAGAATCACCTAGCCACAGAATTTTAGACTTGGAAGAAATTTTGATAGACATGTGCCACCCCACCAATCCCTCCCAGTGACCAGGTAGGAAAACTGAGGCTCAGAAAGGCAAGAAGATTGATTTAAGGTCACATGATGAGGCAATGTTAATAGAAACTGTTGTCACTACTACCATCTAGCACCGGCAGCGTCTCAGTTTTAGGCATTGGGAGTACAAACCCGCTCATCGGTTCACTTGAAGAGAGACAGAAATAAACCTCAGATAAGCTGACCTGTGGGAGAGGAACTGCATGAGGAAGCAGGTGACTGGGGTGACAACATGCAGCAGCAATGCCCTCTACCTCCGACAGATCAAAGGTGAGGCTCTCGGATACAATGTAACCTCACCGGCAACAGCACCCACTACCCTCCAATGTCATGGCTACAAAATCCATTTCAAAAAACAATCAGTAACCAAAAATAAAGAATAACTTTTTCAAAAAAGGGAATGAATGAATGAACTCTGGCTAATAAGGTCAATAAAACCAAAGTTCAAGATTTTGGCTGCTAATGTAACTTTGGAAGGACAACATTAGCTAAGAAAATCTAAAACTTGGAAATTCCTGACACATATTCTAGGAAGCAACTGATTCAGGGTAACTTTGAGCTACCTTCTCTGGACAGCCAGGAAGTAAAGTAACCACTTACACCGGCATTATCTTTACTAATGCCCTCACTACTACCTCCAGAGAACCTAAGTATCGGATACTGATCAGGTTGAAAAGTCCCATGTGTACATTCCCACAGCCCATGTGTGTAGACTAGTTTTACATGCAAAGAATTAGTAGCTATGAAAGTGCTGGGAATTTTGATCTAATCATGATTTCAACCTCATTCAATTAACCGACATGTCTGCCACATGCTTTCAAAACCTGTGCTCATCAGTTTACCCGCGGCCTTACCCCCTGGGACGCACACATACAACCAGGGAAGTAACCACACCCACTCAATTCCCCACAACGCACATTATTCCTACCTTATATAAACAGTCTGGCTTTCAGAACTTTTTAAAAAAGATTCTCTTTGACTAAGACCTGACACGGCATTTCAAAATCTCCTAGAATAGAGGCTACACACAGCTGGTTAGCCAGCTCCGTTTTTTCCTCTCCTCCAGGAATTCCCAGAGGCAGCAGTGCCATCTACTGGTAGGGAGGGCGCAACTTGTTTTCTGGAAGCCGGTGGGTAACGTGCGCCAAGGACCCGAAAGAACGGCAGCCTGGATTTCTGTCTTTGTGAGCCCTTCTTTTCTAGAGCACATTACAAGCATAACTGATGTTTATAATCTGAGCCATGGAACCTCCACAGGAGACTCGTTCGTGAAAGGCAGGTTTTCTGGAAGCCATTGAAAGCCCCGCCAGGCTAGCCAATAAATGAGGCAACGCTGCTTGGAAATGCCTCTTCAAGGCTCCAAAGGCAAGCAGCAGAGCCTCACTGAATGGAACACTTCCTGGCTCTCCTTTCCCCCCAGTGCTTTTCTATCAGGTGATCTCACCCATGCCCCCACCTGTAGCTGTGTCTTCAGCATATTTTACAGCATGTGACCCAGGGAAGGAGCTCAGACTCTTCCCAACGTGAAGGCTCTTACAGTCACACAATGTGACACAGATCCTGCTCAGAGGACACCACTGCTTAGGCATGCAGGTCCGGCTCTAATCTCTCTCAGTAGCTCTCCCTCCTCCCCATCTCTGACCCAGGGGACAGAAACAACCGACAGGAAATGATTTTGTCGTTGCTTTGAAAGCAACCCGATTGGGCTTTTATTGAATCAAAGAATAAATCCTTGTCCTGGAGGTCACTGAGGTACGCCGCTTCCTCCAAAATGAACTAAGCCTGCCAGTCTTCCTGTTTTCCCTTGTGTATCCTAATAAGTGTTTCTCAACCTTTTCAAAACCCCTGCCCCCCTTCCAGGGCTAAACCTAAACACTGCATGCCCTCTGTGTAGTTTACGTTAGCAAAAGTGACATCTGAAAAATACACAAAAGAATACCTTTCAAAGTATATCACCTACTCCACATTCAGAATTCCTTCCTCTCCCCTGTCACATAACAGCTGAAAAACGGATCACTGACAAGTTTTTAAATTATTCCCACTAATTTGCTTTATGTCCCAATTTATCAGGTGACTACACTTCACCAGGGTCATTTGTTATATTCCCAACAAGCTTTGCGGCAACTTCTCCTACTTTCATTCACCTCAGAAAACCACCAGAAGTTGATGTGTTGCAGCTGATAAATGTTAGTTCTGATTCCCCTAATGAATTTAAGTGTTCCCTCTTTGGTTTAACTTGCCAAGTAAATTAATTTCTCAGCATGCATAGACATTTCACAGGCATGAGGTGTGTCTTAGATATATGAAAAAAAATCACATCATTCCCTTAAAAAACAAAACTTTGTATGGGGAAGGTAAGTGTTATAAAAGGGCTTTGAAGCAGTATCAAGATTTCTCAGAGAAAGCAGGTGAAAAGATTCTTGTCCACCTCATACCAGAGTAAGTTCTGAGTGGATTACAGTGAAACTCCAGCACCCAGTAAATCTCCCTAATGACAGTTAGTTGAACCATTTCTTACTGAGTAGACTACTAGACACATCAGATAAATTAGCTAATTAGTCCACCAGTGGAAAATGGAATGAACTTTTTGTATTTCATTACAAGGTGCACAGCGTGCCCTTGCAGTGCAGGCCTGGGGAGAAAGAGGAGAGCCAGGCAGGGGATGCCTTGCACACACCCTCCCTTTTTAAAGTATGACTTAAAAAAGACATCCCCACCCCACAGCACACACACACATAGCTTTTGGTACCCAGTCTTCTTTAGACATGCACTTCTCAAAGAATGAAGGAGGTCTGAATAGGTGTAATTTAGACCTTCGCTTCTCTTCTCCTTTCAGCCCATTAACACGCTGAAAGTAATTACTCCCTAGAAAAACCTCAGTTTACAGAGATGACCACCCCCTACTCCCACCCCCCACCCCCGCCCTAGGCCCCTGTCTTCTTGAAGAAGAATCTCCAGCGATGGTCTGGTCTGCAGTTCACTGCAGGCATTTCCCTCCACACAATTTACCAGTCATCAGTTTCACTGCATCTGTAATTCCTTTTTGTAGCCTCCCATTTAGACCTGCTCTACCAAGACCCAACTGCTTAAAAAAAAAAAAAAAAAAAAATCCGCCTCTTAACGAAGCCCTGGATTCCTTGAGCAGGCAGGCTTCAGGGGTTCGATTTCGGTGCAACTCCGGGCTGAGGGCTCGCGGGCAGGTACCGAGAAGCCTTTCATGGGGCGGCACCAGCACTCGGAACGGCGGTCCTGCCCCCAGCTCGCCGGCACAGCTGCGCTAGGAATTCGGCTTCGCGGGCCGCCGCCGGATTAGTTGGGTCCCGCGGCTTGGCCAAAGTGACACTACATTTTTTTCCGCTCTCACGTGTGTGTGACAGGTCCTACTGCATTAATGCCATTTTCGCCCTGGCCCCGGCCCGGCGCCCCTGACGCCCCCGCCGCACCACCCTCACTCACCCTTTACCTGGGGAGGGGGCCGGTGCGGGCGGGAAACAAAGGCGGAGGAGAGACTGCCAGGGGGGCAACTCCCCTCGGGTGGACCCGTCACCGCGGTGAGAGGGATGGGGAGTTGCGTTACAAGGTAGGAAAGGGGAAACCGAGGCACGGAGGAGGTGGCTGAGCGCGGGTCCGCATCCTCCCCGAAGCGGGACTGCCCGGGCGGGTGGACCCCAGATCGCCCCCAATCAGCCCAGCCCTACCCAACCCGGTCGCCAACACCCGGGCGCGGACAAGCTGTGGGCAGCTCCGCGGCAGCGCTTACCTCGGGAGAAGTGCTCCAGCTCCCTCCGACGGCTCTGGAGAAAGCCCCGCCGCACGCGCACGCGCACTCGCGTTCTCGCGCCTTCACTCCCCCGCGCGCGCCCCTCAGACCAAGCCCTGTCCGTCATCGTCTGCAAGAGCCAATCAGGTAGCGCGGGAGGCCCAGCGCCGGTCACGTGGTAGGTAAGCCAATCACCAAATTGCCTTCGGCAGCACCCTCTCCGATGTCCCTGGAGGTTCAGTTGCTACCCTGTGGAGCGGGTGCGACGTGTGCACAAAGGCCTGAGTCTCTGTTTTCCTAGGGCTGACTGGGGCTCCAATGGATATCTGAGATTCTAAATAGTCATTACCTGCGTGTCTTGTTAAAAGGAGCATTCTGATCCAGTAAGTCTGGGTTGGGGACCCCAGATTATTCTTTGCAAACAGCTCCAGGTGGTGATGATGATGCTCCTGATCTGAGGTCTACCCTTTAAGCAGCAAGATTTTAAGGGCATCTGTCAGAAAATGATGGTGGGAGCCCCTGCCCCCTGTTATCTGAAAGTTTCAAGACCTTTCCTTTTCCTACCTTCACTGACAGAATGCATTCCAGTGACTGACTAAATATGGTATGCCCTGGCCACGGCTCTTAGTTTGGGCATCGGCTGAGGGAAGGTGTGCTTAATTTCCACATTACCTACCCTTGGTCTCTGGGGCAGAAACCTGTGCCGATGTGATGGTTGGAGTATGGAAACCAGAAGTGGGGACTATGTATTCCTTCTACAGATCATTAGGTCACCCTAAAGCATGGGGCACATGCATCTGAGTGCCGTTGTGCTCTACCCTTGGCCAGAGAGAGGCAAGATAAGTAGTTTCTGGAAACCTACAGTCTTTTGTAGAACTACACAGGCAAACTCGGGACAAGGCATATAGAAAACACATGCAGAAAGCTGATGGTCTCAGCATCTTGGATAATTCAGGCATAAGCCAGAGAAGTTGTAAAATAACCTATTTTAGGGGTCTCAAAAATTATCCAGATATCCCGTTAGTATTTCCAGAGTCTGGAAGTGGGGAACCCCAGTGTCTCTGCCATCTCTCAAATTTGACCTAAACTAAGTATTTTCAGACTAGCCAGCCAGAATCTTTGTTGTTCAGCATAGTCAAGCTCTTGTTACCCCCAATAGTGTGCTGAAGTGATTCAAAGGTCTAAGTGCTAAATACTCCAAAGCCTTCTTCCCCCAGCTCTTCAGACCAGGCAACATGACACTGCTTCTATCAGTTTGCTCTTACTGCGTGTGAAGGTGATCGCACTGCCTCTTAGATTAAACTGCACCCTTTCAGTGTGCCTTGGGCCTCTCTGTCTTACCAGCTCCAGAAGTGAAGCCCGCCCAGCAATTGTAGACATTGTTCATCACATTTCTGTCAGAGGTGGTATAGCACAAAATTCAGAGTTTTGGGGAACACATTGCATGGGGCACCACAGTGGTACTGGCTGTATAACAAGCGTAAAGAAATGTCTACTTAGGAAAACTATGGCCCTGGCCAGGTAGCTCACTTAGTTGGAGCATGGTCCCATTCACCAAAAGGTTACAAGTTTGATTCCCAGTCATGGCACATATACAGGTTGTGGTTCGATCACCTGTTGGGGCACATGTGGGAGGCAATCAATCAATGTTGATCAATATTTCACGGTTACATCAATGTTTTGCTCTCTCTCCTTCCTCTCTCTCTCTCTCTCAAATCAACAAACATATCCTTAGGCGAGAATTAAAAAAAGAAAAACATGTTTATGAACAAAGACTTGATGGGGGAGTGAACACACAATAGAGTGTCCAGATGATGTGTTATAGAACAGTGCACCCGAAATCCATACAATTTTGTTAACCAGTGTCACCCCAATAAAATCAATAAAAATGGAGAAAAATATTTGCAAGTTTCAAAGAAAGTTGCTTTTGCTGTCATTAAACCAGTGGTTCTCCAGCCGGACTGCACAGGAAAGCTTTTAAGGAAAGAAATTTTGGGGTCCTGTGCCCGGATTTTCCAATTGGGGTGACAAGTGGGGCCTGGGCAACTACAGGTTTAAAATATTGCTCAGGTGATCTGCAGGCAGCTATGCCGGAGAGCACCTGCATCAGCTGCCAGGCCAATGGACTCATTCTTCAACAAGAGAGAGCCAACACTGTGACCCAAATCACTAATCACATAAAGACTCTGAAAACAGAGGAAAGTGTCCACATAATTTGTGAGAACAGATTTTTTTAAAGGCCACAAATAATGCATAGATAATAAATGCTCCAAAAACGATTCAGTGGAACAAACTGAAAAATTGAAAAGCCAGGTCCATGACTAGGTTTAATTCCAGTTAATTAAGTAAATGCTGCAAAAAGAACCTGTTACCTTTTATTAACTGTAACAAACTGATCAACTCTCTGGTTATGTCGTCACTGGCTTTACACTCTTGTTAACAAAAAGCCAATTTCTATTTGTATATCATAGAGTTATTCTCTATTACCCAAAGTAACAGAATCACCTGGAGTACTTGTTAAAATGCAGATTCCCAGCTGCCCTGTCTATCCCCCCAGCCCTCACAACCTCATCTAGCCTCTCTTCTGTAAAAATTTCCAAGCCAATACTGGTTAAATTTGAGTTCAAGATGTACCTTGTGATACAGAACATCTAGATACTAATGGCAAAATCTCAAGTAAAATAGCTGTGCTATTAGTTTAGTTTGCCATGCTCCCTAAAGAAAGGAGGGGAGTCTATTTTAAAGAATTCAAAGAAGGTCTCAATTCTCCTTGGGGGAGTTTTACCAAATTCTGTTATTTTTTGAAATAAAGTGATCAGTGTCTGGATCTTGGAAAGCTGTTGTCACTCAGAGGTTTTCTGTGGAGTGACATTTGCCATAGTGGGGTGTGACCTAGTTCTTCACTGAATTAGTGGGGCCCCCTCAGAATGTCCCACCAACAATAGCTCGAGAGTGACTTTATTTGCCACATCAGAAACATGGAAGCCCAACGTGTGAGCCCAAAAACTAGCTTTCTTCTTGCTCTGACACTTTTTAAAAATATATTTCACAGCATTTAAATGGGGGAGAAATTTTTCTCACCTTGTAAACTTGTAACTTTATCTCCTGGGTAAAATAAGGACAGTGTGCAGTGATATTTAACTAGCATGAGTAATTTAAATTTTTAACTAGAAGGAAAGCATTTCTGTTTCTCTTTGCGAGTGTCATTGTTACAGAAAGAGGCAACAAGAAACAAAGAGATTCTTGCTTGAGGAACTTGAAAAAGAACATCCAGGCTGGTATTCAGTTTTTGTTTTTTAGACTGCTTGCTTACATATGTAACCTGGCTATCCTGTCTCAGGAAATGGGTATGCTAGTATGTGATAAAAATCACAAGGTCGTTTAAGTAGTCCCTGGCCCCTCAGGCCCCATTACCTCCTAGAAATTCCTTAACAAGATTAGGTATATGTGAAAAGAAAAGAAAGATGAGATATAAACTCTGAGTGTCCAGAAATTCACCCATTGCTCAATTACAATCAGAACCCCCTATAGACTGTTTTATAATTGCTAAAGTATGTTTTTATCCCTCTACCAATAATAGCTTCTCTAAACTTAATTGATTCCATTCATAAAGACCCACAGATTACCCAAGATTCTAGTCATCATCTGTCATATAAATCCAGCCAGGATGAACATTTTAAATCTATGTATCTGTGTTTTAATAACTGGTACCTTCTTTTCCACTTAACTGTAACTCTGTACCAATTTGGTCTAACACATTGGACATTTTTAGGTATGTTTTTATTCATTATATCCTTTATATTGTCTGTAAAGAACACAAACATTCTTTTTATTTTATGATACATCAGGCTTTCAATGTATATATAACAATATTATATGCTCCTCTATACCTCTCTGACTTAAGAAATAAAACATTATTAATAGAGTCAAAGTCTCCATGTACCCCTTCCAACAATTTGATTTTCTTTAGAGGGAGATATCACACTTAGCAAACTTAGCCACAAGACAGAGAGTAGTTTATGGAAGGAAACACCATATTGTATGCATATAACAGAAAACATAAATGTAAATGAGCAAAATTCTTACCAAATAAAATGCTTGGAAGTTCTAAACTGATATAAGAAAAAGATAACAGAACTGGAAATTCCATGTGGTCCAACTTTGGTGCAGGTAACTTTCAGAAGAAACCACAAATAGGAGCAGGGGTAAGATGAGGAATGAGGTCTCGTTCATTCAGTGAAAACATGATATGGGTCCTGTCTGTCAGCTCATGCTGGGTTAACTAAGCCATCACAGTTCAAAACGAAAAGTGCCATATTACAAGCAGGGCACACACCACTGTAAGAAAGCAGGAAGAAATGTCTCTGGCATGTCCTGCCAGCCATCTCCACCCCTCACCAGCCACTTCTCTGATGTTATCCCCAGCCCTCTGTCCCTTGATAGATAACTCAACTCCAGACACATCGACCTTCACTGTTCCTCAGAAATACCAAGCCCACTCTTGGCTCTGGCTGACACACTCTGCCCCACCTTGCGTCTGCAGGGCCCTCCCTCCCTCACTGAATTAAGGTCTATGCTCAAAGAACTTACTGTCAAAGAGAACTGCCCAGGTCAAATTATCCAAAGTAGCGCTCCCTCCCACACCTGTCCTCTCTAACCCAGACTTTCTTAACCAAAGGTCCATGAGAGCACTAAGCCCCACTACAGAAAATGATACCCATGGCTGTTTCCCCCCAGTTCCAAAGATGGTACATGGCTGGCAACATTCTAGCTGCACCGAGCAAAGTTAACTCATTGCATATAAAGAGTGCCTTAGGGCATTAGAGCTTGATTCTCTGGTAGGACTGGTAAAGAAGGGCTGCTCTAAATTGTCATCCTGCATTATTTTTTTTTGTAGCTCCTATCAACATATCACACATTATTTCTTCGTTGTCTCTCCACCCCAATCCTCACCAGAATAGATAGATGCCCATGAGTTTTGACTCTGGCACATGCTTACCCTGGTGTCTAGAACTGGTACATAAAAAAGTATTTGTAGAATAAACTTCACAGATAGAGTTGTGTTATGGCTTCTCATATAAACTTATCATTGTAGAGAACAATTCATATTGAAATTTCTCCATATGGAAAGATGTGTATTGATGGGTTGGCCAAAAAGTTCATTTGAGTTTGTTGTTTTGCTGGTTTTTTTTTTTTTTTTCAGTAAGATGGCCCTAGTGGTGTTTAGTTGTCTTTAACTTCATGAAACAGTTTTGTTAGATTGTATTATGAAAGCTCTCATATCAGCATGCATTAAAAATACTTACCAAAATTGGTGAATTTTGGTGTAGCCATTTTAATATTGAAGATGGAAACAAATAAGTAACATTTTGGCACATTATGCTTTATTATTTCAAGAAAGGTAAAAGTGCAACTGAAATGCAAAAAATTATTTGTACAGTAGAAGGTGCTGTGACTGATTGAACATGTCAAAAGTGGTTTGCAAAGTTTTGTGCTGGAGATTTCTTGCTGGATGATGCTCCATGGTTGGGTAGACCAGCTGAAGTTGATGACGATCAAATCGGGACATTGAGAACAATCAACGTTATATACCACATGGAAGATAGCCAGCATACCCAAAACATCCAAATCGATGAAGTTATTCCCAGACAAGAAAAAACTTAAGGAGTTCGTCATTACCAAACCATTATTATATGAAATGTTAAAGAAACTTATTTAAGAAAAAGAAGATCAAAACTATGAACAATAAAATGGCAGTAAATACATATCTATCAACAATTGAATCTAAAAAACAAACCTAGCCAACAAGAACAGAGACAGAATCATGGACACAGAGAGCATTTTGGTGGTTGCCAGATGGGAGGGGGATATGGAGGAATGGGTGAAGAGGTGAAGGGATTAAGAAGTACAAATAGGTAGGTACAGAATATCCATGGGGATGTAAAGTACAGTATAGGAAATGGAGTATCCAAAGAACCTATACACATGACCCATGGACATGAATAATGGTGTGGGGATTGCCTGAGGGAGTGTGGGATGCTGGGTGAAGGGAGGCAAAGGGGAAAAAAACTAGGACAACTGTAATAGCAGAATCAATAAAATATAATTTAAAATATAAAAATAAAGTTATTGATAAAGTGAAAAATGTATCATTTATTTTACAGAAAAAAACTAAACAGACTTTCTGGCCAACCCCAATACAAATTACCCAAGTGAAATAGTGAAACCAAAATGTTAAATGGAACTGGGAAAGCTAAAAATGTTTGTCCAGATAATAATAATAGAAGGCTTTAATTATCAGAACACAAAGTAACCAACTGCTCGATCAAGATGAGAAATGTGGGGCGGGGGAGGGGGCCGTGGGCTGGATGTTAATAAATTGAGCAAGGCTTTCTAAATCACACAAGGACAGGCAATTGAGAGAACTTTCATCCTAAACAGGTTCAGAAATGGACCCGGGAGATTGCTGTGGGTGAGCCACTAAGCAAAAATTAATAACATAATTAAATTCTACATCCTCTTGGGAGAGGGGAAAACCAAGAAACCCATCCCACACATGCTAGATGTTTAAAAAGGGAAATATGATAACTATAGACCTCATTTAGGAGACAACTGAAAGGAAGGACTTAAAAAAAGTCAATAACCCACAAGAAAAGCCTATATACCTTTTCATTGTTGTTGCCTTTCCATGAAAAATATGCATCAAAAGAATTGCTAGAACCATATAAATAATCAGAGGAAAAAAAGAGGGCATTTTCCACCAAATTAGTAAGGGAGTTCATGTGAAGAAATTAAAGAAACCCAATCAATTATATATGAGGAGGGAGAATAATAACTACAACAAAAATGCTTTGAAGGGCATATTACAAGTGTCTGTGAAACCAATGAAAGGAGATTATTTCAACTTGTCAAAGGGAGAAAGTCACTTAAAGAAGTGGAATCCTTTGATCTTGGTGGGATAAAGTATTTGCTCAGGAAGGGAAAGGAGCATATTTCACAGGCTGAATTATTTGCCACAAATTAAGATACTGAAAGACTAATACGGAAGCTTCCTTTCCTATGATATCCACAAAGATGGGCTAGCTAGAATTACCTGACTGTAACAGTGACCTGTACTCAGGATGCCTTGGAAGGATGAACAAAATCAATGTGGAAAAGCCATCGTGACTGAGAGATGGAGAATCTGCAGACTCGGACAGGTGACTCGTGTATGCAAATGTGAAGCTGTCTCCCGTTCATGTAAAGGGATTCAAAAGAGAACTGAAAATGAGACAATCCCAAAGATTATTTTTCTTTAAATAGTCAACATTTTTTAAGCTTGATTATAGGCTCCACTACTTTGCCTGACAAAATAACTTAAGGAAATGGCTATTTGACTAGACCTGAATAGAATTATGCATGTCTACATTCTTCTCATTGTTTCTTATCTCTCTTGACATTAATGACCACTCTTGTGAATTTATTGGCCAATTACACTTCAAGTTGCAGGTTTAAGACAAACTGAAAGCCTAGCACATAGTAAGCATTCAATAAATGTTACTTGCTTTGAGATAGATTTTTTCAGTAAATAAATAAAAATGTGAAAATGAAAAACTGAAATAAAATAAATTCCAGGTGGTCTGTTCCTTCTTTCCTTTTCTTTATTTCTATTTTCTATTTTTTGTGCTGGGCTCCCACTGGAATTCCATCAGCCATCTCCTGCTAGAGCAGCAACAGTCATCTGACGAAAGTTGCTGCTAACACGGGACCCCAAACCATGGCCCTCCCATATAGTCTGACAGCTGTTTATGCTTCAGAGCTCTTATAGCAGTAATTGCTCCTGAGAGGATCTCGGAGTAGCTAAAGCCATATTCTCCACTTCTCCCCATTAGAGAGAACAGTCAATTCTTCCGTTTTCAAACATTTAAAAAAATTGTTTTCTCTTGGCTTGAGTTCCCCCAGTGTTACAATCGTCTGTGCTTCCTAAGGTTAGAAATGGTTTCAGAGAGGGCTCTGGACTCAGTCCCTTGCTTCTGCCCCAATTTTTTATTTCCATGGTCCAAGATCTCTCTCCTCAGTCACAAGTCCTCATGCATACATTTTCTATTAAAACCCCAAGCTGAGACTAATGCTTTCCACCTTAGGGAGACCATGAGAAATGAGTTTTAGAGAAGTCCTTTACCAGTTTCCTTCAGTTTACTGCTACATTATGTCTCTGCTGTAAACGTCATCTCTGTCGTGGTGGCCGGTACCACCACTCCCTGGACCCCGGGCCCTGGTCAGGGCTCAGCACCTCTCCCCTGAACTCCCACTGCTACCTCGCACACCCTCTGATGCAGCTTCTGCTACACTGTGCTACCATGTGCTGTTCAGTGATGTTCATGACCCTCACTGGTCTAAATGCTGTGAGGACAGGGACCATTTCCACCTTGTCCTTCATTAGACAAGAACAATGGCACCTGGAACAATAGCTGGTACTCAGTAATCATTTGTTAAATGAACAAAGTTCTCATTCTCAGAATCTTCCCTTGATGGCCATCTCTGCTGATTCCACTCTGAACTGGGAAATTGTCACTACCTATTAAGAGGGTCTGACATTAATATTCCTTTGTGTTTCTTTTTCTTTCTAGGATCTGTGTACTTTCTGCTAATATGTGCATGTACAAATATTTAAATTCCTCTCAGATTAAATTATTTTCTCTATTCTCACATTTCTCCCTTTCCCCTTGCCAATTTTAGTAAGATCATCAAACCCAGATAGTCCTTCACGTACGAGCAACTGATAACTTACACATATTGCTCAAATCCTAACAACCAAAGAAAGCAATATTGATATTCCATTCCTTGACAGTCCAGTTTTTCTAATTCTAAGTAGAAATTTCCTTGCCCTGACCTGTGCGACTCAGTTGGTTGGACATCGTGCTGCAAAATGAAATGTCACTGGTTTTATTCCCAGTCAGGGCACATGCCTGAGTTGCAGGTTTGGTCCCTGGTCAGGGTGCGTACACATACAAGAGGCAATGGATCGATATTTTTCTCTCACATGATGTTTCTCTCCCTCTTTTTCTCCCTCTTTCCTCCTCTCTCTAAAAATAAATAAATACAACCTTAAAAAAAAAAAGACATTTTCTTTCCTACAAATTTTAGTATCATCATATCTCATTTATCTATTCACAAACAATTGGTCTCAAATTTGAATGCATCAGAGCCACCTGGAGGGCTTGTGAAACCAAACTGCTGGGCCTTACCCCTGGAGTCTGATACAGGGGTCTGGGTGAGGGCTGAGCATGCGCATGTGACAAGCTCCTCGGGGGATCCTGTGCCCAAGGACCACATTCCAGAATCACGGAACTGTCATTAAATGACAAACTAAAAAACAATATAAGAAAAAGTAATCAATGAATACTCAAAATCTATTGCTCTCTGGGATTGGTTACGTACGACCAAAGGAGAAACATCGTTCCAGGATGTCAGTCCAATGTGGCGAGACAACTCAGGATCAGCCAATTGGTGACTACCATTCAAAAGAAATATATCTATATATATTCTTTTTAGTAAAACTTAGTGCACCTCTGGTCACTGAAATTCAGGAAAGCCACCATGGCCCTAAAAAAAAGCCCCAGGAAGGACAGCTTGGCTGACCCCACCAGACAGAAGGCTGTCATAGGGGACCAACTGCAAGAATGTTTCTTTTTCATCGCAGAATAGTGAAAGCTAAGAAATGGGATGATAAGAACCTACAATATCACAGCAGTACAGATAGGTTGATCACCCAATTCCAGAGTCCTGGAATGCAGAGGGTTCTTTGAAACTTGAGTTTAGGGAGGTTTATAAAGGAAGTACTATGTCATTCAATGGGTATAATTTGTGGTACTCATAACTCCTGAGAATGATGTAGGAAAATAAAAATAATCAACACATATATTTTCATTATATTTTTTCCATTACCATTTACCCCCCTTATGCCCTCTTCCATTTCTACCCACCCCCGCATTCACCACACTGTTGTCAAATAGGTGAATTATAAAACCATACATTATTAGGTTTTTGTGGTTCACAGAAGGTAGACCATTTATCTCCCTGTCACATGTCCCCTAATGCTGCCTTTGGTGAAAGAATAGGGTAAATACTCCTCGAGTTTTGCCTTGTAATGCAATTCTAACCCTTAAGGTCAGATAAGCAATCTAAGACTCTTAGCCTTCATGTGGTCCAGTTCACCATAAAATATGACCTGTAGATAAAGGTGAAAGGGATTAAGAAGTACGAATTGCCAGTTATAAAAATAGTCACAGGAATGTAAAGTACAGCATAGGGAATATAGTCAATAATATTATAATAACTATGCACTGTGCCACGTGGGAACTAGGCTTATCAGAGTCATCACTTCATACCATATGTAAATGCCTAATTACTATGTTGTATACCTTAAACTAATATAATGTTGTATGTCAACTGTAATTTAAAAATATTTTTTTAAAGAAAAGAAAGATGGCCTGTGGTCCAAGTTTCGGAACAATAACTAAAACTATTAAAATGAGAGAGGCTCTCTCTATGGAACATGCCCATGTCTTTCCCCACCCCATCCCCCCAGGCCCATTTTCCTTCTCTCTCTCTCTCTCTCTCTCTCTCTTTCTCTTACTCCAAGAGCCTTTCTTTTGCCTCTGTAACTTGTTTTCTGAGCCTATTTCTTCTATAGCTCACCTCTTCTACTTCTGTAACTTTCTGAATAAACTTTCTTTTACAGTTTTTGAAAAGAGTAATAAAAATAAAAACATTACATTGAGTGAGTAATAATCCCATTCATTTTTACTCACACGTGGTCCAGCTCTGATAATCCCTCCCTGGGCATGGTCATGTAGGCATTCCTTATCATTGTGAGTTTTGAGGCACATCTGTCACCCAGGGCTCAGGCACAGGCATATAAAACATGGCATAAGACACAGAGGGGGAAAAGGAGCGTGAGAAATGCAGGCAATGGTTTAAGGCAAGGTATATAAAACAGATGCTTGCAGGACGAGGCAGGTGAAGAGAAGCCTACAGCAGAGGACAGGCAATAGGAAGAAGTGGGGACCATGTTGTTACTGAGTTGTGACCTATTACTGCCATGTGAGAATACAAGATGGCCTCGTAACTTTTTAAGAATCTACGAATCTGAGATTTTATGAAAATTTATCCAGTTTTTTTATCAAAGAAATTTCTATGGGCCAAGCAAAACATAGCTGTAAATCTGATATGGGCACAGACATCCATACATACCCCTTGTCTAAAAAGATCAATTCCCCACCCTAAAATCTCCCAAACTCCTTCTCCAAACCGTGTCATGTGATCACTGCTAGGTGCAAGGGAAGCTGGAAAATACAGTGTTCTTTTTTAGAAGGGTACATTGCTGCCATGAATAAAATCTGGATTCTGCTACTAAGCAAGAACAGAAGCCACACATCCTAAAGAGGAAAGATGCCCCCTGCTTTGGAACACTAGGTCTAAGAGAATTCTACAAACATACACCCTTCTCAGCCACATCCTTTCTCCCTGCTTCTGAATGATCCTTGGAGGTCTCTAGATCAATCCATTAGCTGAGTATAATGTGAATTGTACAGCTTTATTATAGAACTACATTGCATTAATTGTGCCAAATATGGCCATTTTCAATATAGTACAGGTCTGTGTAAAACAGACAAATGGGAAAGAAAAGATGCTAGAAATTCCAGGTGCACAAATTAAAACTTGAATCCTTGATCTTGCTAGGGCTTTTATAACATGACAGATATACTTTTCCTGTCATTGCCTCAGTCTCAAGTAAATGTGTTAAAAGTCATTAGATTTAAATTGCTTGAGGAAATCTCTCTGCAATCAAAAGCTGAATGGACCAAGTACACATTTCTCATTTTCATGTCAATGACTGTCTTATTTGAAGTCAATTGCACTAATTTTAAAACTCAGAAAGAGGGGGCAATAATCTTCTAGAAATTATGCAAAGGCCATGGGTGAGGGTTGAATAAGCCCTTAGCATTGCCTTAGCATTCCTCTGATTTTAGATTTTCTGGCCTCACCTTAAACCATATAGGTGTTATGCATTTAAGTGACATAGTAGGAGGAATACCAACTTCAGGGTTTTTTGTCAGTCTCAAGAGATCTGGATTCAGTTGATTTCACCTAGAATTCACTTTCTTCATATTTTATTATGGCCATATTCCATTCACTGGGAAGAAAATGAAATCATTTGCCTCCATGTTACTTTTTATTCATTTCTAGGTTTTATTTTGTTTGCTTTTTAATTTTGTGGGATTTTTTTGTACCTTTTATGAAGTGTTCTTGATTTAACATTTCTAGTTATCAAGATTTTCTAGAATTAATGATGTCTAAGGAGTCTGGAATTTGTCTACAACCACACAAATCCACCTTTGAACATTAAATCCTCAGCGCTGGAATTGTTTACTCTGGGCCGCACCAACCAACTCTTCCTACGCAGTCATCTATTTTCATTGAAGTGGGCTGCCAGGTTTTGTAGAGCCAATGTTTGTGTTTCAATCTGGCCAAGTCTTTCTGAAGTTCACCCTTCATTACCCCTCCAAACGAGAAATGTCAAGGCCTTGCCTTTTCCTGCAGCTTTAGGCAATGGCTTTTCCTCATCCTTATATTCCATAGCAGGAATCAAATGGGAACTATTTTTCCCTTGTCAACCCAGAAGTTTCACTTATATGACATTGGCCTTCAGCAACCTGAGCTAAGTCTTGTGAATCAATCTTTCATTCAGACTTTGAAGCCCACAGTTCAAGATATACAATGAAGTATATGTCCAGAAAGTATCAATCCATATAATATGAAAAATAGAGGCATTTGTCGAAGAAGATATAAGATACAAGAAACATTGTACATAGGACAATGATGCCTCAGTCCCCTTCAAAGTAGGCACCTTGGGACCTCACGCAGTTCCCCTATCATTTCTTCCACTGTTCAAAACACTCTGCAAAATCCTTCATTGGAATTGCCATCAGCTGACCCGTCATATTTTCCTGAATCTCATCAATGGTCTGAAATCTCTTCCCTTTCAAAGGTGATTATAGTTTGGGGAAAGCCAGAAGCTGCAGGGTACCAAATCTGGGCTATACAGGGGCTGAGTCACTTGGGTGATTTGGTGTTTCACAAACAACTCTGCATGAGACAGGATACATGAGTGGGCACATGAGTTTGTCGTGACGAACCTGCCAATCACCAGTTGCCCTTAGCTGCAGCTGTTTTGGTCATATTGCATCCCTCAACCAATGAAGAATGTTGAGGTAGTACTCCTTATTAATTGTTTGGCCTGGAGGGGTGTACTTATGATGGACAATGCCTTCCTGATCTAAAATACAGTGAACATGACCTCGATCTTGCTGCAGCTTTGCCACGCCTTCTTCAGGCATGGAGAACCAGGCGACTTCCATTGGGACGACCGGGCCTTTGTTTCCAGATCATACCCGTAGACTCACAATTCATCTCTGGTTATGACCTTCTTGAGGAAATCTGATTCATTGGTAGAAGTTTGAATCAAGCCATTAGCAACTGCAGCACGATGTTCCTTCTGCTCTTGGAGCAAAAGCCATGAAATGAATTTTGGCATGACACTTTTCATGCAAGATCCTGCACCAAAATCTTGGACACAGTAGTTTTTGGAATCCCCAGATCAGCTTCTACTTCTGCATTGTCAGCTGCCAATCTTTGTTGATTCCAGCCTGTACATGTTCAACATTCTCAGATGTTCTGCTTGTTGCAGACCTTCCAGAATGTGGATCACTTTCAACAGATTTTTGACCATCTTTGAAGTGTTTGTGTCACTTTTATTTGTACTGCACTCATTGTATTGTTTCCAAAAGCCTTCTGAATCATCCAAATAGTTCCTGTAGAGGAATGTTGAAACTTAATGCAAAATTTGTTGCAGATTCATTGCTCTACTTGTTCAGTCATTTTGAATGTGACAGCCACACAGTGCACATGCTCAGTCAATGGTCTCTACCAACCTCACTGACTAATACAGTGAAGTCATCATTGTTCACATCTGTGCATTCCAGTCCACTGTCCCTGGCTGCCAGGTTACATTGATATTGCACAAACTGTTCTCATTAGATTAGCAATGGCTGGATTTTTTCTGGACAGACCTTGTAAAATGCTCCTTCATTCTGGACAGGCATCGCTTTGGACTGGGCATGTGAGAAGTACAGCTGCTGTGGCTTTAAAATATCTTTCATGTAACAATAAGTCCAGAGGTAGGCTGGTGTAGTAGCTGTGCAGGATCACAGTTGGAGATTGGGTTCTTCTGCAAAGCAAACTGTGATGAAGACTGCAGGCAGAAAGTTTATTGAGGAGTGCTCTTGGGATTAAAACCTGTGGAATAAGGCCAGCAGGATTGTTAAAGAGGAAGAAGTTGGGCTGTGGTGTGGTCACAACAAGGTCCTAGCCAAGTGCATGGAAAGCTCTGAAGCTGGGCCCTCAGAGTTCTTCTGTGTGAGGGGCAAAGAAGCAGGACTTTATACCCTCTTACCAGCCAGACTTTACATGCAGGCTATCCACCAGGAAGGTGTGACCTGGGATGGGAGCGTCTGTCTTCAGCTGAGGGCAATTCCCAGTGAGGACTGACCACTGAGGGGCATCTACAGTCTCAGCAGTGGGGATGAAAGACTTCAGTCCTGACGCTGATTTAGGCAGTTATAGCACGATGCACACCACCATTGTCAACAGCTCAGACTCCCTCTTACTTTCTGATCTGTGCGTGGCTTTCATGCTCACTATTTGCTTCAGGGACTCAAGATGGCTGTTTCACCACCAGCCTTATACCTGCACTCTGGACAGGAACAAGAAGAAAGCAATACAGAGGAAAAGGTAGCACTTACACCTGGAAAGCAACTATTTCCCAGAAATATCTGACAATCTTCTATGATGTCTCATAAGCCAGAGCTTGTCACATGGCTATGATGCCTGCAAAATATGCTCCAAAATGTGTGCTTTTGTCAGATACATTGCAGCCTCAACCAAAATCAGAGATCAGGATTAAAAAAAAAAAACAGAAGAGAAGGAATATTGGCTTTAGTAACTAGTGGTTGTCCAAAACCATGTGATTTTAAGAAGAGTCAGCTCTCATTGGCAAGGAGATCATGACTCTTTATGAACTTCAAGGATTTTTTTCCTATCTGGTTATAAAAAGTCACCTGTCTCTCTCTTAATTGTGTACCAGTTATACCACTACCTCCTTCTGCAGTCACTGGAGGTTAGATTTCATTTCCCAATAGTCACATATATTTCAAAATAGTAATTCTTAAGCTCTCTCTCTCTCTCTCTCTCTCTCTCTCTCTCTCTCATGCACAAACACAGACATACACAGTTTCACTACTGCTGTGCTGTTCAGAGGGTAACAGTCATCATTATGTTCTGGTCAATGCTGGGGCAATTAAAGTACATTAGAAACAAGGGGGCTGACTGACCACTGTCAAGAAGAACATACAGAGCATAGAGGTAAAATAAATCCAAGATGAGGAATCCTGCCAAAGAAAAATTGACCAAGAGCAGGGTTCCCACATTTAGCAAATTAAAATAGAGGACATCTAGTTAAATGTGAATTTTAGATAGACAGTGAATAATGCTTAGTGTATCAGTAATGGGTTGAAGGTTTGTGTTTCCCTAAAAGTATAAGTTAAATCCTAATGACCAATGTGGTGATATTAGTAGGAGGGGACTTGGGAGGTGATAAGGTCATGAGGGTGGAGCCCTCATAAATGGAATTAGTGCCCTTATAGCAGGTGTCCCAGAGAGCTCCCTTGCCTCTTTGTGCCATGTGAGGTTATAGCAAGAGGATGTCCTCCTATAAACTGAGATAGACACTGCATCCACCAGTGTTTTGATCTTGGGCTTTGCAGCCTCCAGAACTATGAAAATGTCCTGTTGTTTAAGCCACCCAGCCTGTGATATTCTGTTAGAGCAGCCCAAGTGTACTAAGACTATATCTCGAATATTTCATGGACATCCTGATCCTAAAAATTTATTTGTTTATCTTCAACTCAAATTTAACTTGGAATCCTGTATTTTATTCAGCCACTCTAACTAGAAGAAACTAGCATCACTGTCACGGCCATCGAGCCTGTTTCTATAGTTACCGGCTTCACTCCTTCCTTGGAACTTTCCCACAAACCTCTAGCCTGAGAACTGCTGTCCAATATTTCTAGAGCCTCATCAATCAATGCGGCTAAAGCTAAAATTCTTTTTTGCAACAGATTATATTTTTAATATTTCCCAGAGCACAGATCTCCTAGGTACGTGGATACATTTCAAGTGAGTCTGTGAATCCGTTGAAATTGTCTGGAAAATGTTGTGTGTACAGACTTATGCACACTTCCTGGAGAGGAGGCCCATAGCTTTCATCCCATTCTAAAAGAAGTTCCAGACTCAAAATAGTTCTGTCCCAGTCAGGAAGCACCAGGCAGCCTATGAATCTTTCTTGGTTATTTTATATGAGGTAGAAAATTCAGTCATGAAACAAACGCTTTAGAACTCTTCTTTAAAGAAAAAGATTTTATTTATTTTATTTTTAGGCAGAAGGGAAGGGAGGGAGAAAGAGAGGGAGAGAAACATCAATGTGGGGTTGCCTCTCAAGTGTTCCATGCTGGGGACCTGGCCCACAACCCAGGCATGTGCCCCAGCTGGGAATCAAACCAGCAACCCTTTGGTTCATAGGCTGCTTCTCAATCTACTGAGCAACACCAGCCAGGACTAGAAATCTTTTAGGAAAATTTGGAACAAATATGAGGAGAATCTTCTTTACCATTCCAAAATGAATTACAGAGTTAGACATTAGTCAGGAGGTTCTTTAGCAAACCCTCTCAGAAATCACCCACACTGGTTTCTCAGCACCTCTGTGGGTGAGGTTTCTCTCCTTTAACTGTTGAGCTGTTTCAAAGGGTAGAATCAGTGTGTGGCTAGAGGCCACCACACACTCCCTTCTCACACCGTGTCTTTGGAGGGGACAGATTAAGAAATGTGTCCGTGGTCAAGTCTTGTAGACATGATCGTGTCGTAACTTCTTTCCCTGAAGTGTCTGGTCCATTCACAATTCTTGACAGTGAAGACCTCCCATTATAATACTTTGTTTCCCATTTGGTCTTTTCTCTTATAGGAAATGCCACAAAGTAGCAAGCATACAGGCAGTCTTGGAATCTAATGCAAGAAGGCAGACTATCCCATTCCTCATTCTGCCTTTAGTTCCCAGGGCAATGGCATGGTCTAACCCTTCAAGCATCGTGCTCTCCTGACAAGTTTTCTGAATTCATGTGTTCATAAGTGATATGCTCACTGTACCACGGCAAATTGTCAGGAAAGCCCCCAGACATACATGCAGGATTCTCCAAGAGTCCCTGGCACAGCACCATTAACTACATTCTTAAGTTGGTTATGGCCAATGTACCATGAGCATCTTAAAGGAACCACATCTTATTTGACTTTTGCCCCCTGGCTCTCGTTTAGTGCCACAAATACAGTAGGGAGCCATAAAATGTTTGTTGAATTACTGAATGAAGGATGGCTGAATGAATGAATGAATGACTGAAAGCTGTGTAATGCCACAAGGAACAAGCTCAAAGCATCTTGGCTGGGGAACAGTATCAGCCTTCGCTCTTGTGGGTGCTGGCTCCTCCCCTGAGAACGACTGCACTCCTCTCCAGCCTCTGAAAAGAAGCAAGGGTAGAACTTCTATTCTTTTCCTCTGGGATTTTGTTATCTTTTCTTTTTAATGTGCTGGTGGCTTAGTTTGGGAAAGAAGAAGGGAAAACAGATCCCAAGGTCATAGATCCATCTCTGAAACAGCCTGCCAGGGTCACCAACCCAGAAGAGACTTCTAGGAGAAAGTGCTTCCCAGATCAATAGGGATTAGTTCAGTAGGTGGACTAACAGGTGTGGGGGCCAGAGGAAAGACCGGTGTTCTTAGTAAAAACACTCTATGCAGGTGCCACAGTCCAAGGGTGAGAGACACCTTGGCACGTTGAGGACAGATCGGACGGAGTTAGTAAACCAGATTAAGGTGCACCACCCTTAGGCATGGACAAATTCCTTCAACTCCCCCAGGCCTACCCCCATTTCCCAGCCCCCAGGTTGCGCCCATGCCTCAGAGGCCCCATGCTTTGAGGGGCCTTTTCTGAAATTTTCTGAGTCCCCCTCTGGTGTTTTGGAGCAGTTGGGTATGACAGTGCCATTTGGAGGGGGCACCCAGAGTCCGGAGTGGAGCCTGTTCAGACTCTGTTTTTCTCTTCCGAGTGCTCTTTGTCTTCTCCCCCGTGGGCAGGGCTGACCAGGACTCGCACTGTGGGGTTGTGTGGGGGCTCCAGGGCCAGGCCTGTCCCCAAATGGCAGCCAGCCAAGCAGGCCACTCCGCTGGCAGGTGCACCCGAGAATGGATGGCAGTACGGTGCTGACAAGCTGATATCAGTGTTTCTACAGACGGAGGAACCCCAGAAAACTTGCCAAGGGCCTGCATACCCTATGGGTGGCTTTGTTAAAGAATTTGGACTTCATCCCAAGCATAAGAGGAAAGATGAACCTATTTTGTCTAAATCTCTTTTTAAATTAAAAATGTTTTTATTGTAGTTTTGTGTGTGTGTGTGTGTGTGTGTGTGTGTTACCATTATAACTATTTTAAGCGCACAGTGTGTGGTATTGACACTGCTGTGCAACCATTAAGTCTCTCATTTGATAAAGTGGAAACCCAAAGCCCCCAGAGGCCAGCTGACAGGCCCTGGGCCACACAGGTGATCAGTGGAGGAGCTCTGCCCTGTGCAGTAAGTGCTCTTCCCACTCTCCCAATGCATTCATTTCATGGATCAGGAAACTGAGTCCAGAAAGGCACAGTGACCTTGACCAGGTTAGGAATAAGGCTAGTAAGATCTCCAGTCCTCCTAGGCCAGCGATCTGCTTTCTCTACCTCATTGTTTCAGGCTGCCCTAACTTCCCTCCCAATTTTCCCTCCCTAGTTCCTTCCACCAGAAATTCCAGGCCTCTTTGCACCAACATGTGACATTCACACAGCCAATTATCACCTAAAAATGATTTTCTAAATCGGTGCTCAGTGGGTGTAAGATCCATTGGCTGCAATATGTCTTCACACCAGACTTTAGTAGTTTATCAGTTTTAGATGAAGGAAACTACTTGCCACCATTTCCCATCACTGCCAAAGTCCTTCATGCATTGTTTTGGCTGTAAATCAAATTTAAGGAATTGGTAAAGTGATTTAGATGATTTCCAATGCATTGTGTACACTGGGCTTAGTTTGCTTAAGTATATATATATGGTCAGTTAGGAGAGGTGTGGCTCAGTCAGTTGGAGTGTCATCCCATAGACCAAAGGTCACAGGTTTGATTCCAGGTCAGAGCACACACCCAGGTGGCTGGTTTGATCCCCAGTCACAGTGCGTATGAGAAAGCAACCAATCAATGTCTGTCTCTCTCTCTCTCCCTCCCTCTCTCCCCCACCTCTCTCCTTCTCTCTTAAAAAGCAATAAAAAAATGTCCTTAGAGGAGGATTAAAAAAGAGTGTCTGGAGTACAGTAGGTAATTAGTAAACATTTGTTAAAAAGGTGAATGCAGGTATTGTTCATTGATCCCCCCCCCCCATTTTTAAAATTAAGGCCTAATTTACATGCAGGAAAATTTACCCTTTTAGGTGTACATTTCTGAGTGTTTTGGCAAGTGTTTACAGTGGTGTGACTACCACAACAAGCAAGATATGGGACAATTGTCATCCCCCCGTTGTCCTATGCCCCTTTGTCATCAAGCCTTTCCCCCACGCTCAGCCCTCCAGAACGACTGGTCTATTTGTTGTCCTTCCAGGTTTGTCTCTGCAAGAATGTAATATAAATGGACTCACACAGTAGGCAGTTTTCTGAGTCTGGCTTATTTTACTTTTAGCATAATGTTTTTGAGGTTCTTCTGTGTCAATGCATGTATCAATAGTTCATTCCTGAATACCCTTGCATATTGTACCATAGAGTTCATGTATCCATTCCTCAGTTGAAAGGTATTTGGGCTGTGTCCCAGTTTCATTGTGCATTGAATTTCAATTTCAGTTCAAGACCTATCAGGCCCTGTGGCTATAGGAAGAAGGCTATATTTAGCTCATATTAGTTTACATGTTTGTATAGTCTGCGCTGGAACTGGTAAAGATATTAGAGTTAAGGCGAAGCCTAAGTATGACTTTCTGATACCAAAGCAAGAGGTATAACGCAAAGTAGAAACAGATGCTGATTGCTGTCGGACCTTCATCCTGGATCTGCTTTGGAATCTTGGTGGGCATTTGTTCTTTTTCTCTCCAACTGTCATCTGGTGAATACCCTGCCCTCTCTGGAGGGAACATACCAACTATGAGATTTGTCCTGTTTTCCCAAGTTTCTCTGCAGGTGCACCACAGTCACGTGACCTCGGATCCACCAGTAAAAAGCCACATGGGAGACTTTGGTTTGTAACAGAACAAAGGAGATAATGTTTTCTGGGGAAGATGGCATTAAAGTGTCTGGCTTCTGGGGACAGTGACATGGTGGCAGTGATACAGTGGCAGTCTGGCACCATAGCGCAGCTTAACCAATGCATCCATGATTTCTGTGGGCAGTGTCAACGTTAGCTGAACCAGGATCCTTTGTTGTGTCTATGAACACCATTGTCTCAGCAGAAAGGACCAGTAACTAAGCCTTCAGTATTGTTTTCTCCTCTGTGAAATGGATCGAAATCTCCAGCCTGTTGAGGGTATTTCTCTCACAGAGTACTCTCGCTTTGAAGATCCATCTAAAAACTGAACTCAAGTCTCATTATTTGCCGAGCTTCCACATAGATGCATTCTTATTCTTACAAGTGTCATGAATCACAACTTACCTGATGGTGTTTCCCTTATACTTTGGCTGGTGGTAAAATTGAGCCCAAATGTGTGTCCCGGGGTCAGCAGTCGCAGGGACCTTAAGACATGTGATTTGTATTCCAAACTACTCATGCTGTCATCTCATTCTTCTACTTTTTTAAAACCCTTATCCTGGTTCCTGCCCTTTAAAAAGTTTATATTAAATAAAAAATGAAACATTATCCTATCACCCAGATAGCTCTCTATATGTAATATATACACACATGAAGTTGTTACTTCAATATATATAATAAATCAAACTGTAATGAAAGATACAAAAAAAAATCCAAAAGTTTCCCACTTCTCCTTAAGTTCACTTTTCTAAAGCTAACTACATTTCCTTCTAGGAAAAAAACATGCATCTGTGAGCATTTGCTTAAAATTACATGTATTTCCATATCTTTGCTATTATAAATAATGCTGCAATGAACATAGGGGTGCATATGTCTTTCGAATTAGTGTTTTGGATTTTTCAGCTAAATCCCCCAGAGTGGGATTGCTGGGTCATATGGTAGTTCTGTTTAAGTTTACAAAAAAGAGGTCATACCCTATATAATTTTCTGTACCTTTTTTTGGTACTAAATAGATCTTGTAGATCTGTTGGTATCAGTATATACAGAGGAAGTACTTCTTTTAAATATTTGCATGGTATTCCATCTTACTAATTTATCAAAATGTACTTACCTGGTGCCCTGAGTGATAAACTCTTTGTTTTTCTCCAGGTTTTCAGCATCACAGAAATAATTGCAATTAATAGTTCAACCATATAGCTTGGTAAAAACTTTGCAAGTAAACTCCTAGCAGTGATATTGCTAGAACAATTGATGTAAGACTTGAAAATATTGAAGTTGCTGAAATGCCCTCCAGGAAACTGGGACCAGTTCTCACCCCTATGCGTGCTGTGTCAGCAGTACCTTTTCACATACTCTCATCACGAGATATCGTCAACCTTCTACATTTTTGCTGGGGAGTGGGGGATATTGGGATGGCCAAAAAGTTCATTCAGCTTTAAAATAAAACTAAAAGATCCAGTTTTCATTTTCACCAATACCTTGATTGAACAACATATTCACCATTTTTGTTTCACTACCTTCTGCCATCTTGCAGGCAACTTCATCATTTCATCTCCCCAAAACTTTTTTTTTTTGAGCAAAGAACTGAAATACTGAAGTATTGAAATATTTCCAATTAAGAGAATTTTATAAAGACCAAAATAAATGGAAATACAAAGGTGCAATGTCTGGTGAATACAGTGGATGAATCAGAACTTCCCAGCCCAGCTGTAACAGTTTTTGCCTGGTCATCAAAGGAGCATGTGGTCTTGCGTTATCCTGATGGATGATTACGTGTTTTCTGTGAACTAATTCCGGACGTTTTCCATCCAGTGCTGCATTCAATTGGTCTAATTGGAAGTAGTTCTTGTTGGAATTCATTGTTTAGTTTTCCAGAAGGAGCTCATAATAGAGGACATTCTTCCATTCCCACCAGATACACAGCATCACCTTCTTTGAATGAAGACCGGTCCTTGGTGTGGTTGGTGGTGGTTCATTTCACTTGCCCCACAATCTCTTCCATTCCACGTTATTATAAAGTATCCATTTTTCATCGCCCATCACAATTAGTTTTAGAAATGGAACATTTTCATTACATTTAAGTAGAGAATCACACGAGGAAACATGGTCAAGGAGGCTTTTTTCACTTATGTGGAGCCCAAACATGAAAGTGATTAACATAACCAAGGTGGTGAAAATGACTTTCAATACTTGATTTGGATATTTTGAGGATGTTGGCTATCTCCCATGTGGTATAATATTGACTGTTCTCAATTAATGTTTCAGTTTGATTGCTTTCAATTTCAACTGGTCTACACAACCATGGAGCACCATCCAGCAAGAAAGCTCCAGCACAAAACTTCACAAACCACTTTTGACATGTTCAATCAGTCACAGCACCTTCTCCATGCACCACACAAATCTCTTTTGCATTTCAGTTGCACTTTTACCTTTCTTGAAATAATAAAGCATAATATGCTGAAAATGTTGCTTATTTTCTTCCATCTTCAATATTAAAATGACTACACAAAAATTCACCAACTTTGATGTTTTTTAAATGCATGCTGATATGACAGCAGTCACAATACCATCTAACAAAGTTGTTTTGAATTCAATTAAAGACAACTAAGCACTTACTAGAGCCAGCTTAAGGAAAAAAAACCGAACCAACTTTTTCACCAACCCAGTATTACCTCACTCTTGTTTTAATTACCATTTATTTAATTAAAATTTTCAGAGTTTAAAAGAAATCTTTGAATGTATGTATTTTGGAACCCATTTCAAAGTCTTTTCAAATTAATGTGGACTACGAAAAATTGTATATATTGCATTTATTTAGAGCACTTAAAAAACACTGCCCTGCCTCTAAATTAGCAGAGCTCCATCTTGGCTGCACATTTGAAACGTGTTTTTTAAAAATACTTTTGCCTGGGCTTAATCCCAGATCAATTAAGTTAGAATCTCCCCCCGGGATAGGGCCCAACTTTGACATCTTTATAAAGCTCCTCAGGTGATTTTACAAAGTGCAGGCAAGGTTGAGGATCAGTGCTCTAAATGCATTATAATGGATGCTACAAATAGTATATTTGAAAGGTTTAAGGCTCAAGTCCTGGGTGGTACCAGCTGAATGTATAATAACATTTTCCAAGCTGCGATTGTTTTTTTCCCAAACGAGGGTCTGGCATGTTCGTAACGGTGAAGTGACAGCCCCCTCACTCAGCCATCCTCCTCCTCCTCTCTCCCACAGCATGCCAGCCTGTGCACCGGTGTTCCAGTAAGAAGTGACAAACTCACACTTGACAAGTTAATAATTGATATGACCAAACCACAGAGAATCATCGGCAAAGTGGTGATTAATACCTTTATGATCAAAGGTGTAAGAGCCCTTCCTGTTGAGCTATGGCTGTAATTAGCTCATCCTCCAGTGGAGGGGAAAAAAAAAGATTGTCATAAAGGAGCAACGCCATTGCCACCCCATGTGAAGGAGGCCCTTTAAAGTTTTCCTGTCATTCTTAAGCTTCCCTGGTTCCTGTGACAAGTGTGTCACAAGCTGTCATTTCATTTGCTGGAGTTAAACTGTGATGGGTTTTTCTGCCAACTTAGCAAATACCTAATAGGAGGAAAACTTGCTGGGGAAATGATCCAGTTTACTGATTTATTTTGAATTTTCTATGATGTAGAGAAAAGATCAGATAAAATAATATTAACTTCTTACAAGATTTCTGAATGGATTTGCATTTTAAAATACAAAACGAGGTAATGTATGTGGGAAAACCATTTTTGAATTCTTATAATTCAATTGCTTTTGCTTTCCTGATTCATACTAATATTATTTTTCCTGTTCTCTAAGTAAATTAGGTTACATTTTCAAGGAAACTTTGATAATGGGCAAGAATTAGAACAATGAAATCTTTCTTTTAAAATTCTTACCCGAGGATATGTTTATTGATTTGAGAGAAAGAAAGGGAGAAAGAGAGAGAGAATTGATTGGTTGCCTCTTGTATATGCTGCCACCGGGGATCAAACCTGCAACCGAGGTATATGCCCTGACCAGGAGTTGAACCCACAACCATTTTGTGTATGAGACAACATTCCAACCAACTGTACCACCTGACCAGGACATAACATTGAAAATTTTAAAAAATACATTGAAGAATTTAAAACTACATCAGCACTAATTAATAACCCAACTCTAATAATACAATTTTCATAAGAAAATATTTGGAAGTTTAGCTTCCCTCTTTAATGCAATTGTGTTATGATTTATGTACAGTAAACTGAACATTTAAAGTATATAATTCAATGAGCTTTTTAACAGACAGAATCGTGAAACCACCACTTTTGCAGTCCCTCCTTCTACCCCTCGCCCCCGGGGAATTTCTGATTGGCTTCCCAATCAGTAGATCAGTGTGCATTTTACTTTTATGCGAATGTAGATGTGTAGGGCACACTCCTTCAGTGTGGCGGCTTTTGCTCAGCATCAGGTGTGGGAAGTACATCCAGGTGGTGGCCAGTATCACCCGTTTGCCCCTGTCTACTGCAGAGCATGGTGTCATTATACAGATGTGCTCCATCCGGTTCATTATCTGCTCTTCTGATGACAGGCTTTCAGGTTGTTTCCAGTCATGGGCTATCGTGAGCACTGCTTTTATGAACAGTCATGTACAAGTGTTCATGTGAACATAAAACAGACAAGATGTCAATGTTAGTGTACATATAATTTAAGTTCTAATGTACACCTAGTGTTTTGTTGATTTGGGGTATTTTATAAAACTTGAATAGTGTGATCTCCATTGCAGACAAGGTGGCCCTGGACTCCCCCAGCCCTCCTCACCCCTAAACAAAACATCATTCAGGCTGTCCATGCACAGCTCTGCTGGGTGCCATTTACATCATGATGCACCATCTGTTCAACGCCTGTGGCAAGTGAGCCCTTAACTAGTTTTCTTCCCATGAGGCCAGAAGACTGTCCCTTGCCTATCCACCTTCTGACATTAATCCTGATCGGCTCGTCCTTCTAGTCACTCCCATCATTATTCTGTCAGGTTTAAGAATACTGAGAGGCCCCTCCTTGCCACTTCCCAACACCTAGGTAACTAACATCATTTCTCACGGCTCCTGAAGGTGAGGGAGTCCTCCCAGTCCAGCCCGTCTGCCATCCCAGGTGCTGTCACTACTTCTCACAGTGCTTTTCCTGCCTGCTCTTCCTGGGCCTGTCCAAATTCCTTCAAACCCTCTTCCAGGCCTCACTTCAAACCCCAAATTTGTGGACTCAGTCCTTCTCTGAACACCTGAAGTCCTGTTACACTGTGCTGTAAGTCCTACTGCTTGCTCTTTAGTTATTTCGATAAGTATGTTCTATCTCCTGAGTTATATTTCAGTCTCCTTAAGGCCAGGGGCTACCTCTTGTACTTTATGTAAATATAAAATAATGAACTTGCAAAGTAGATGGGTGTCTACGTATTCTCCCAACCCCTTCACACTACACCAGTGTCACAGTTGTCATGGACCCGGCTACATCTGACTTCACTTGGAGCATGCAAATGATTTACCGCACTTAACTCGAGACCTCTTTATTGCCCAGTGTGTAGGTAAGCTGGGCTGAAACTTAGGCACAGGCTCCTCGGTTTGAATTATTGTAGTTTTTCCTTGGGTGAAAGAATAAGATGATGAATATCATGAGAGTTTTGCAGAAGCAAAGGCCAGGAATGGTGAATCTTTAGAGTCCTTGATGGGCCCAGATCAAACACAGGTGTGTCCCACATCCAGGGAGAGGCCAGAAACGGGGAAGGAAAGGGAAGGATCTGCTGATTCCAACAATTCCTTTTAGCAGAGTGTATTGAGCCTGAAGAGATGGAGAAGGCTATTTTTAAAAGCCCTTCACTTTGTGCCTGATTTATGGGCAGACACTAAAAATATTAATAAGTAGAAATGGTGCTGATCCACGAACATGATGAGCTTTCAATTTCTGGAGCCACAAGGTGACAGACTGCTGTGAAGATGCTTGCATCCTCATAATATCCTTCAGGGCTTCAACTTTAAAGAAGAAAACATTGGTATTTTAAATCCCACTTTGGCATTTAACTGTGTTAAGTCATTCTGTTACATTGGCATCGCTTACATACCCCTAAAAAAAGAAATAAAAAAAAACCAGATTGTACTACACATCACAGAAGCTTTAATATGGATGCTTTAAGCCCAAGGGAACTTATTTCCTATGCAAATTATTTCCCTGATACTGGCTTTCTTCCGGATCCCCTAATCCCAATTTATATATAGCTATATTGATATAGGTCAAAGGTCAATTTTCAAAAATGACTGTATTGTCAGGGCTGAGAACAAGAAAAATAATGTCTGAAGTAGTGTATCGCTGGAGGAAATTTAATCAAGGAAAACAAGAGTTGGCAAACAGAATTGTTCCCAAACCAATTTACCAACCTGTTCTTGCCAGGAGGGCCAGGTGCAGACCTAACCACATGCCTTGGGTACACCATTATAATAATTAAAAATAGAAAAGCCCAAGCGTGGTGTAACTTCCTTGGAAAAAGCTTGGCAGCACTGAATAAGGCTGAAGAAACACATGCCTTAATAACCCAGTAATTCCACTCCTAGGTACATGCTCTGCAGAAATGTGTGCTTGAGTGCACCAAAAGGCATATAAGAATGTTCATGGCAGCATTCTTTGTGATAGCCTCCATAGGAATAACCCAATGTCCATTAAAGGAAAATGGATAAACAAACTGTGGTACAGTTTCACAATGGAATACCACACAATCATATTTTAGGTATGCCTGTTACATTTAAAACATTTTTTTAAAGAATCAAAAATGGGAATAATATATTTTTGGGGTCATTGGCAAGATTGTTTTTGCCCTGCACATGTCAAGAGGAGTAGCAACACAGCATTGCTAGCCATCAGAGAAATGCAAATTAAATCCACAATGAGATACCACTTCACACCCAACAGAATGACTATCATCAATAAATCAACAAACAACAAGCTGGTGAGGATGTGGAGAAAAGGGAACCCTAGTGCCTGGTTGGTGGGAATGCAGACTGGTGCAGCCACTGTAGAAAATAGTATGGAATTCCCTCACAAAGCTAAAAATGGAAGTGTCTTTTGACCTGGCAATTCCACTGTTGGGATTATACCCAAAGAATCCTGAAACACCAATTCAAAAGAACTTATGCACCCCAATGTTCATAGCAGTGTTATTTACAATAACCAAGTGCTGGAAGCAGTCTAGGTGCCCATCAGTAAATGAATGGATCAAAAAAACTGTGGCACATTTATACAATGGAATACTACGCAGCAGAAAAAAAGAAGGGGCTCCTACCCTTTGTGATAGCATGGATGGATCTGGAGAGCATTATGCTAAGTGAAGTGAGCCAGGCAGTGAAAGACAATTACCTGATGATCTCGTCTATAAGTGGAACCTAATTAACAAAACAAACAAACAAGCAAAATAGAACCAGAGACATTGAAATTGAGAACAAACTGACAATGACCTGAGGGGATTGGGGAGGGAAATAACAGGGGAAAGGGTCATCAAGGAACATGTATAAAGGACCCATGGATAAAACCAAAGGGGGGTAGGATTGAGGGTGGGAGATGGGGGTGGGTGGGATGGGGGAAAGTGGTGGGAAAATGGAGACAACTGTATTCAAACATCAAAAAATGACTTAAAAAAAGAAAATGTAGCAACAAACTCACTACTGTATATCTCTCTGTGTGTTTTTTAAAGTTGAGCTGTTACTCACTTTTAAAATTCACCTTGAACATATCTATTTACTCCTCTTTTCTAAACAAAGTGATCTGTCAAACAAAAGCATAGGCAAGAATAACATGGGAGTCTTTTAAGAAATACAGCCTATCATGCCCCTTTATCTAAAAGGAGAGAAATAAAAGTTATACTTGCAAGCTATCACTTGAAAGCTGTCCAAGGATTTATATTTCTAGACCACTCAGTAGACACCAGCCTGTTAGACCATGAACTCTCGGGTGTGTCCTATTCCTTTTAGTTGACCATCCATGCCAAATCACTTCTTCCATTACTATCTGACCTTCTTCTAAGGGACGCCAAGCATGAAGAGTGCATGGGTCATTGATCTACCGTAGGCCAGAGACAGGGACACTCCAAGTCCCAGACCTTACAGGGCAGCCATCTACTGCATATCCATGGGCAACACAGATTCAATGTTTCAGTTTTCTCTTCATTAAATTGAGGCCATAACCTACTTAGTTTGCTCTGCTATCTCAGAATATGGAATTGTTGCTTCAAGGCCAAAAAAAAATAATTTCAATTAAAAATGTCCACTTTTATGGGTAGATTTAACATTCATGAGAATGTTTTGTTTTTCAGCTTTTGTGTTTTGGGGCACTTTCAAGGATTTTTATTTTAAAAACTGACTTAAATGGTTTTCTCTTTTTCTTCCTACATCCCCTGGAATTTGAAATTATATTCGATGGGTGAGAGAGGAAGCAAGAGCATTTCTACCAGAACAAGAGGGGAGGAGCAGAACATGCACAGAGATGCAGATGGTTTTATAGGTGGATGTACTTCCAACTTGAAAGGTTTAGTATGAAATACTATGAGGCCAGGAAAAGACGTCATTTTACAACTTAAAATGAGATTTGACTCTCTATACATTTTTTCAGTGCTATTTATTTATGCATTATGCAGAGACACTTTTTCTTTTTCTTTTTTTCAAGATAAAAGTAGTAATGTGAAGCTGGGAGAGATCCAAGGGAAATAAAAGTTAGTTATGCAGAATGAATTCAGAGAAATTACAAGAAATCTCAGTATCTTAATGAACAGAGATAAGATGTTTGATCTATAGAAAAAGCTCAGATATCAAAAACACACAGGACTAGATTTTTTCCTTTTATCTACCACCATTTTTGAGTTATAGACACCTTTGAGGGTCTCAAGAAAATTGTGAATGGTACCTAGCCACAGAAAAATGTACATAGGCAAAAAATTTTTACATACACTAGCAAAGAATTAAAAAATATGTTGAAGCCCATCCAAACCTTGGGCCAAAGATCTGAAGCTCTAGAATAATACCCAAAGTATTCCAGCTGGTAAGAAGCTGAGATTAGGAGGCATCCCCTTTCCCTCCTGGGCAACTGGGACAGGTGTTTTATGAAGACAGCAGGAAACAGAAGAGCAGTCGCCATTTTTCTAGCTGTGTGAGCTGGGCTTTTTTTTCATTTTTCCTTTCCTTTTTCTTTTTTAGCTATGAAACTCAAAAAACTTTATATGGAATCAAAATACATACATATTGTAAAGAACAGTCTTACTCATTACTGCTTGAGGTGAGTTCACTGTGAAAATGCCTGGGAAAACTAGCAAAACTGAAACCTCAACCCTGCGGCCAGCCTCATTCAGGAAAAAACTGCACAGCCAAGCCTCACGGTGACATGACAATGGAGACACATTCATGGGTTGGAACCCTGGGGGTCATTTAGGCCTCAGACGGGCTCCAAACGTGAGTTCCTATAGTTTCACCCTAGCATGCACCTACTTGTGTGACTCTGCTACTTGTTCTACCTCATTTTGCTTTGTGCGTCCACTCTTATCATCAACTCAATGACTCTTTGAATTACAGTCCAGGTGTCCGGATCTGTGCTTCAGAGGATCACTTTCTCCTGTAGACAGGCTCTCTTAGGGTCAGATTCTCTCCCCTCAGCGAAATAGCTTTGACCACTTTGACTTGGAAGAAGCGTATCAGAAAAGGACTGGGAAAGGCCAGCTTTCTGAAGGCTGTCCACAATTTTCCCCAAAGACCTCACAACATTCCACATTTATACCTGTCAAGCTACGACTTGGAGACAGTTCTAGACAATATGGAAATAAAACTCTGTTGCAGCATGGACAATTACATGTCAGCAATGAGTCAGCAGTGAGTTTTAGACTGGCTTCATTATAGGGATACAATAGTGATTTTCAACTGGTGTGCTGCCAGAAATTTTAAAACACGCAATACCTGACTATTTAGTCAGGGGCACTAAACTCTTTTTCCTCAGATTATCAGATTTTTAAAAAAAAATGACAACAGCAAACACAATAGCCGTCTGGTGTGAATAAATAAAAATTATACTTTTTTGTCAGATTGGCAAAAATATTTTTGGGGGTCTGACGCAGAATTTTAGTAATTACTTGGTGTGTGCCATAAGATGAAAAAGGTTGAAAATCACTGGGATAGAATATTCTGACTGTGGACTTCTGTGTCCATTAGTGCTACCCAGGATAGACATTTTGCTGAAAAGAACTAAAATGTTAAGCAAGCTTTGTTGAAAAATTTAAAATCCTTACCTTAGTGATTACGGTGTATGGACATAGGTCCATCAGTTGCAGCAAAGGTTCCACCCCAGTGGGGAGTGTTAAGGGGGAGGTTGTGCAGATGTAGGGGTAGAAGTAGTACCTGGAAATCTCTTCCTCTGTGACTCTAAAACTGTTCTTCAAAATGTCCATATTAAAAAAAAATAAAGCAGAACAAAAAGAACTTTAATAAAAATATTCACATTGTTATTTTTCCACAGTGGACCATCTATTCTCAACCAATAATATATTACCATTGGTTTGCCTTAAAGTTCAATGTTACCTGTTAAATTATACTTTTAAAAAAGGCAAAATAATACAAGGAATATCTACAAAGAAATTCAGTTAGATTTTTTTCAGAGTAATTTATTTGCAATAAACTTTATAAAGTTGTTTAGGGATGGAAAAATGATGCCTTAAATATCCATGAGAAATGAAAGGGTTCAAATTTAGCTCCTAATGATTTTGGCCAGCATGTGGTAGAAAACACAGTTTTATGAGATTCTTAGAGGGAAAAAGAGTCTTGTGCAGCGTAGTTCAACACTACACGCTTGAGTCCTCATCCTGAGGATTTATAACATCCGCCGACATATTGAAGATACTTGGATGCCCTGAGATAAAGAAGCCTGTTTTACTGTACTTAATTTAGCATTTCCCATTTCCCAGATGTATTTCACCATAACCTCCTTCCATTTTTTTTCCCAACTGTGTATTAATTGCCCAGGGAAACAGTGTTCTGTGAAAGAAACTTTGAGAAATACCAATGTAGGCCAAAATGCATATGACCCATCATTGGAAAATTGTTACCTTTAGTGAAAACAATTCTATTTTCAAGCAATATGTGCACAATAGAGTCATTTTTTAATTCAATGTACATTAAAAACTTTGAAGATAATGAATAATATATCAGCTGCTGTTATATCTGGGTGGTGGGTTGAAGTGAATTTTCTTTTCTCTCTCTTTCCTTCTCTGTCCCTTTGAAAGCCTTTGCCATGAACATTGGTTTCTTTTGTAATAAGAAAACATATTTTTAAAAGGACACATAACTACTGACCTTTTGGGGAGAATGCTGTTTAAACTGTTTGGCTTTGGGTAGAAGAGGTGGAGGTGAGCTTGGGAGAAGAGCAACAGAGTGTTTCTCTGCCTTCCCGCCCTCAGTCCGGTTCAGCTGGTACTTTGGCAAATGAGGGATAGGTGAGAAAGTAATGAGCAGAAGTTGCTGATTCAAGTACATCAGAGTTTTTGCAACTGTTATGTTGGAAGGAATGGAAAGTAGGACTAACACAGTGTCCGTGTCAGACACTGCCTTGAGATTAAAGAGTGGCATTTAATAGTGTGGTCACCCAGGAGCCTTAAGGGCAGGCCAGAATACAATTGCCTGCTGTTAGGAAGTGGTTTTGAGGAGTTAGGGTCCACCAAGAAGCTAAATGGCACACAAGGGTTAATAAAATTTCTTCAGACAAGAGATTCCATGAGCTGTTGTTTGGGTCATTGATTTTGACTGAGAGTTATATAGTGAATTTATCCAAAATGCTGCTGCCACAACTAAGTGGGCCAGGCTCAGTAAACAAGGAGCTGGAGTGAGCTGGAGTTTCAGAGTTACCATTTACAACCATGCCAAACCCTAGGCAGCATGCTGAGGGCAGCAAACCCCACCTTTGCCACCATCCCCGCTCCTTCCCACCCTTGCACTGGGTCTTCCCAGGTAGTGCCCAGAGTCCTCCAATCCAGCTTGCTGGCCTTTTTGTATAGCCCAATAGCTGAGAATGGACTTTACACTTTTAAACATTTGGAAATAATCAAAAGAAAAATAATATTTTATGATGCATGAAAATTATATAAAATTCAAATTTCAGTTTCTCTAATGGAATCCAGCCACACCTACTGACTAGCTTGCCTGTTATGGATGGCTACTCTCCTGCCACAACAGCAGAGCTGAGCAGTTGGGACAGAGATCACATGGCCTGTGAAACCTAAAATATTTACTATCAGGACCTTTAAAAAATGTTTGTCAACCCCTGGTCTAGACTACTGTTTCCCAAAATTCATTTCCTGGAACTTCACTAACCTTTATGAGATGCCCCTAAAAACAGAGTCCCATGTCAAAAAAAAGCATTGGAAATGTGGGTGATTCTTATGTTCTATGCCCTACTTAGAGAGAGATAATGCACATTTGCTTATTAAATCTCTTAAGAGCTCTATGGTTTAAAAACATAAATTGAATCCAGTGTTTCCAAACAAAAACACTGGCAAGATGTTTGAAGATGGATCCAGTTTCTCCAAATAATACTTGTGAATATATCTATAAACACCCCAAGAATGCTTCTTGGGAAATACTGCTCTGGATCAATTTTTCTTCTTTTCCTATTGAAATTTATTTGTCTTGTATCCATTCTTTCAAGTCCACACCTGAAAGCTGTTGCCTTGGATCATATGTTTTTGTATGGTCCTCATGAATGAGTCTCTTTCAAATGTAAAATGAAGATACTGACAGTCCTTTTGTGTATCATGTAGCAGTGTTGTAGGGGAGAGTAAGATAAGGTACGTGATAGGTTTCTAATGATCAGAACATACTATACAGAGATAAGGCGTTTTATCACTTCAAATCAGGAGCTCAGCCACAATCTGTTAGAGTCTCTTCAACTTCATTTTTCCTCATTCAATTATTTCTGTATACTACTGCCAAACTAATTTCCTAAAATACACTTTGAAAATGTCAATCCCCTACTCAATTACTCATAATTGCTCCTTATTGCCAAATGCGGTGTTTGAAAATTGAGTTCTACAGAGCCATCGGGTTCCATGTAGCTGACTTCGATCATGTGGGGATGAGAACAGTAGACCTAGACCACGCGTCTCCCACTCATACTCTACCTGGCTTATATATTGGAATGTCCAGATAATGTTTCATTTAAAAAGAGTTCAGTATGCCCAAGTTTCTCTCTCCTGTGAGATTTTGAAATCTCCAGATCAACTTACTTTTCCCTATCTTTGCAATAGTTCTCTTCCTTCCAGCTGTATATTGATGGGACTGGCTCCATGAGCGGACGGATCGGTGCAGCATCTGTGCACTATTCTGGGAACACTGAGCCAGAAAAAGGCAACAGGAAATGGGGGGATTGTGCAGGACACATACCAGGGCAGAAGCAGTGCTCCAAGAAGGGGTCAGCCATCACAACTACAGATTAAATAGATAGGCTGTTTCATTCTTCATTCAGACAGCTGTCATGCTGCAGGGAGAAGCTGAGGGAGAGGAGGAAGAAGCTGTATGTGTGTGTATAAGAAGGGAGGAGGGGAACAAGACAGTAAGGCATGGTGTTTGAGAGATATGGGTGATATCTCTCAATACCACCTTGGTACCAATACCACATTAAATGAGTTAGCATATGAAAATTACTTACAAAAGTGCCTGGGACATAGTGCTGTGCAAGTGCTAAAAGTTGTCATTATTATTATTATTTTTATTATTATTCAGGGTAGGGCACAAACAAAATAGAAATGCAGCTGCACCAAAAAAAAGTTTTTTGGAATAAGACAAGATACTGAGTTTAAGTTGATGCCTCATCGTGAGCCTATCTCTGCACCTTGTTTAGTTCTTTCAAAGCACTTACCACAATTTGCAATTATATATTATTCAGGGGTTTTTTGGCCTATCTATTATTTATGGTTTATTGTCTGCTTCCTCTATTAGATTTTTAACTTTTATGAAGCTAAGGACTAGGTATATTTTATTCACAATCCTATACTCAGTGTCTATAGCTGGCATAGTTGGCTATGAATGATGGCCTGAATTAAGTGGATAAATGCCAACTGAGTATAAAGGAGGCTTCCCCCAAGATCAATAGCCTCAGTGGGAGAAGTTGGAAAAATCTTTGAAGCCCAAATGTCCCAGGTAAAAGGGTCCAGAGAGGCAGGTTGAATTCCTTGGCACTTCAATCTTAGATGGTGGAGCAGGAGAATCATATAGCCCAACAGTGGGGCTAGCACTCTGCCTCTGGGAACTCCTGGAAAAAGGTGGCAATAGCCTAAGGGTGTCTGGGGTCTTCTTGCCAATGTATGGGATGGGGCTAGGAGAAAGGCTCAAACTGATCGATTTCTTCAAGCTCTCCAAATAAAATCTGTAATCTTTTTCCTAACATGACCTCCTGCCTCTTCAACAGAAGCTCAACAGTTCAATCTTTGCCTTGTAGCCTGTTTCACATTCTACTGACTTTAAGTAAGTGACTAATGTTGAACTATAGATTGAACTGTCATTACATACATCTGGAAGTTTAAGGATGCTAATTACACACTTTATGTGGTTTGGACTCTTCATCAATTGATAAATGATGGCAAAGAGCAAATGAATCATTGAACAAAATCTGCCTTAATATTCATAAGGTTGGGTAAAAGAACATGGCAAATTCTCCTCTCTCCCTTTCGTATTCTGATCAAGGGATATGCAGATTCCTAACTTACCCATCCAGACACAGAAAGAGAATGTGAAGGGGAGCCCGCTGATCCAGGCTCCACTCAGTTTTCTTTCCACATGAAGACAAAAAGCACAAACTCCAAATACCCATTGTGTGTATTTTGTCTCTGGCTTTCTTTTAAGGGAGAAAAACTCAGCCCACTCTGTGTTTTAATGCAATGGCCTGGAAATTAGCCATATTTTGTTCCTTGGGGAGGAAGGGATGAGGGACTGTAGAGTGAGAGATCAGAAGTAGCCCTTTGATACTTCCTTCTTCTGGTGACTAGCATGAAATTCTATCATGAATGTATGAGGAAAGGGAATGAAAGGCCCTTTGCCTCACACCCATACCTATATGCACACTTTTTTTGCTGATCATCATGTCAATCTTGTGGGTTAGCCACTGTTTCAACATACATAGCACATTGCATTTTCCAAAGATGGCCATAACAGTATCTGCCATCTTCCAAGGCTCTTTTAGAACATTGGCATTCTTTCTTCAAGAGATCAAATCTATGTCTCCTTCTTTGAATCTAGGTAGACCTACTCTTTTGACCAGTGTATGGCAGAACTGACATTATGACTTCTAAGGTCAGGTCATAAAAATGTCATGTATTGTACTTCTATCTTGTTCTTTTGGGACACACTGTCTTGGAAACTCATGAGGAAAGCCTAAGCAGCTTATAGAGAGGAACTGAATCTCTTGACCTGTAGCCCTGGCTGAATTCCAATCTTCCAACCAGCATCAGCTTGCCTGGCACGTGAGTGGGCCCTTTGAAAGTGTGTCATCCAACCTCCAGTCAATTTGCCCCAGCTGATGAGCCATACCTGCCAAACTCTGCCCAAATTTTAGATTTATGAGCAAAATAAATAACTCAGGGAGGAGTTGCTACACAGCAATATGTAACTAATATAATATCTAACCAATATTAATCTTAAAGGCAAAAGTTCCAAAGATGAGCTGTGAGAAAGAATTAGGGGAAGGCTTCCTACTGAATAACATGAATGACTTTGAGTATGAAAGAATAGATCTTCTGTCTGTAAAGCAGACCAACTACTATTTGATTATCAGTGTAATAAGCACACTGTACTGCCCTAAGTTTCAATCATGAAAAAAGGTGTGGGGGGACTACTACAATTAGTTCCTGTACTTGGGAATTTTGTAAAAGGGATATCACTCGGCTAGGGATAATAGATGAAGTGTAGGATGTCAGATCTGAACCCAAAATGTCTATTTTTTTCAGAGTGCCTCACAGTGGGAAATAAAACCATCTTCTTCAAATACCTCACTCTTAGTCACCAGATCCTACCTGGACAAGGGCTTCAAAAGACTAGCTGTAATTTTCCACTTGTGAGACTTATGAAAGGCATGTGGCCTCTCTCCTGGGCCATTTGTACATCTTCCTCTCTTGCCTTTCAAATGGCCTTTTAGAGTCCTAAAGGTTTGTGACAGATCAAAAGAGTCACAGAAATAGACTGTGTGAAATCACCTCTAGGAGTAGATTGTAAATGAACCTGTGAATGATTAGAACAAGAATGAGCCCAGCAGTTCATTGGAAATCCCAGAAGCATCCCAGGTTTACCCCTCTGCCTATACCAGAGAGGTGAAAGAGGCTTACGAAAATTGAGATGAGAAGAATTTTTATTTAATCCCCTGCATCGAATTTCAACTACTTTGAGGTTCATATTCATGATTTTTTTTTCAGGCATAAAGCTGACAACTCTCTGTGCCAATTCCTACCACTGAAATCATTTTTATATTTTATTTTTTATCTAGGTCATTAGTCAGGTAATATGTATAAATTATCCTTAACAGTGATTTACAGAAAGTCTACATACACACTTATACGCACATGTTCCGGGTATGGTAATTTTTTGGTAAACTTTTAAATGAAAGTGTAATGTACATATAGAAAAGTGTACAAATTGCAAGTAAGAGATAAATGGAGTTTCACAGAAGAGCACACCCACGCAGCCACAACTGAGATTAGCAAGTCCCATTTTTAGTACCCTAGAAGCCCCCCTTATGCCCCCTGCTAGCCATTACTCCCCACCCACACCCACAAAGGTCACCATTCCACCAAATGTTAGAATTTGATGCCCAATGCTGTTCCCTCCCTGAAACAGTTCAGTGCAGTGTATATTTAATTTTGTTCAAGGTTAAACTGAACACTAGGCTTGCTTCCTCTCTCTTCCTGTTGCCTCCTCCTAATTTCCAGGGCATGGGATGCCATCCTTAGATTTCCCCTGGAATTCAGTGGAGAATTATCTGGTGGACAAAGACAAAGAATTAAATGTCAGGGGAAGACAAAGAATTAAGCATCATGGAGAAGAGACAAGCACTTACACTGTGCCCTTCTGAATTCTTGATCCAAAGAATCTACAAATACAGCAAACTGTTTAAGTCACTGAGTTCAGCAAGCTAGTGACATAGCAGTAGGTAACTAAAACATGGGCTCCAAGCAGGGCTACTTGCAGTGCAGAACATCAAGAACAATTTTCTCGCCCAGATTACCCTTGACCACATTGTTACACAAAGCCTACTGGGCAGCTGCCCAAGGTCTGGAGACAGAAACCGTGCCATCATTATCTGCGTGTAAGCGTATTAGAAATGGGTAATGGCCCTGCATTCACTCTCTCCCACTTACCAATAATAAAATCCCTGCCAACATCTCAAAAAGCCAGATTGCACAGATGCACTCAGCAATCTGGTTTTTCCCTTTATTAGCATTAATTACAATCATTTTGCTTTTACTGGCTTTACTTTTATTAATATCTCCTCAAACAAGCCAAAAACCAAAAGAATAAATGCCTTCATACACGGGCAAGCTTCCACAGGCTCAACGATACAAACAAGGCATGTCTTAAGATATGTATGGTTTATTCTCCACACACCTAGCACTTGTGGCAGAAATTGGGTGGGGCCAGGGATTCACACTGACCAAGGAGCAAGAGACTTCATACATAGGCTCATGGTGGTCTGTCAGACTTGTTCCACTTTGGGATTGTGATTCTTGGCTTGCCCTCCATCACTGAGCTGTGGAGGCAAGCTACTCATCAATTTTTTCTGAGTCTATTTCTCATGCTGAAAGAAGAGAAAACTCTGAGTGATGACAATCAACATCGGCTTATGTTCTTAAAGCCCAAAGGAAGACATTAGGCAATAGTTCTGCTAGAAACAGAATAGGCTGATTCTCTTTCTAGTCCCTTTGTGGTTCAAAGGTTATAGAAAGCTGGATTTCTATTTATCCATCCAATAAACACTAAACATTTATCAAGAATATACTCTGTGCTAGAACCTTTGCTAAAGGCAAGAAATACAAAGATAAATTCAAGACTAATTTTTCAAAGTTCAGCCCACTTACCTTTCTGTCTGTAAAGTTACAATAACAATGTTGCATATTCATTCTTTCATTTTTTTTCTCCTGTGCTCAATGGAAAACTAACCTCCCAGCATTCTTTATAGTCAACTTGAGTCAGGTGACTGAATTCTGACCTATGGAAAAGCTGGCAAATGTCACATGTGTATGACCACCCTAGCCATAAATCCTCTGGAAGTTCTCTTTGTACCTTCTTTTCCTTCTGGGGTGGCATTTGAAGCCATGTGTTGAAGATGGTGAACTCAGAAGATTGGAAGAGTCCCTGAGTGACTCCATGGAGCAGAGCCACTCTTTGTTAATGAACTTTTACTGTATGAAGCCACTGGAATCTAAGTAGTTTGTTCCTTTGGTTCTTTACTTCCTCTCTACCTGCCCCACAATTAATACAAAAGTTTCTTTAATTGCTCCATAATTCAGGGTCTGTTCAGGAGGCAGAAATAATACCATTTTAAAAACAGGTGGTAAAATATACCTATAAAATACACCATCTTACCCATTTTTAAGTGCATGGTTTGGTACTGTTAATATTTACAGTACCAAATTGGCTGTTGTGCAACCAATCTCCCTAACTTTTTTATCTTGCCAGATTGAAATACATACCCATTAAAAGACTCCCTTTTCCCCATTTCCCAGTACCTGGGAATCACCATTCTACTTTCTGTTTCTGTGAGTTTGACTAGATACCTCATCTAAGTGGAAAAGACAAATACTATTTGTCTTTTGCATCTGACTTATTCATAGCATGATGTCCTGATAGTTTATCCAGGTTGACACATGTCATGATTCCTTCCTTCTAAGGCTAAATGACATTACATTTATATATATATATACACCACACTTCATTTATCCATTCATTTGTCAGTGAATTCTTGTGTTGCTCCCATCTCTTGTGTCTTATGAATAATGCTGTGTATGAACATTGGTGTGTAAATATCTCTTTGAGGCCCTGTTTTCAATTATTTTGGGTTTACACATGGAAGTGGAGTTACTGGATCATATGGTAAATTCTATTTTTAATTGTTTGAGGAGCCACCATGCCATTTTTCCTAGCGACTGCACTACTTTCTATTCTCACCAACAATGCACAAGGGTTCAAATTTCACATTCTTACCAAGATTGCACCAGTTTTTTTTTAACAAAGACTTTAATATAAAGATTGTTAACTATGTCACTAAAAGGGTAAAAAGGATGTACTATGGTTTTAATAAGGTAACAACTGCAGGAGGCAGCTAACACCCCTAGGGCCTAGAGACTCAGAGGAGAGTGCTGTGGGGCCAACATGCAGACCTCAGAGGACTGGGTGTGAGCAGGCTGGTACTGGTACCTTTGAGAGGCGACAGTGAGGCGGGTTCTGGAATGTTAGAGAGACTGGCTTCCACTGCTGCTGCAGGAGTGTACTGCCATTATCAGTGTGTGCCGCCTGGGTGAAGAAGCATTGCTGGGCGATGCTCACAGAACAGAAAGCAAACAGGTGAAGCCCATCCCCTTTTCCTTTTGCAGCAGCCTTCCTCCAGCATCCCCTATTGGCAGAGCCTAACTCTGCAGCTGGAATACTGGAAATGTATTTTGCTGAGTCCCAGCCTCAGCATCAGAAAGCCGGGAGTGATGTCTCTCTGCATAGCATTCTGAGCACTTTGCCTTCTTTATGAGAAGGGGGTTCTTTGGATATGTTTTAACTCTCTCATTCCAAAATAAATTCCTTTAAGAGAAAGATCAGTGGTTGATTGACCTTTGTATACCTTCCCTATGCCCCCCAAAGCCTAGCATAATAGTTATATATAGTTGACATAAAATAATCTTGTTGAATGAATGAATTGGATCCCAAATAAGTAAAATGGCAGTGGTCAGAAGTGGTCAGAAAGTGAGCACAGAGAAGTCCCACCAGAATGAAAGTCATCGCAGACTTGTGAACTAAAAGGAATTTGGGCCAACATACTTGAAAAGGCTTGTGAAAAAGCAGGGTCACACCAACCTTTAATTAGATTTATGTAACATTTAAGATTTAATTAGAGGTGTCCTGAAAACCTGCACTTATTTTGGTGTTAGATTCTTTTTTTATAAATTTATTCTCCATTGTATTTTTTTTCCATTACCATTTAGTCCCCACATACCCCCCACCACCCACCTGCCCCCAGCAATGACCACACTGTTGTCCGTGTCCATGAGTCCTTCCTCCTTTTCGGTATTAGACTCTTAACTCTGGCAAGAGAAGAGGAGAACAGCTGGAGGACAGGGCTGGTCCCAGGGCCTTCCTACCCTTCCCAGGCAGGCGGGTCTTCCCAGAGTCTGTCCATGCTCTCCTCACAGTACTCCAGGCCAGTCTTTAGACTCTAAGCAGTAAGATCTGGTGAAGACCTTGGAGAGTCAGTTATTCTTTCTGCTTAACCAATTATGTTCAGGGTTCTGTGGGTCAGAAATTCAGGAAGAACCAAGTGGAAATGGTTTTCCTTTGCTTGAGGATGACTGGAATCTCTGGGAAGGTTCTATGGCTGGGAGAGACTTCCTGGGTGAGAGCTGGGATAATCTGGAGACACCCTCACTTACATGTCTGGTGATGGATGCTGACCATCTGCTGGGACCTCAGCTAGGGCTGTCGGCTGGAGAATCTGCATGTGGCCTCCCACATGGCCTAGGCTTCCTCCCAGCATGGCAGCCTCAGAAGAGTCAGGCTTCTTTCTCACGTGGTGGCTCAGGGCTCCTCAGCAAGTGTCCCAGTAGGTAGCTGAAAGCTGTTATGCCCTAGCCTCAGGAATCATGCCGTGCCACTTCCACTTCATTCTATTAAATACATTTGAGTCAAATGCTCACCAATATTTAAGGGGAGAGGGCATAGAACTCATCTTAATCAATGTTAATATGACCAATTGTAGAAAAAGCATGAGGGATGAGAAGCATTATTGAGGATGTCTTTGCAAACTACAATCCATAACAGCTGTTAAATCCATTCTCCACATTTTCCAGATGAGGAGGCTGAGGTCCAGAGAATGTGGGAAGCAGTTTTCAAGGGTCCTTTGGCCAGTTCTCAGAGGTATCAGATCCCAGCTGTATTGGCTTGCTAGGGCTGCTGTAACAAACTTCCACACACTGAGTAGTTTTAAACAGCAGAAATTTATTCTCTCCAATTCTGCAGGCTAAAAGGCTGAAATCAGAGTTTTGGCAGGGCCACGCCCTTTCTAAAAGCCCAGGGATAACACCGCCTTGCCTCTTCCTGGCTTCTGGTGCTTCTCAGCAATTCCCAGAGTTCCTTGGCTTGTAGAAACTTCACTCCAGTCTCTGCCTTGTCATCACCTGGACTCTTCTTTATGTGTCTCCCCCTGTGCATGACTGTCTCTGTGCACACATTTCCCCTTTTCAGGAAAACACCAATTATATTGGATTAGAGACCATCCCAATGGTCCCTTGATTACCTCTGTAAAACCCCTATTTCCAAATAAGGTCACATTATGAGGAGGTAGGACCTCAACATGTATTTTTTGGGAGGAAGCACAATTCACCCCATAACCATCCTTTAAAAAAATTTTATTGTTGTTCCATCATGGTGGTCCTGCTTTTTTGCCCCATTACTCTCCCCCACCTCACCCAACCCCCAAACTCAATCCTCCCCACCCTGTTGTCCCTGTCCATGGGTCCTCCACATGTGATCCTTGACTTGACCATTCCCCCATAACTATCCTTTATAAAACCCATGGGACAATAAGAACTTGGACAAGTACCACAGTTAGGGCTGAGAAGCACACACAGCAGTCACGCTAAGGGAATTTCTCTGTCAGGTGAGCTTGGGCCAAGGCTTTGAAGGTTCCAAAGAGAAAAAGGGACTGGAGTTGTTTGAACATCCTGGCTTTATGTTACTGATATATTGATGACAAATACAAATGGTGGGCAGAGGGTGCCATGGGAGATCCCAGCAATTCTAGTAAGAGATCAGATGCTGGAGCCGGGTCCCCTTCTGCCATGTCTATGGGTGATGATTAAACTGTAGAAGCAATTTGGGCCCCAGTAGCACCAACTTGGCAGACACACAATCCACTGACAAGTGGAGGTAGCTGGTGGAGGAGATGAATGAAGGAAAAGCTATTCTCCTGCTCCTGACTTTGAATTGGGAAAGGTAAACCTTCCCATCCGTCACAACAGTGATGTGAAACAGATGACACAGACAAAGATAACAAGGCCTGTGGGAATTTAACAAAGCTAGAAGGAGCCCTGGATTTGAGGGAAACTGTACTTTACTTTATCTACCAGTGTCCTTTCCTCCAGAATTCAGGGGAACACAAAATATTCCCCTTTATTCACCAATAACACATCAGAAGAAAAGAATTGTTTCTCTTTACTCAGGGGATAGCATGGACCACACACTATGTTGAGTGGTTTATCTGTACCACCTGTAATTTTGCTGCAGTTTTTTTTCTCATATCCCTTCCAATCCCTTTGTCATTTTCTTGCACATCAGCTTCTGGTGTCACTTTTTAGTCCCTACACTGAATCCTTCTGTTGAAGGTTGTCCTCAGGCTACAAGAGCACACTCTATTGAGCATAGGAGAAATAGGAAATGCTTGTGAATCTACACCCCCCCTGGGGCAGCCTTTACCTAAGATGGCACCAGTGTGGGAATGTAAAGTTTTAGGGGTAGAAATTCCCCAGCCCCCTTGCTCCTCCTGGTCATTGTGACTTATGCTCTCCCCCACAGGCACTTCATGAGATTAAGCCAAAATTACTCTCCTTGAGATATGACTTCATACCTCACTCTTACTTGGCCTCATTCACCCACCTGTCTCAATTTCCCATTTCTCTACTGATTAGATTTTTTTTACTGTTAAAGGTTTCTAATACACAATTTTCACATACATTCCAATTTCAAGGTTTGTTTCAGGAGCCCACTCTAAGACACCACCTTGCCTAAGCTTCACAGCCACCCCCACAGGGCAAACAGGGTCACCCATCCCTCCCCACAACATGGACACTTTGAGTGGACTGCCACCAATCGCATCACAAGTTAGTAGCAGTCTTGACTTTTAAACCAGTCCTCTCTGCTATATTATATTGCCTCAAAGATGCAACTGCTCTTATTTCCTTTTTCACATCTTAATTGCCCTGGGCTTTCCTGAATTCCTGGACTTAGGAGGTCTTAATGTTCCTATTACTTTCTGTTGTTGGATTGGCCAAGCCTAGGTGTTTACCAGAAGAGTGACTGATGCAGAGATCTTTTTCTTCATGTTCTCTTCCCATGACACAATGTTCTGGGCTAGAGAGAGCCCTAAATTCTTTGATACTTCTCCCATTAAAGGCTGAGTGGGGGCTATCTACCCTCCCCTTGAATTTGGGCTGAGCTAGGACAGTGTGATGAATAGATTATGGCAAACATGATCGGAGACTAGATTTTCAAAGGACTAGTGGCTTCTGCCTTAGTCTTTGGACTCCTAAGCTACCATGTAGGAAGTTCCTCTACCCTGAGAATGCCAGCTATGAGGAAGGCCCAGGTAGCCACATGGAGAACTCATGTGGAGAAAGAGTATCCAGCCAGCCACTAGCCTCCTGAGATATCCCAGCTGAGGCTTCAGACATCACGGACAGAGATGAGCCATCCCTAGGGTGCCTTGTCTGAATTCTTGACCCATAGCACCCATGATCATTAGGGAATGGTTTTTATTCCACCAAATGTGGGGATGATTTTGTTATCAGTTAGCAGGTAGCTGGAACACTCAGACACATTGGACAGTGCAGAGAGAGAGTGCATTAGCATATAGCAACCAGTCTGCCCCCTCTCCCCCATCTCCCATGCTGCCCTTCCACCTACACCTGAGACTTTCTCCCCCTGGTTTGGAGTCAGAAACTGATGGGCTCTCCTGTGACCACCACCCCATCACAGCCATATTCAGCTTCTGCCTTGACACCTGATCCAAGGCAGAGAGGAATTACCACTTGGGAGCAACCAGTCTGGAGTAAACCAAAGGACTTGGGGACCCAGCTTCCTCCCGGCACCACTAGACTTTGGTCTTTCACTTTCTTTGGCCAAAAAGTTAGTTTTAGCTGTTGTGGAGCCCTGACACTTTGAGCATGATAAGATAGCATGTTGTTATTTATAGGAAAAGCACTGCTTGAGCTTTTGGTACTGTTGTCACTTTGCCACTTTGCCACCTTGGGCAAGTCACAACCTCTCCGAGTTTCACTGCACTATTTTCTTGGGTCTAAAATGAGACGGCTGTCTTGTGAAGCGTTTTGTGGCCTTCCTAGGAGAGTGAGTTGTTTTCATGGTGGGGTTCCCATGGCACTTTGTACATGATTAATTATACATCATCTCACATACCACACACGCATTTCATTGATGTTATACAGAGCTGGTCCCATGGCAGAATGCACTGCGTAGCTTGTGAGCTTCAGAGTCAGACAGACCTGGCTTTGCTGTTTTCTAGCTGTGTGGCCTTGGGCAAAATATTTACTTCTCAAATCTCAGTTTTACCCACATGCAAAACAAAGATTGTCATATCAACCTCTTGCAGTTGTCCTGAGGATCAAGGTAAACAATGAGGACCAGTGATGAGTAGATAAGTAAACACTCAAAAACAACCTCTATTCTCATCCAGAAAGCTTTTCCTTTGTAAAAAATTTCGTGATATTATTTTCTTCTGCTTCCACTTTAATTGGTCTGAAACAAAAGTGATGATTCTAAAAACAGACAACATAAAAAATGTGTAAATGACAGCAGCCAGAGTCAAAGGGCATGCTTGTTTTTTTTCTGTGAGTTCACTCAAAAGTAAACATTTGTCACCTTACAGGCAAAAGCACATGCCACACACACACCTCCCTCCACCATGTCCCAGCCTGCTGAAGAAGACAAACATATTCCATGGAGTCCCAGAAGGTCCTCCAGCTTTAGTCTGAGGCCATTTCATCTGCCCTCAAAAGCTTTTGAAAAGAGAAGGAAGTCTCAGCCATTTCCACAAACCACTCAATAGGCCAGGGCAGCATTAAGCTTCTTACATCTTAGGAGCCCAGTCTCTGTCCATCAGCAAAACAGTGGTTGGGCATCATCACCAGGAGACTGAGGGGCCTGAGCAGGGCTGGCTCTGAGCATGCTGACCAGCACAAATGGCCTCGGGACATCAGTCCTATTTTGGTTTTGAGAGTTAGCTCAGCACTGACACCTCTGAGCTTGACTGCTGAGCAGCGTCTGCCTTTCACTTTCTCCACGGTGGGGGCTGGGGTTGGGGTAGCAGGGTTCAAGTCTTGCTTATGTCTAATTCCAAGCTCTCTGGACAGTACTAACAAAACACTCAATCAATGTGTATTAACTGAATGAACGAGCCAATGAATCAATGTGTAAATTATCAGGCAGATTTTGTTTGTTCCACCAATTACACTGACCTCAACCTCTGACATTGTCGTTCAGCACCTCTTAAGTTTGGGCCAAAAAGCAGAGAAAAAACATAATGTATGAAGTCCCTACCTCTACACACCATACATTCTCTCACTTCATTCTCCCAGCAACTCTACTTCATGATCAAAAAGGGAAGTTTAGAAAAATAAAGTAATTCTAAGTGCCCACAGATGATGGATGGCAATTTCAAGATTCAAATTCCAATTTGCTGACTTAAAAGTTCATGATCTCTCCACTATACCAAGAACTTTCTCAGATTCAGAGGAAGTCCTGGTTGATACAAAGAGAAAAAAGGGGTTGGGGAGCTGACCCTTGAATTAAACTGTCCTTCTGCTGAATGGCATTCAAATCCTTTTGACAGATGGGGATCTATTCCTGTCACAGATATTCTGGAATGGGGACAACCGTTCACTCTACCAAACTTGACAGAGCAGCCTGTACAGATAAATTACCCCCCAAATTAGCTCACAAGGAATTGCCCAGGAAAGCTCCCTTGACCTCTCTCTTACGGAAATTATTAAAAATGAATCTGTGTAACATTTTTTTTTGCAGCCATAGCGGTGGCATCAGAAGGACAGTAAGTCCAAAAGAAAATGGATTTTAGATTTTAAATTCACATGAGAGGAATATGCACATACCTCGAGATGGCCGTCATATGTGGAGCAATGGGAAGAAGGCTGAAATTCCTAAAAACAGTGTCAGGTGCTTGTGACGTGCGCCTCTGGAAAGCCCCGGGTTGCTGATCCACATGTGCCCCTCTGTCACTTCTCAGCACTCTCCTCAGATGGGGCAAAGCTTTCATGGGTCGTAATCCAGCAGATGGCTGGCTGGAAGTTCTAAGGCCCTTTGTTGACAGATGCGGAATGCAAATCTCTGCAAAGAACAGTGCCTGAACGTCAGCAACTGTGACTGGCCCCAATTCATGTCCCTTCTCACCTGAGAAAATTTAAAAATGTCTCCAATGTATGCTGAAGTTAGGAGCAATGTGGTAACTCTCCATCCTGAGTGGATTTCTTGCAAAAATGCACTTTTCTGGAAAGGAGGCATAAGCTGTGAAGCTTCTAGCCTTTATGAAAATAATACCACAGCAATAAAAGGACCCAGGAATTCAATTTTTATCTGGCTTTGAGCGTGTCACAATATTGGCCAGCAGACCTGTAGAATGTATTCCTTCTGCATAACCAAACTCTACCGGTCGGAGAGCATCTCCCCACCCCCTGACCCCCGCCCACCCTTCCTACTTGGTTTCCATGAGTTTGACTATTTTAGATGCCTCACAAAAAAATAGAATAATGCAGTATTTGTAGTTCTGCGACTGGCTCATCTCATTGAGCATCATGTTTTCCAGGCTTACCCGTGTTGTGGCAAAGGGAGGATTTTCTTCTTTGCAGGGAGCAGAATAATATTCCATTGTTAGTATATGACTATATAACACATGTTTTCTATCTGTTTTGCATATGTCACATTTTCCCTGTCCATCCATCCACTGATGACATTCAGGTTGTTACCATATCTTGGCTGTTGTGAATAAAGCTTCAATGAATCTGAGAGTGCATATGTATCTTCAAGACCAATCACTAATCACATTTATTTAAATAAAAACTAAATTTTACATTTACTTCATAACTACAGTCAATGCATCTCTGAGCAAACAAAACTTTTTTTTAAAGATTTTATTTATTTATTTATAGACAGAAGAACAGGGAGGGAGAAAGAGAGGGAGAGAAACATCAGTGTGTGGTTGCCTCTCACATTCCCTACTGGGGACCTGGCCCACAACCCAGGCATGTGCCCTGACTCAGAATTGAACTAGCAACCCTATGGTTCACAGGCTGGCACTCAATCCACTGAACTGCACCAGCCAGGGCACAAAACTTTTTCTGCAGCTTAAAATAACAACTATATATGAATCACACATATTATTCCTATTATTGTTGAGATTATAGTAGTGGAAATAAAATAAAGTCTTTATACTAATGATAGACAAAAATGAAAATATTACCCATAAGTTGTTATGTAAATATTATTTTTGAAACATTGAGAACCACTGTCCCCTCAAGCTCAATTTGAGCAAAAGTACAGTCTCTTAAGTAGCAGCAGTTTCTTCAACCAATAATGAAAGATAAAAAATTTCAAGGCTACTTTTCCCAAAAAAGATTAAAATGAGGCCCCAAGTTTTTCAGTTTGATTCTGGAATATTTTGATTGTTTGAAGACTGTTAGTCTATAATGAATCTACAGTGGCACCTCAGTACCCATCATAAATTCATTATGGAACTCATGATGAGTGCCGAAACTGATGAGTACCGAATGATGAAACATTCTCTCTTGCGGGGCAGTGCCGTGACTCATATTCTAGCAAGTGAGATGAGTCCTGAGCAAGTGCCAAGTGCTAAAATATTTTTTTCTCGTCAAAATTCGATGAGTACAGGGTTTGCTGAGTTCTGAAGCCGACAGGTAACGAGGTATGGCTGTAGTTCTTTTGTTCAGGATGTGAGAGTGGTGATGGCAGGGCATCTAAAGGAAGAGTGGGAGAAAGAGAACTAGAGAGAGGTCCTCTGCAGAAACTGTCCCACTGGCAATAATGAATTGAGATGGGAGGAAGACATGGGTGAATGTCGCACAAGAGAGGCCCACGTGGAGAGGAGAGAAAAGCTGTCTTCAACATAAAGGCCTACCTGTTAGTGAGAGACCACAGAGGAATTGGCTGCTGGCCCGACATTCTGCTGGAAAAGCTTCTTGTGACATAATGACTCAATTCATCTTCCAGTGAGTGGACCTTTTTTTTTAAAAAAAAAAATGTTAGTTATTTTTAGAGAGAGGTGAAGTGAGAAAGAAAGAGAGGAAGAGAAACATCAATGTGAGAGAGAAACATAGATCAGTTGCCTTTCTGGGACCTGGCCCACAACCCAGGCATGTGCCCTGACCAGGACTCTAACCGGCCACCTGTCAGTGTGAGGGACAAGGCCCAACCCACTGAACCACACCAGTCAGGGCAAGTGAGTGGATTATTCTTATAATTTCAGCCACGAAGTGCTCTTGTTCTGCACATTTAGAGCTTTCTTCATTCAAGTCTCATTCTCGGGAAGCTATTTCATCCTTAAACTTTTCCTAGTTTCCTCCAGGTTTCTGATGACTCTTTCTCTAGGCTAGTGTTCTTCAAAGGCGACTCCAGTTTTTCGCTTTCTTTATGAACAGAGCTAAGCCTGTCAAGGAGTTCACTCCTCCCCACCCACCCCGAATCAATGGTAGCAAGCTCTGGGGCAAGTTTTTTTCTTTCCTTTTTAATAAAAAGCTGGCTCTTATTCAACTTAAATTTCCTGAGAAAAATATGAGATGTGTGGAAAATGTGTCTTGAGTCACTGCAAGAAGCTGCAGAACTCATAGTACAGGCAGATCTTCAGCAGGCATGGCTACTGAACCTTGGACAGCTTCCCAGGCAGTAGCTGGGAGTAAGGATTCAGAGAGCTCCACAGCCCCTCCAGGGCATCAACACCTGCCCCCGCCCCCCCCGCCACACACTCACACCCCAGTACACTTTCAGCAGCAACAGCTCTGCCAGGCGCAGTGCCTGCAGCGTGCACTCCATAGTGTTACACTGAGACCCACACTTCCAGCCAGCCCTGGGGACAGACCGTCAAGTGGCACTGGTAGAGAGGAAGACAGAGACGGTAAAGAGCTCACGTGCTCCACACCTGTCCAGTGCCCCTTCTTTCACTCTCTTTTTAAAACTTTTTAATAAGACTTCACATAAAGAAAAGTAGAAATATCAGTATAATGATCATCCATTTACCCACTACTCAGACTCAATATTTGTTGACATTTTACACTATTTAACCTTACTTATCTCTCTCTCTCATTCTTTAATATTTTAGATGAACCAGAAATAAATCATAGACTTCAATAAGCCCCAGAGTTCCTGATACTTTAGTATGCACTTCCAAAAAGTAAGGGCATTCTGCTATGTACCTCTGTACCCTCATAATACTATTGTTACTTACTTGACAAAGGGGAAGTTACTTGATTCCTGGAAATCTCTTTGGGAAGATAGGGAACTAAAGCTTTAATGTCTTTAGCTGTTCAGGCCTGTAGGCTGAGATGGGGGATGAAATGGGGAGTCTTGGGTAAGGCACTTCTTAAGTGGTAGCTCTGAGGAAGAGCTACATATGGGGCCTCACGTAAAATGTTTTAAGTTACTGTGAGAGGAAGTAGTATACCATAAATAAAGTGAAAAGAAAAGTGACAAACTGAAATAACACACACAGTTTGTATAGTGCAGATGGAAGGTTCATATTCTTAATATAGAAAGAGCTCTTCTAAGCCAATAAAAAGCTGAACACTTTTTAAACAGGAAGGGTATCTTAGTGGTCATCTTCAGTTTTGCCAGCCTAGTGTCCTCTCCCTCTCATTAATATAAGTTTCCTGGGAGGGGGGCGGAATACTGTTCATTACCACCTTCCCTACCTGAAGTTTTAGCATGTACTCAATCTGCTTATCTCACTCTTAACACTCTGATTAATCCAAGGGGTTGGCAGGTTCCCAATGAGACATTTTTTTTTTTCAGGTGCTATAAGCTGTAGCCTATGCTGTAAAATAAAGGAACCTTTCCTTTTTCTGCAGGAATCACTAGCTGTGAGCTCAATGTAAGCCTGGAGCCTAGCTAAGAAAACAGACCATTGTGTGTTGGGGAGGGGGGGAAGAAAGGGAGGGAGAGAGGGGAAGAGAGAAAGAGAGACAGAGAGAGGGAGAGATGTGATTTTCATAATTAGACAGTTTGTGGTCCAAGCCCTGGATGTAGACTTGCCTAAAAGTAAGTGTAACCCACCCCAGCTTCCTACATATATGATTCAACAAGTCCTCACTTTGTTGGGTTCCTGTCATTTGCCATAAAAGAGTATATGTGGCCTAATACACATACTGCTGAGCAAGTCTAATGGGCCATATATTGACAATATAGCAACAGTCTCACTAGCCAAAAAAGTACAAATTGAAATCGTAAAGTAACATGGTTTCATGTATCATATTTTCAAAGTTTTGAAAGGTGATAAATACTGAGAAGCTATAAAATTAAATACCGCTTAAGTTATAGCTGTACATGAAGGGTAACGTGGGGACAAGAGGGCCTGACGGATCCTCCTTTCAGTTTTATCCTTTTTACTTTCCTGGGCCAGACTGTACATCCAAAAATCCTCCTCTCATAGCATTTAAGCCTCCTGTTCAACCACTGGATGCTGTTATCCGCCACTTTCCCAAAGCGCCTGAGCTCCCTTGCTGTGATCCAAGGTTCCGGGGGCTTGGTCCCATCTCACTGACTGCTCCCTAGAAGTCCTCATCAGTGTGCCCTGTGGCTGGGCATCCCAGGATCAGTCAGTGGGGACTGTGGGGTTTGAATCCTACCTTTGAATCTTACTGGATATATCACCCTGTGAAACACACCTAAGGCCTCTGGACCTCAGTCTCTTCATCTGGAAAATAGGGACAATAAAAATATCTACCTCAGTGTTTTGAAGGTAAATGAATATATATGCAAAACTTTCGGCACTCGACACATAGTTCACCATCACTATGTGAAATTATCATTCCTTTATAGGCATGCACTTATTGACACAATGGAAGAGCTCATATATCATTATGAAAATGTGTTAACAAGTGACAGAAACCAGAGTCAGAGTACCTTGAGCAAAGAAGGTAATTTCTCAGCTCATTTAATGGGGGGGGCGGGGGGGGGCGGAGTCCAGGGGTCGAATTCACCTTGAGCCTGGTGATGTCCAAAGTTCAAATAGTGTCAAGGGGCAGGTCATTGAGTTTTATAACTGTGGTTTGAGATGTATGAGAGAGTTAACTCAGAGTTAAAAAGTCAGGATTCAAATCCCAGTTTTCCCACTTGTCAATGTATGAATTTGGGGAAGTCAATCCCTATCTTTAAGAACCTGGAGGAAAATCCCCTGCAGGGGGCCTGAGACTCACATCATCATCATAGCATCATATGATAATTTTTCAACCCCCTCCCTTTTAGAGTTACACAGGAGATAAATTAATAGTCTGTGACTCTCTGTCACCAAGGAAGGAGATACACACACATACACACACACTAATTTATTTTCGAGATTATATCTTTCATAATCTCATAAAGTAACATAGGATATTTCATAGGATATCTCAGTTTCCAAAATAGAATGATGCGCTATGGGGGCTTTGTGTGAATTCCACTAATAAACTTTGTTACAAAACAATAATTCCACTGTGTTATATGCCATTCAGACAATGGACGTGGAGCCCAGCACAGATTTCCAACAACATCCACCCACAAAGCATGCCAAGAATTCATTTGGAAGCATGTGCAAGAAACTGCAGTGAAAAAGGAAGCTGTACACTTACACATATTAGGAGCGTGGTCACTACCAGATCTCTGCCACAGTGCTGATCCCACACATCTGCTGTTGTCTTTCTTGTGCTGAGTAACTGAATGTTCACTTATGCCAACAGCCATCCCACTGTCTTGCCCTGACCAGGCACCTGGGGGACAAACTCTTCTTAGAATGTAGGTTAGAGGCAGCAAATAACCACATGTTGTTAGCCTCCAAATCTGTAAACTTGTGTTTGCACGTGGCTTCTTCCCAGGACAGAATCGTTGACACTTTTAGTAATACACACATGCATCTGGGTCAAAACTAACGGTGGGACTGAAAAAGCACTTCCTAATTATCAACGAAGTGAATTTTTTTGCACATTTGGGAGACTTTGGTTTTGAAATGTAAGAGGTGAAAAATACCCCAAAAGTCTTCTTGCCCAATTCCCCCACTTAACTGCAGAAGGCCCAGAAAGGGACCCTTTGTATCCAACATCACACAGCTAGCTTTTTACCAGAACCAGAAGCTTCTGTCCACTTATTGGCAGGAACCTGTTTGCCTCAGAACAGCTTGTCTAATACCAGCTAGATGATTATATCCACTTCTTAATGTTTTACCTTGTGAGTTATCTCTGGTAGATTTTAATGTCCTATATTGTTATCATCTCCCTGACATCCTCCTGGCTGCATGCCCACCCTTCATGCTGAGATACGTTCAGATAAGTGAACTCATTTTAATACGAGCATAAGCACATGTAATGATTTCAGCGCTGATTTGGCTAATTTACACCATTGTTCCACTTCATTAAAATGAATCATCAGTAGAGACTGTTGGTGCACACTCATTGCAATGAAATCCTTTTGGAATCTCTGACCCAGGAAACTGGAGAGGACTTTCACAGCAGCCCAGTTACTCCCAGAGTTTTGTGCATCTCCCCTACTCAACACTAAGCCAGATTTCTTTATTGGCTCGTGTCTTTTCTGATTGTTTTATCCTGTAGTTTATCTATACAGTCTTCCTCTTGTGGGGTGACCATTTTTGGTCACCAAAGCGGCTGGTGTGTCCAGTGAATGGAGTGAACTGATTCTGAAGAACAGGGTAGAGGGGAATCTTTGGAAAGAAACAGCACTATTTATAGGATTGAATCCAAGACACACAACTCAATGTATGAACAGTCTTTTTCAATTATTTTCCTAAAGGCACATGTCATCGACGTAGAATGCACTGCGTGTATTCAATACTTCCTGAACTAGTGAATGAAAAAAAATAATGAACCAATACAACCGGAGCCCTTTGTACCATTTAGTTTCACTTCTGCTCTGCAGACATGTGCTTGCTCCTTGAAGCTGAATCCAATCAGTGCTCACCTTAGTTGACCCACAAGCAGCATTTGACAAGGTGATTGTTCCCTCCTCCTTGACGTGTTCTTCTCCTGGCTCCGAGAACACCACTATCTTGCTAGTTGCTGTTTTTCATTCATTGGCTGTTTCTTCTTCACGTTCCCAACCTCCACATTTTTTAGTGACTCAGGGCTCAGTCTTTAGTCCTTTTTCCTTTTTTATATACACCATTCCCTTGTTGATTTCGTCAAAGACCATGACTGCTGACTCCTCAAGTCATATCTACAGCCTGATCCTCTCCTCTGGACTCCCACTCTCTTTATCCAGCTACCTACTTATATTTCCACTCGAATGTTCAGTCATAACATGACTACCAGTGGGCTCCTCCTCTCTGCTCCCTAACCTTGCCCCTCCTGCCGTCTTCCCATTTCAGCTAATGGGAACTTTATTCTTCCAGTTGTTCATATCCTTGAAGTCATCCTTGTTCTCATCACTCAGTTGAAGACAACACTCTAGAGCCTGGCAGAACCATACAATAAAGGAACCTGTGTGCCTAGCAGGCTAGAACGCCTACCTCTGGAATGCCACCTGACAAGAAAGAAGTTCTAAATCATATAAGCCACTATATTTTTGGATTTCCTTGTCACAGTAGCTTTCTTATCCTGGTCCCTAACACAGCAGGTGAGGAACTAGAAGTTGTGAATGTAGAAAACATTCTTTTAAGAAGCCTGAGTTTGTGAGAAGGAGAGAAATAAATAAGACTATTGCTGGCATGTTTTATTGAAAAGATTGTAAGAAGACTGGGCTCCAGAGGAAGCTGATGGAATGCAATCAGTTCACTGAGAGACAAGCCTGGGCCCTGAAACAGTACATTCACTGGATGTCCCCTGGATAATCCAAGTCCCTCAGGACTTTGGTGGGGGAGGGGGAACTCAGAGGGTTTAACTATCTGAGCCCCGTTTAAAACACCATCCCTTCTTCATGAGGTAATATACACTGTAAATTTTTAAATAAAGGCATTGATGACCCAATAGAAGGAAGCACAGACTGAGGTCTTTAGTCCTTAAATAGGGGAGATTTTTGTACCAAACCATCCATACTCATAATTCCCTCTTATAACAAAAACCATACCTTGGAAGCATACCTAGTTAGGAGTGATGAGGATAACAAAAGGAAATAAAAATGCCAACAACTCTCAGTTATTAAGCACCTAAAATATATCCTGGCCTATGTAGGTGCTACCTGTGAAAACCTGTGAAGCAGCTTTTACTACTTACAGTAATTATCCCCAAAACTCACCCTGATAACTGTTTCCTGAATTTGCTCTGGTAACCTGGATTCAATGTGCTGTTTTGCCTCACTTGGAACTGAGTTCACCAGCTTGCATTTCACCAGCCGTTTCTTCTATTGAGACATATTAACAAAAGCTAAAGTAGGCAGGAGTCTTTGAATTGCATGTCAAAAGCTGCAAAGGCGATAGCTTAAAAGTTGACCTTCATTTGTGGCAAACATAAATCTATTCTTAATACATATATGTATCTCAGAATTCAATGGTTTGGTTCCAAAGGGATTAATACCAGGGCAGCTTAAACAGTAAAGTTCTGAAAATCAATAAGCTTAATAATCAAAGTAAGACTTATATTGGATTTTGGAGCATATAAAATATTCTAAATGTTCACTGTATGGAACCACTGAAGAATCTCCCACGCTTCCTGGAATAGCAGGTGTAATTCATCTTTAGACCCTGAATGCCATCAGGGTCTTGGCAGTGGACTTTGTTGGACTTGGAGAAGTTTAGAAGTTATATCTATCATCCTCAGTAAGTATGTATTTTTAGTCTGGCTATGAAGACAGAGAAGGATAAAAAGGGATAAGAAAGTGTAGAACTGGTGGCTGAAGAGATGGTAATTTAGCCACACAGTGACAGAACTTCTCTCACGGTGAAGCTATGACAGATATTTCTGGATGTTTGGGGTTTTTTTCCCACCAAATTTAACCACATCTTTCATCAGTATATATGAGAGAAGGCTTCTTGAGACCTTTATCTTTGAATGAAATTGGAACACAGTCTAGATTAGAGACAGATAGAGAGCAGATGACCCCCCTAAGATCAGGAGAGGCCACACTCACAGTCACATTTACAGAAGTGGAGGATGATATGGGAGGATCCAACCGGAGGAAGGTTGGCTATTTCTGCAATTACTCCATTTACCCATGTGAGGGAGGGGTCTCCGTCCATGCCCAAACTGACGTGCAGAAATATCCAAATTCCTGAGTGAGTATTTTACTGGAGGAGGTAGAGGAATCCACTCCTGAGCCCAAAAACTAACCTTGGTCTCAATGTAGCAATAAGCTCTATCAAGAGGGAACATTCATGTGGACACTTCAGACACCTTCCCAGGACCAAGTACATGGTCCCATACATGATCCCAGGTTGACTTCCAAGTACAATTGTTAGAATTCAGTAGTTCTCACATGTTTTGCCTACCACCTACAGTAAGGAACACATTTAACTTTGCATTCTTGTTCATATACTCATACCTTTGTATATACTTAACTGAATTATTTTCCTTTCAATGATACTTTTTCTTACTATGCGTGACACACCTGATACTTTGTATTGTATTCTACTGTATTCTATTGTATTCTATTCTAAAATTTCTTGTATACTTTTAAAAAAGATTTTATTTATTTTATTTTTTTTAGATAGAGGGGAAGAGAGGGAGAAAGAGAGGGAGAGAAATACCAGTGTGTGGTTGCCTCTCATCTGCCCCCTACTGGGTACCTGGCCTGCAACCCAGGCATGTGTCCTGACTGGGAATTGAACCAAGAACCCTGTGATTTGCAGTCCAGCACTCAGTTTACTGAGCCATACCAGCCAGAGCCTGGTTGCTTAATAATTTATTTTACAAAGTAATAATTGCATAGTGACATGCAGTTTTAAAAACAGTATTTTTTATTACTACAATGGAGAGATTCCTATAAGTCGATCCACTAAAATTTTTTCTTATTGTTTTATAGACTTAGCTTCCTCTTGTTTAAAATTTAAAAAGCAACAACTCATTTTTCATGTGTGAAATCTAGAAGTATTTATCCTGTATATAACCACGTGGCTTTCAGCAGCCTTACATCTGGAAGGCTTGGACTCAGATCTGCTCACCCAGCTCTGCAGAAGCTACTCAAGAGAGTAGCTTCTCAAGAGATCAGAGGACTCAAGAGATCAGAGATGAGGAAAGGGGAATGAGTGTCAAGAATGTGCGGGTGGGTCACAGACAGTGGTAGAAACTGGGTTCCAGGACCAGGAAGAGGTTCAAAGCTCACCTGTCAGAAGATTCTAGGAAGGAGAAGGGAAGAAAGGAGACTCAGGAAGAAGAAATTCCAGAAAGAACCCGGCACCTTCTATCACTAGTCTTTTAAGTCTCCATCCCTGACAACCTGATCTCTGAGGGTCACACACAGCCCTGTCCTGCTCAGCCCTCCCATGGCTTCCTTGGGTGCCTCCATCCATGGACGTTTTCCTCCTGGCTCCCTGAATCCCCACCACTGGGAGATTCTAATGACCCAACTTCCTTTCATCCAGCTCTCACCTTCTGACAAGCCCAGCATCCCCCCCGCCCAGCAAGAGGACCTAAATTTACAGACAAAAATGTGTCCTTAGTCCTTGCCTACAGCTTTTACCAAAGGCTCCAGCCCGCACAGGGCGGAGCCTTCTGACTCCTCCCCTCACCGTGAGCATGCGCAATGAGCTCAGAGTAGGCAAGGCAGCACAGGCGGCTGAAAGACAGCCTTGCAAGAACATCAGAGCTGGGTCATAAAGGTGACTCTAAACCATTAGGGGACAGTTTAAAATACAGTTAGCCCTTCAGAGAATACAAAATCAAAGAATTTCTTTTTTAGTATTTCCACAAAACTATGTCAAAATCAAAGGCTTAATCAGGAGGATTCAGCTTCAGTTATGGAAACTCTACTTCTGTATATCATACCTCATTTCCCTGATAAGGCTGAATAAACAGATTATGTCTAGCTGATAGGAAATGACAAGGGAATTGATGTTACTGTGCTGGTATTATGGCAAATGTCCTGAAACACCTTTGCTCAGGTAGCTACATGTCTGAGGAAGAGCTGTTAAGAACCAAAATTTTCCTTCATTTGTTGGTGCACATGCCCATGACCCAGAGTGGAGTCCTGCAAAGAGCTGTTTGGAGTCCATGATTGAGGCTCCAGGCTGAAGAGGGACATCCCACTTACTCCCAACTTAAAGTCAAATCCTAGAGTCTTAGTACTTTCTGGCTGGCTGCACATGGATGTCTACTTACAGATGATCCTTCTTCAACACACAATAAAAGTAAAAGGGAAGCAAGGGTACTAATCACTAGTTCCCTCTGACTTGTCCCCACTGTCACACCCAAACACCATAACATCCAACCAAAGAAACAGGGGTGTTCCTTTCACATAAATCTTCCATCAGACCTTTTCTATTGCCCTCAGTAGAACTCCCTCCATGTGTTGTTGGTCAGAACTGGGTCAGCTGCCTACCCAAAACCTATCACTGGCATTGTGCAGGGGAAAAGGATTAAATGAGAACCTACAAGCCAGATTGAAAGAAGCAATGGATTTGGGGTAAGTGACCAACATCTGCAAAAACAACAAGACATCATAATGGCTACTATTTATTGGCCACTTGTGGTGTGTTAAATACTATGCTTAATGTATTATCAGCATTACTTCACTTCACTCACAAAACTCCTGTGATGTAGGTAATACTACTTCATCATCTCTTTTGTAGATGATGCAACTGTAAATCGTGGTAGAGCCATGATAGGAGTTCAGTCTGTCTGACTCCAAAGTCCATGCTCTTCCACATAAGCCATACTCACTTTACTGGTTAAATACTATTTTGCAAGGTTAATTGAAGACATGGATGCTTGTTTATGGATCTCTTCAATTATATGCTGTTTGCGATGTAAACTGGACCAAAACCAATAGCAGATTTGATACCAACATGCAGACATTAGGCAAATCCCATCCATGAGGCTCACATGAAGTGAGGTGGGACAGTATATACTCATGGGCCCAGCAACTAGGCACAGGGTTCCTGAAGGTTAGGGCAAGTTGGGAAGGGCAACATCTGAAAGGGTTCACAGTTGCATTCCTATGATAGAGAGAAGCGAAGTGACAGAGGTGAACACGAATACCACTTTAGGGCAAGGTAAAGGTATAACAGACCAAAAATGTAGAAATGTTGGTGGCAGGCGAGTTGGGAGACTAGGCACAAGACACGAGGCATGGATCAGGTGAGGGGTCAGTAACAGTTCAGTGAACAGTGGTATGGACTGAGGACTCGTGTCTCAGCATGTGCTGTAGGGTGGAGTGCGGGGATTCAGAGGTCCATGGCAGACTGCAAGGAGACTTTAGGAAAGAGGCCTTGAGGGAATTTCACCCTTTCAAGTGGATTCTCGGCTAAGCCACGTCTCAGAGATTGGCTGTCAGCCTATGGGAAAATATTGTTTTAGTCTCCACTCCATCCTTGTGTCTCCACCTGCTCATATGGGATCTTATGTGGCTGGAGTTTCTTCATATTTCCTTTGAAATCTCTGGGTGGGGGTCAGGGTCTCAGGAAAGTAACAGAAGAAATCAATCAGTAAGGTCAAAGGATATAGCAGAGACAGCCCTAGAAGACAGGGTAGTAATTTAACTGAGTAGCAATACCCTTTACATTTCTTACCAATTTCTGTGAAGTTACAATACTTGATCTCTATCAAGTTCCAAAACACACTTTAAAAGCTGTGCTCACTCCTTTTGTCATAACTTCCTGCTAAAATATTTTAATTTGTGATTGGATAATCAAGTATTGCAAGTCTCCTTATATCTTATGGATGAATCTAGATTCTTGGAATGAAAAAAGGAGCTACTTACAATTATGCATTTCAGTTGTTTTCACAAACAATCTTAAGACAGAGAACCATTTCTCTCCTTTTCCTCTTCCTCTTTCTTCTTCTCCTCTGCCTACCTCAATTACCTTCTTCTTTCTCCTCTTGCTCTTTCTCTCCCCCTTCCCATTTTCTTCCTCTGCCTCCTCCTTCTTCTCCTCTTCTTCCTGCTCCTCCTCCTCCTTCTTCTTCCTTCTCTTCCTCTCTGTCTGTCTCTCTCTCTCACTCTCTCACACAATTTAAATCTTATGTGGAATCTTAGAACATAAAACATGAAAACTGAACTACTAATGTGGACATTGGAGTAGTGACACTTCCCTTTGAACTCCAAGATAGCCCATGAGCAAAACCCAATGATGTGGTTCAAGTCATTTTATAGTAGACCCTTAGTAGACCCTATAGTAGACCCTTCATTTTATAGTAGGGTCTGAGACCCAGAGAGGAAAGTGATGTATCCCCAAGTCATATAGTTAGCTTTATAAATAGGCCTGGAAGCAAGAGGTTGTTAGAACCTCATAGTAGCATGTTATCTAAATTGCTCAAAAATCAAAACTAGTTTCTCTTGATTAAAACTATACTTTCTAAAGCCACTGATTTTCAGACACCCAAATCCCACCAACCACCCAAAGAAACTCTCCTGGATACGTCATGTACACCTGAAAGGGGGCTGAACAGTTTCCTGCAGAGCCTGGAGAGCTGTGGCTATGGCTGCTCCTCTCCAGGTACCTTTATAGATTCCAAAGTAGCAATGAAAGGGAAGTGGGCGAGTTTACATAAAGACATCTGTGGCGACTCAGGAAGTCTGTCCCTCACAGGTGCATCACTGTCTGGGGTTTCAGTTGTACAAGCCTACATTTCAACACTTTATCACAGGGAGCTGAGAACACCCTAGGAATGCATGTTTTGGCTTTCCCAAAGGCTTGCTCATCAGTCAGGAAGGGAGCAGCAATGAACAGAAAAGAAAACTGCAGGGAAATGACCACAAAGTGGCAAACAGCTGACAATGGGAGCTGAGCGATCAGATCCTGGGACAACACATACCAGACACACACACACTGTGCAAACACAGCCTCCCCATTGGGGAGGCCACAGGAGTCACTCTGCTAAGCCTCTGTGCCCTGGCACTGTGGACACATGTACCCAAAGCGAAGCTGTGGTCCCATTGTAGACACTGATGAGCACCACCATATAACTTTTGCTGCTACCCCCTCTAAAACCTCTCAAACTGAGAGTTTGATGGAGAAAGATGAAAATGTCAATAGTTAAACAGAAGACACAGCCTTTATTTTTCTTTGGAGTAAATGGCACTGTGCCAACATCCAGAGTGATTGTGTCATTTTGGCCCATCTGCCAACACACATAGTGGAATTAAGATTAGCATCCTTTCTACTTATTAAATTGAAATCTTCTCTGTAGAGCTTATGCACTTTGGCAGGGATATGGAAGACTGTAGTCAAAGAAGGTGTAGCTGGGTAAGATATGTAATCAAATGCTAAAGATAATCATTATTATTAGCATAATGCCAACTATCCATCATAAGATGATAGAAGTGAAAAGCATGAAAATTATATCCTGCATCAAGTGTCTGTCTCTTTGACTAGACAATGTGAGGACAAGTTCATTCTAGAGCCCATGGTCCATCTTACAAGGACTCCACTAATGTAACAAAGGTATTAGCGTGATAGGATCCCCGGGTGGCTCTAAACAGAAGCACTGAAAATGCAAAACATCTTTTACAGTGGTGTAACACAAGACAGTGTTAGAGGCATTACCATGTGTTGAAATAAAAATTTTTACAAAGAAAAACATCTTTTGAAATTCAGTAATCCTTTGCCAGCTGCTGGAGTATCACGATTGGCAAAACTTCCATTGGCAATCACACATTCTTACAGAAAGGAGGGGTTAGGAGAAAAACAATAAAAATGGTATTAATGTGCATTTTTAAACTCAAAACAAACAGAAGTTCTAGAAAGCAGCCACATTCCAAATCAACTGGAATTTTCGGGATAATTTGTTCTTTACTGTTCAGAGAACATGGTCATGGCTCCATGCCCTGAAGAGACAGGAGTGCCCACAAATTTTAAGTTATGTGCATTTAATTTCTCCGTAAAATTTTAATAGCAACCCTTCTGCCTTGAAATTGAATGCCTTTAGTACTTTCATTCTTCTTAGTTTTAATTTTGCAAGTCTCAGCAAAATACTTTTGTAATCTTCAGGCATATTGACAAATTCTGGTACTGCTCAAGGACATACTTTCTGGCTAATTCTTCTATCCATAAATTGAGGGTTGGAACACAAAGAGGGCTTATCCCATTGACTCTCTCATTCAGTTTTACAGGATGGGGTAGCAGGATTTGTTGTCTTCTTTGGGGACATATATAATATGTATGAAATATCATAGGAATTGGCTTGCATGGTTATGGAGGACACGAAGTTCTGCAAGCTGCTATCCGTAAGCTGGAGAACCAGGAAAGCAGTGATATAATTCAATTTGAATCTAAACATGTAAGAATCAGGGGGTTGATGGTGTAAGTCCCAGTTTGAGTCCAAGAACCAGGAATGCTGGTGTTCAAGGCCAGGGGGAGATGGATGTCTCAGTGCAAGACAAGCAAGTGAATTCACCCTTCCTTTACTATTTTGTTCCATTGAGACTTTATGTAAATCAAATGGTGCCCACCTATAATGGTGAAGGTTACCCTCCTTATTTAGTCTACAGATTCAAATACTAATCTCTTCAGGAGACACCTTCACATAGACACCCAGAAATAATATTTTACCAGCCATCTGGGCATCACTTAGCCCAATCAAGTTGACACATAAAATTAACCATCACAGGGACTGAAGTGAGCTGCCCAAAAGTTGGCCAGTCCCTTAAATCATTAGTTAAATCCACACAGCTACAACTCAGAACTTCTAAATATGAGGCCAGAGATATTTTTGTTTTACTATACCCAAGATGGCAAATACATTTCACTTTGAGTGCCAAATGTGACTGGAAAGGGCTTCCCAGAGCCTCTGTTGAGAATGTGCATCAGGATTTACCAGGAAAGAGAGCTGTAACTGACTGGTGAAGTCTGTATGGATAGTTGAGTGATAGGGAACAAGAGTAGGAAGGGAGTATATTGGCTGAGCCTAAACAATACTCTTCTCTACAAAAGTTATCTTTTCAATCAAACCTCCCTGCAGAATGATTAAGCTATAATTTTATTTACAAATAGCTCTCCACAGATACATCCAGTTACCTCTTACTTATCCTGTGGATCAGCTTAAACATGACTTATTCAGGGAAGCTTGCTCTGACCGTTTTTAGGTCATTTCCTGTTAGACAAGGTCTGTCCAGAAAGTATCCGGCCATGTGCTATGAAAAGTAGAGCATTTATTGAAGAAGATAAAAGAAACACTGTACACAGGACAGTGACACCTCAGCCCCCTTCAAAGTAGGTTCCTTGGGACCTCACACAGTTCTCCCAGTTGCCATCAGCTGCCCCATCATATTTTTCTGAATTTCACTGATGGTCTGAAATCTCTTCCCTTTCAAAGGTGATTTAGTTTGGGGAAAAGCCAAAAGTCACAGAGTGCCAAATCTCAGCTGTAGAGGGGCTGAGTCACCTGGGTGATTTGATATTTCACCAAAACTCTCTGCACGAGATGTGATACATGAATGGGCACATTGTTGTAATGAAGCTGCCAATCACCAGTTGCCCATAGCCGTGACCTTCTGAATCATCTGAACAGTTTCTGTGGAGGAATGTTCAAGTTTAATGCAAAATTTGATGGAGATCCATTGCTCTATTCCCTCAGTCATTTTGAGTGTGACAGCCACACAGTACATGTGCTCACACAATGACATTTACTGGCCCCACTGACTAGTACAGTTGTTACTGTTTACACATGTGCATCCCAGTCCACTGCCTTGGCTGCCAGGTTACATTGATATAGTGCAAACCATTCTCATTATTTTTGGGAACCACTCTGCCTGGTTTCAGAAGATGTAACCCCCCATGGCTAAGGCTGAGTGAGTGACCTTGGGACCATAAGCCACTATGGAGACAAAGCTTATCTCCCTGGCAGGGGTGCTGCCTCTGCCATTTTTACTTCACCCTGCATGGCCCCTAGTATATGATCAGTTAGCCAATGATGGGTAAGATTCCTCAAGGGACAGACAATCTAAGACAAGCACGATCATGAGGGGACCCCAGACTTGGTGAGCTATAGCAAAAGGGGGTAATGGACCCTCACCCCTCGGCTTTGACATAGTCTGAGTCCTCATTCTGTCTGCAAGATGTCTTCTAATATCTTGGCTGCCTTACTCACCCTGCCTGACTTAAGCCTGAAACAATGACAGAGGGTGGTGCAGCCCTGTGCTGGAAAGGAAGGGTTCCTGGGGCGATCAGGCCTAAGAAAGAATACATAAAATCCTGTGAAAACTGCTTTGCTAAGAATGTCCCCAGTTTTCTGATAAGGGTCCAAGCAGGAAATGAGTTTGTTTCCCAGTTTTGTAGCCCTTTAGCTAACAGACCCTGACTCAGAATAAGCCCTCATAGTTCTTTGTATGTTATCTATTGTTTGATCCTTACTGCCTGACAATGATTGATGAGCTTTACCTGTATTCCTGTGCACAATGAACCCAATAAAAGCCCATTGAGAAAAAGGGTCTTGGCCCTCCTCCTTTGAGAGATCAGTCACCTTTCCTCCCCAAGCAGATCATGTCTTGGAAGACTTATTCTCATCTGTGGTGACCAGGGGGCAGGGGTGGGGGGCTGTGGATGGAGCCCCATCACACATTATATTAACAATTGTTGGACTTTTTCAGGACAGACCTTGTACAACCTCATTGTACTAGGTTTCATGCCTTTATTTCCTCTAACTCAGTTGAAATATCTATTCATTAGTTTGATGATTATATTAATAACTATGTATTCCAGCCTCCCAGGTAGTGAGCTCATGAGGAGAAGCCATGTCCTATTTTGTTTACCATTACATCCTCAGTGTCTGTCAAAGTTCCTGGCACTTAGCAGATACTCATTAAACATTTGCTAAATGAATTGAAAAGCGGGTGTTCATATATTTTTCTCTTAAATTTCCCTGAGACCCAGGTAAGTTGTGTTATCTTTCATTGCATATACTTTCAGGAGACTAAGGTATATGCATACACACCTACCTCATCAAGGTTACAAACTTGGAGACATTGGAATTCAAAGTCCTAAGTTCACGAGTCTCTGGATTTGTTCCCTGCTACAATTTCCTCCCTGTAATGTATAATGTATAAATTATCTGTGTTGTTATCTAAAGGTGCTTATTTTAGGTTGTAGGACGTGGTGGCAGAGCCAGGAACAACAAAAATCTTCATATTTCAGTAGAAGCAATATGGTATAGCATAGGGAGAACCAGACTGGGAGTCTACAGACCTGAATTTGTCACCTAGCCCTGCCAATTATCTGCATAGCAATTCTGGAAAATTAAATTCATCTCTTTCCATCAGTAAAATAAAGGAGTAGAGTTGGTAGTTTTGAAACCTACTTTTTAAAATGGTGGAACTGTTTCTTACATGGAATTTCAGAATGCTCACGTAGAAGCACAGGTGAGAGGGATGAAGTAAGTAGAGCTTATCTGAGTAAAGGTGGGCGGTAGAGGCCACACCTGAAATCACACTCATGCTGCCTCTCCTGTATCTGCAAGGAAGATCCTGAAGCACACACGGGTGCCCCATTAAAAAAAACTTTAAATTTTTGAAATTATAAATTTACAGGAAGTTGAAGAGGTGTCCTGCATGCCTTCACCAGTTCCCCCCAAAGGGCCCTTTTAAAAAAAAATGTTTGGCACAACAATGTGAATGTACTTCATTCCTCTGAATTGCACACTTAAAAATAGAATGACAAATTTTGTGTTATGTATATTTTATCACAGTAAAAACTGTAAATTAAAAAACCTGCTGGACCCACTAGTAGACACTTGTCCATGGGTCATCCAGCTCCAAAATCCTATGATTGTATGAACCCTAAGGGTTACGCCACACCTACTGCATTCTACAGTCACAGACTTCCGGAGTTTAAGTGTAGTCTAGAAGTCTGTGTGTGTGATATAGTTCAATCTTCTGCTTCTCTTCCAGGTTTCTCTCTGCCATAGAGTTTAACTAGCGTCTTGAAGCAGGCCTCTAACAAATATGCTTCACTGTGGTGGTTTTTATTCCTTCTAGTAATTTCCCTGTTGACTTTTTAAGGGCTGCAGGAGCTGGTTCTTTGGGCTTACTTAACTCATTTTGATTTATCTGATGGTGGAAGTGTATCCTTCTCCATCCTTCTTCATATTGGGCTTGACAGTCCTGCCTGCTTTTCCACTTCCAATGTTCTTTATGGCCACACTGCGACATGTAGGCTGTACAGAAATGGCCATGGGCTCAGTAAAACTCATTTCCCTTGTTCTTTTGTTATTTTTTTCTTTTAAAATATTTATACATGTGAACAGTCACATGCAATTTTACATAAATTCTCTATGCATGTATACTGTTTTAAATGTCATTTTTGTGTTGGTTTAGCTTTTCCTCTCCCATATACTCCTCTCTCAATCTGCATTATCTCCTCACAGATAGAGAGTTACCCATGTTAACGACCTACTGTATACACTTCCATATTATTCTTTAGGCTCATGTATTCATAAATAAATTACTGCCCATAATGTGCATACATATTCATAATGCATACATATACACATATACATAGAGAGAGGTTTTCCCATTCTTTTGCAAAAATTGGAACACACATAGTTTTGAATATTGCATTTTCTCAACAATAACTCTTTTCTAATGGTTGCATAACATTTTATACTGCAATGTATTTTCAGTGATTCAAACATTATCCTATTGAGCCAAAGTTCCTACTTTTTGCCTCCAAAATAATGCTGCAATAAACAGCTTTGTATACACGCCATATATTTGTGCTTTCATTTCCATGGAACAGATGCCTAGGAGAAGCATTAGTGGGTCAAAATGTATATGTGTTTAAAATTTTAACTGACATTATCAGACTGCATTCCAACAGTAGTGAAGACAATTCATCTTCTCAACAGCTGTGCCCAGTAGTACCCTTGCCCCTGCTCTCCTACCAGCGACTGAGGTTGTCAGTCTTTTTCATTTTCGCTGGTCTGAAGTGTAACATGATGTATGAGTTGGAGGGTATTTTCATATATTCTTTGGGTAATGGAGCCTCCTATTTTACTATATTTCACATCCTCTTTTTTTAGTTTTTCACTCTTTTGCATTAGAAATATTAACCCTTTGTCTATTCTCTTGTTGTAAATATTTGTCCCACATCTATTATTTATCGGCTGACTTTGCTTACAGTGTTTTCTTCTTTTGTGGCGACACTTATTGTGTGCCAGACATTATTCTATGTCCTGAGGGTTCAATAGTGAACAAAATGGACAAAATCCCTTCTCTCTCTGTGTTCCTTATATTCTAGATAGGAAACTGATTGGAATGGAAAGGGAAGGCTGGATATAATCTAGATAGGAAGCACAGGTAATATGTTAATAAATCAATAAGTATCATTTGTAGTGTTTTAATATGGTTTTAAAAGTTTTATATGGTCAAATAGGTCTGACTTTTCTTATAGCCCTCTGGATTTCCTGTCTTAGTTAAGAACACCTTCCCCATCCCTGAGCTGTGTATCTGGTCTCCTAGATTTTATTGCTCTTTTCATTTGTAAAGGATAGCTTGTATGAAAATTTTACCCAGATTAAAATTAGGCAACATCTGTAATTCTGAGAATTTGGTTGAGTTAGTTCATCACAACTATATCCAGCCTTCTCTTTCCATTCCAATCAGTAGATACACCTTCTCTATATAATTCATCAAGGGTGCAGCCATAGCTGATAGTTATCATGAATTATTAGGTTCAACCACATGGAACTTCCATTTTTGTAGATAAAAATAATGGAATATCACTACACACCTATGCTCCACTTTATAGATAAGAAATGAAAAAGTAAACACTTTATGTGCAAAATGTTATTTAATTTCCCCACCAGCATTTTGAGGTAGAGAATATTATTTCCACTTTTAAGGACAAGAAATGCTTTTATAGAATTAAGACATTGCTACCTCAAAATTATTGAGAGGAAGAATAAGAACTGATTTCATCTATAAGACTTTGAATAGTGCTGAGGACTTCAAAAACTCCTGGGAAAGTGTAGCACCTAGAACAATACCCAGTACAAAGAAATATCCAATATGTGGGTTAAATGGAATCCTCTATCCTATAAGAGGTTACATTGTAATGGGAAAATAAAACATACATATATATCAGTATAAGAGAAATTTTCAGTGTCTGATGGCTGTTACAGACGAAACAATCAAATTTCATTTGCTTTATTTTTCATAATGGTAAACATTACTTAGATATAGGCATAGCATAGTACCTAGTACATAGTAAGCATACCATGAATATTGGTTTGTTCAATTAATTAAATAAATCAATTCATTGTAAAAACATTTAGAAAATACAGAATTATAGAGAAGAAAAAATCTTAAACATCTATAATCCTGCCATTTACACACATATAGGTTTTTAAAACCTACTCCCATCCATTTTTAATTCCATAATTTAGATAACATAATTTCTATCCATTTTAACTAGACATTGGATATTAAGTAGTTGTCCATGCCACTAAATATTCTTACTAGAACAATTTTTGATAGCTCCAAATAATATATTACATGAGTGCAATTAACTTAACTACTCACCACTTTCCCCCCTAAACATCTAAGTTGTTTCCAAATTCTTATTATCATCAATAATACTGTGATAAACTTCCTTGTACATAGACCTTTGTCTACATGTTTGAATATTTTCTTAGGATAGATGACTTACATTGGCAAGACTGTGTCAGAATCTATGAACCTTGTTAGGGTTGCTGATACATAACATCAATTTGCCCTTCAGAGTTATGGTACCAAGAAATGATCCATTTTAAAGTATGTTGGGGTATGGGTATGTTTGGTATTCTGGAAGTTCATTTTAAAACCAACCTGTGAATTGTTAACTCTAGAAAAGTCAAGAAGTCATTTGATTTCTCCTCCGTCTGGACTCTCCACTCAACTCCCTATACGCACTCCCAGGTGTAAATAACCATCCACTTTTGGAATTGGTTGCTCTCATGCTGGAGCCCAAAGATGTGCTCAGAGGAGTCCATGAGTCCCCAGTTACTCCATGCAAATTCAGTGCACCTGCAAATGTATGGAGGTTTTCCTCTAGAGCCATTCATACCTTTTATCAAATTCTCACAGGGGTCCATGACTCAGAAACATGAAGACCTTTACCTGTATAGTGGATGCCAGCAACTAAACTGTAATCTCAAACTGCCCATTTTTGCAAGGGCTGGGAGGAAATGTTAGGTTCCAAAGCATTTCTGCCTTTGAACTGCGGGCTATGTGGAAACTAAAATAAACATGAAATAGTAATAAAATATGTGATTAAACAGTGTGGGCACACAAATTGGCGACACTTGCTTGCAGACAAATTGAAGCTTGGACAGCACACTAGCAAGGCAGCCATGGTTTATGACCTTCCGGTCTTTATTAAGCACAGTGCCATTTACTCCCCTTTTGCAGGAGAGCATCCTTCTCAAACCAGTACTTCAAAGCTATGGGCCTTTTTCTCATTTTACCTCTAACTCAGACTAATTATAAAGAAATGAATATTTTATCATCTTTCTTATGATAACCTAAGGCTATTGAGTTTGAGAGTCAGAACTATTATTTAATTCTATCATTAAAATATGCTATTGAAAATGACTTTTTTCATACATAAAAATGCATGAGTATTTCACAAAATTTTCTGATGCTTAAACTATAAAATATGATTTTCTTCTAGAGAACCAGTCACATTGAGACATGATTTAAAAGGTTGAAACTTTCATAGTCACACCCATTAGGATTCTATCCTCTCCTCTTTCCCTCATGGGTATTTTTAAATTGTACCTAAACCTAAACTTGGCCTGAAATTCCCTCTTCAACCTTTTTCTGAAGAAAACCACTCAGCATTATCTCTGCATCACCCTTGGGTGTTCTACAGAACCACAAATGTCCTTCAACCAAATGGTAGGGCAATGCTTTGTCATGGTGCAGCTTTCTCCTGAAACTAATGAGAACCTCAGAGGGTTAGGTTGCTGTGTCCCACCTGGAGAGGTCTGCTACTCCTCACACCTTAAATAAGCCATCGGCAGCTTGGATAAGGGCAGACAGCATTGTACAAGAGCCAAAACAAATGAACAAACAACAGCAAAACACACATAAAAAAAACTAACCAAACAAACAAAACCATGCAAGCATGTAGAAAATTTTCCCCATTGAGCTCAGCAAATCAAATAGCTCAGAGACATTCATCTTTCATGAGTCCGATTGCTTAGCCTCAGCTGGACTGCGACAGGACAAGAAGCTGTGTGGGCGATGACAGTGGACGTGTCTGTCCCTTTGGGCTCCATTTCATCAACCGTATTTGTTGCCAATAGAAAACAATTTCTTTAGCTCTTCACCCCCTCTGCTCTGCACACTCTCCTCATCTCCCTCTTCACAGGGTTTCTTCACAGAGACATTCTTAAATAATAAGGCTGAGGAAAAGGTACTTGGCCCTTATGTTATGTTAAGGATAAAAGGATTTCTTTAAAGAGACATATTATGGAAGACTTGGCTAATGTTTCAAATACACTACCCAACTAAATAGATCATTTTACTCCCAGATGGAAAAATGATTACATTGATGTGTTTCTGCTTTAATAGTTACAATTTATTTACCTACTTTGTGCCTCTTAAAAGTGGTTAATGTACCTTGGGTTCATGAAAATCTTGCAAACAACTTTGTAAGATATGTATTACTGTGTCTATTTTACAAATGAGAGAACTAAGCTTCAGGGGGTTTAAGGAACAGGTTCAAGTATGCCAGGAAGTAGCTGATCTTGGATTTAAACCTGGATCATCTTGATATTGGAAAACATGCTCTTAATTACAAGTGTTCTTTCTATATTGCTGTATGTATGACCTCACCTCTGGAACTAACCGTCTATGAGGGCAATGAACTAGCGATTTGTCCCTGGGCAGGATTGCACAGTATAGGGAGTCCTTTACATAGTCCTAGTCAATATCATGCAGAAAATGTGTCAGTCAGGGCCCAGTCAGGAATGCAAAGCCACACTTAGTGATGTGGAATCTGAGATACATTACAGGAATGTGGACTCACACAATTGTGGGATCTGGTAAAACGTCTTTCAGGGGCTTGTTGCCTCTGCAGGTGAGAGCAGGCCTGAAGTTTCTGCAGATCAGTGGGGCTGACAGTACAGGAGAAAAACTAGAGAGGAGCAGGTAGAGAAGGACACACTGGAATCCACATCTGTCTTTCAGCCCTCCAGCCATGATGACAGCCATCTGCAGGAAAGGCTGGCACCCTCTGCTACATTGCTGCACATGCACCTGGCTCTGGGGCTCTGGGCTTGGAGAAGCTGCAGTGGGGGATCTGGTGGAGCTGGAGGAGCTGCAGAGCTGGCTGTGAACCCATGCCAACAAGGTGAGGCAGCAGATTAGTGACAATGTGGGCAGGCTGCAGTGGTACATTGTGACTTACACTGACCTTGCTGCTACCCTTCCAAATCTTACGCAAATTTCTTTTGGGGCCAACCTTAAACCAGAGCCATATAGGAAGGGGAATTTAGGGAAATGAAATTCCAGCACAGTTGACACAGTACAAAACCACCACAAGAAACTTTTGAAGAGTTTTGTGATTGGAGACTTCTCTTTGGCACGTGTCTACACTGCCAAATTACCTTTCTTGACTCAGAATGCCTTTCCTCCCCCTTACTGAGCCCTGACCAACTGCATGAATGAAACAGACTTCATTCCCTGACTTCATGGAGCTTAGAAGTGAGTCTAGACTGCTCTGAGTATCAAAATATTAAATCACACTTATGGGAAACTTTAGAAACAGGTTTATCATGATGAGTCAAGTCATTTTGATTCCAGGGGTGTGTTAAATGCATTGGGGACCACTGATGCTGTGTTCTGGGAGAATCTTCCATTCTATCCTTTATAAAAGCTGCTAAAAAGTATCCTCAAACTGCAATCAGCCATTCATTTAATGGGCCATCATATCCTAGATGACATTTTTTTCTCCTGCAATCTGCTGTTTTGGAAATATATAATGGAATCTATGCTAAAATTCTCTAAATAGAAGAGGATTCTCTGATTCCAATCAGGAGCTCTTACAAGACATTGAATGATTTTGAGCAATGAGAATGATATGGTTAGCTTTGTCATTTAAGAAGGCTTATGTGGAGAACATTGAAGAACTGGAGAAGGACTGGAACATGTGCAGATGGACGAGTTAAGGCTGAGAGAGTCTGGTAGGTTGGATGAGGAAGGTGGTGGTGAAAATGGAGAAAGGCAAGTGGGTTCCAGAGATACTTGAGAAATAAAAATCCATAAGATCTGATGATAAATTAGGTATGTCTTGGGAGAAGAAAGAATTTCAAGAATGACTTTAAGTTTCCTGGTTCTTAAGAATAGGTGGATGGCAGTGCTAGTCACTGGTACACGGAACATGGGAGTTTTGTGGGAAGATCAGGAAGTCACCCATGGACGTGTTGAGATACTCAACAGGAGGAGCTTCTGAGACACCCAAATGGAGATGCCAGTGCAGCAGCTGTACGTCCCAGGCCTGGAGCTCAGAGGAGAACTTTGGGCAGAAGTTACGAACTCAGGAGTCAAATATATATAAGTGGTAATCAAAGCAATGGATATCAAGAAATTTTGTTAAAAAGAATAGAGAGTGATTACAGTACAGTGAACATTTTTTTGGCCACTTTGCATTTTGAGGGAAATTATTCCCATATGAAAACCCGAGTTTTCCCCTAAGGGAAAACCTAAGTATTCCCCTACCCACCTGGACTCAACCATCTGATACTTTAAGACTTTATAGCTTGACACAAAGATATAGGGACCACTGAGAACTCATTTGTAATGGTGATATGGCAAAAGTCCAACAGCTGGGTGGGCAAGTTTTGCCAGTGATGATGTCCCGACCAGCATGTGCCTGTGGTGTGGCCTTGGGCATGCTCTCAGCTTTGTGGCCTCTACGGGTCCTCCACATTTTTGAAGCTGGTCCTTTAAACTTCCTGTTGAATCTGTGAGTTCAATGGTACCCTATTAAATTATTTTATTGCTTAAGTTAATCAGATGTGTGATCTGTTGCTCTCAAACAACAACCCTATTTAGATAGCATGTGTTACATATAGGTAAAGTAAAATTGTAGAAATTAATGTATTATACTGTAAGGATAGTTATACACCTGCCACCCATATCAGAGTAGTGTTTCTAAAACTGTAATTTCTGACTCAATTAGTGGATTGTGAAATCAATTTAGTGGGTCACCACCATCATTTCTTACAATGCAATGCAACAGCATATTGTGAAAAAAATAAATAGAATAAAAAGTCAGAATGAGCATTGTTTTTGGAAACTTGTCTCAGTTACAGGTATTGAATAATGCACTGGCTGTGATATAAAATGTATTAACATGAGCCCAGAGCCTCTACCTTCTCTGAGGACAGAGAAAGCTGCCAGCAAGTGTCACTCCCACCTTCACAATGAGAACTGGGTAACCTACAGCATCCTAACTGGTCTTGAGCCCATCAAAGAGGTGAGGCAGCAAGACAATCAGGTGAAATGAATGACAAAGGGTAAAAAGTTCTTCTGCAGTTTGTGGGAGCTGTGAACTGATTCACCTTGGGCAGAGCATGAGAGGAAGAAGATAAGGTCACTTAATCTTAGAGGACAAGCAAAACGAAGCAAGGGACATATTATGACAAGGTGTGATATGAGTGGAAGCATTTAAACACCCTGCCTGCCATTGGACACCACACTGCTGTGAGGTCTTTAGTGAGGAGGTTACATTTCAACCATAATAATATTGTTGATGGTTGATTAAAACTAACAGTTATAAACACACAGGCAATGCATGTTTTCCTTTCTACAGAACAGATGTTTTACCAAAACGTTGTGTATAGTAAAAAAAATTAGTAATAAAAGCAATTTCCCCTCATTCTCATCACTTAGCAATATTTTATCTTAGTATCTCACTAATTTTCAGTTGACCCTTAAAGTTTCTCTGTTACCCTCCTCTCCAAAATTAATTAATCATGAAAATGTAGGAATTAAGGAAAGCAATTAATCAAGGGATTTTTTTGATTAAAGTTTTTTTTCTGTAAAGTGAGAAAGGTTTTTAAAGTTTCTTAATTTATATTCAAATTATACATTTACATTTAAAGTCTCAACTTATATTCTTAAAACTGAGAACATCAAATCTCACATTAAAAAAGCAATAAATGGAATATTGTTAGGTAGTAACATACTTATTCTATATTTGAATCTTTATGCTCTTCAAGGGTTGTTCAAAAAGTAATTTTACAAGACTTTTTCAGATATTGAGTTTATTACCATGTAAAATAACTATTACAAGGATATAAACAGTAACCTCTTGTCATTTTTCTACATAAATTTCTTGTATGGTAAATTTTATATGTCACCTTATGTGGGCCACAATTCCCCAGGTTAAATGTTGCTTTCAGGGTGTGTCTGTGAGGGTGTTTCAGAATGAGGTTAGCATTTGAACTGGTGGACTCAGTAAACAGATGGCCCTCCTCCCTGTAGTTGGGCATCACCTAACCGTGAGGGCCTGAATAGAACCAAAGGCAGAGGAAAGAGGAATTGACCCTTTTCCTGCCTCACTGATGGACCTGAGTCACCTCATCTCATCTCCTGCCTTGGACTAGGATTCATATCATCTCCCCTGGTTCTCAGACCCCTGAACTCAAGCTCAAAATTACACTACTGTCTCCCCTGGGCCTTCAGCTTGCAGGCAAGCAGATGGTGGAACTTCTCAGCCTCAATAATCAAGTGAGCTGGTTTCTCAGAATAAATTTCTATCTGCATCTCTATATAGATGTATCCTATTGGTTCTGTTGTTGCTCTGGAGAACACCGACTAGTACATACAATAAAATATTGATCATGATATAATGGTATTATGATAAATTTATGATATAATCAAAACACAAGTTTCATTGCTGGTGAAGTAAAATGTAGGATCCTTAGCTGCTCACTGTCTAGTCATGTACTTTTTTGCAACATCAACAGTCTCCATGATTTCTCCCCCAAATGTGATTTTTCTATTTCTTCAATAGCTGTGTTATTTGAGGGTTACTGAGTCTGATTTTTCAATGGTCTCTCCCTGACATCAGGATAAAGTCTCAATCTCACCAAATGTTTTTCAAGGCCTCTCACGATCTGTCCTAGACTTAGGTTCAGTCCCACTTCTGAGTTCAGGCTCTTTTATGTAATCTATGCTCTGACATCCAGAGCTTCTTTTAGTGCCTTAAACAGGACATGTGTTCTCCTTCTGGGCCTTCTCAGGTCACTGGAAAGGTGCTAGATACTGTAGACTGATTGTTTGTGTTCCGCCCAAAATTCATATGTTGAAAACTAACCCCACAGTGTGATGGAATTTGGAGGGTGGACCTTTGGGAAGTGATTAGGTCATGAGGGTGGAGCCCTCATGAATGGGATCAGTGCTCAGGTAAAAGAGACTGCGGAGAGCTCTCTTGCTCCTTCTATCACCAGCAGAAAGATGGTTGTCTATGAACCAGGAGGCAGGAACTAGACACCAAGCCTGCCAGTGCCTTAATCTTGGACTTTTCAGATTGCATAACTGTGAGAAATAAATTTCTGTTGCTTATAAGCCACCCAGTCTTTTGTATTTAATATAAATACAACATAGCAGTTCAAACAGACTGGGACAGGTGTGGAGGAGAAGACAAAGTCAAAGGTGACTTTGATGGTGAATCCATTAAGAAAGAAAGAAAAGAAAAGAGGGAAGGATACATTACTCTGTGACCACAATATCAGACCCTTTTTCAAGCTCTGGGGATAGAGCAATGAATAGAGGCCATTCCTGTTTATTTATTTTTACCTCTTGGGATTACAGTGCTACAGAATATCCAGTTGTAGACACCTGAAAATTCAGAAATGGCCTTTAGGAAGACAGAACCACAGGAGCAAATATGAGGTATGTCCAGAAAGTATCCAGCCATGCAATATGAAAAATAGAGGCATTCATTGAAGAAGATACAAGATATAAGAAACATTGTACAAAGGACAATGATGCCTCGGTCCCCTTCAAAGCAGGCATCTTGGGACCTCACAATTCTCCCAGTGTCTCTTCCACTGTTCAAAACACTCTGCAAAATCCTTTGTTGGAATCACCATGACCTGCTGCATTGTATTTTCCTGAATATCATCGACAGTTTGAAATCTCTTCCCTTTCAAAGGTGATTTTTAGTTTTAGGAAAAGCCAGAAGTCACAGGGCACCAAATCTGGGCTGCAGGGGTGCTGAGTCACCTGGGTGATTTGATGTTTGGCCAAAAAACTCTGCATGAGATGTGAGGCGTGAGTGGGCGTGTTGTTGTGATGAAGCTGCCAATTCTTGTTATATTAACAATGGCTGCACTGTTTCTGGACAGACCTTGTACACTGAAAATTATTCTTATAAGTTTATTTCTTGAACAATCCTTACATCTTAACAGTTCTCTCCCTATTAAAGCATTGTCTCTTAACCCCCTGTTAAAAATACGTGTGCTTTCTGCCCTTAGGAGTCCTGCAAAGCAGCACAGGTCTATAAACATGCAGTGGACAGAAAGAGGGGATGACCTGAGGTTCCTGCTGAAGTCTCTTGAACCCCAACAGCATGAGAAAAAACCACCAGCAGCACAAGCAATGTTTGAATGTGATGTACACTTTATTGATGTGCACTGAGTACCTATTAGGTGCAAGACTGTGCCACACACTTGCATGGATGCCACCTCATTGTCCCAAAGATGCAGTGCTTCCAACCCCATAGATTATTAGAAACATGCCATAGAGGTAGCCTAATTTTGCCAGGAAGAAAAATGTGTATTTTTCAAATGAGCCATGATAGACACATTATAGTTCAATGTAATTTCAAAATCAACCTTCAAAGATGAATATAAACAAAATTTCAGTGAGAGCCTTACTACTTTTTCCTTTGATTATTGTTAAGATATACAGAAACAAAATCACAAACCAGAAACAAATTATCAAGAGGTCTTAGCTTTCCTAAGACAAGTATATTAATAAGTATATTCAATCTTTTATGTAACATGAGTCCATTCTTGGCTTAAATGTTTGGGTTTCTATATGTTATTCTCAAACCACAGGAAGAAAGCCAACGTACAGGACATTCTGTAATGAAATGGTGGGTCAGGGGACTTTTCTCCTGTGACATCAAGAAAGAAGGTCAACCAAGGGGCATTTTTCATTTTCTTCTTTTGCTCTTATGTTTTCCAATTTTTCTACAATGAAAATGTATTGTGTAATGAGGGGGAAAAGCAAGAAAAAAGGACAGGACTATGGCATTATTTTGGTAAAGTCTATTAAAATCTCAAATATAAAGACTTGCCAAAAACAGCTACTAAAAATCAATTATTGATTTTAATGTGATAAAACCACCACAGCTATGTCATGCCTAGACTCCTTCTGTTCATTTAAGATGTAAGAGTACTTCAGGGAGAGTTTGAGGTATTAATTTTCCTTGCTGCCAACCTTCCCCATCTCTTCCTAAATGGTGTTAATGAGGTTGATTTATATGGTCAAGTTAATTTGGCCTATACCTGGTCTTGATGTAAACCTTTTATAATTAGTGTTTTTTTAAGTAGCCACAAGCTTTGACAAGACTGTTTCTCTCAGAAGCAAATTATCCATCCAGTCCTTCCCCAAAGACCCAGAACTCTGAATATCCGATTCACTATCCTCATGACTAATAGATGGTAAGAAAGAGCCAAGATGTAGAAAAAGATTTTAAAAAGAAGCCTGCAAAAGATCAGCTGCATAAGCAGGAATTAAATTCAGATGACTCAACAGGGAAATCTAAAAAGCATTGAGAGAAATAACATAGACTTTGGAGTCAGACAGGCCAGAGTTTGAACCCCAGCTTTGTCACTTGTAGTTAAGTAACCAGCAAAGACTTCTAACCTCTTGAACCCCAATCTCTTCATTAGTGAAATGAGGCATAGAACAAAGTGGCTTTGAGGGTTAAGTGAGTTGGCATCCACAGCACAGGCAAATACACAACACTTGTAAACAGAAACCTCAACCTTATTTTAGAGGGTGATCTGCAGGATGGGAAACAATACGTGGAAGACACATATCACAGAGCCTAGCACACAGCATGTGCTCAGTACATGGTATGATGATGATCATCCTCAGTAAGTTCTTACATCATCACTCATCTGGAAGTGGGTAGGTTGAGCTACTGTCCTAGGGAATACAGAAGGCCAATTTCAAAACCCAGAGTCACTGACAAATGAAGCTGGTTCAGGTCTGGCTAAAAATAGCAAAATCTCAGGCAGACAAAGAAGGAACCCCATCTCTTCATGTTTTTGATATTTCTATTTCTATGGGCCACAGACTAAGGGAGCATGTAAGCAAGTGCCCAAGACCCCCGTTAACATGAGACCCAAAGCTGAACACCGTCTATAGGTGACTGAGTCCTACAAACCCTGTCACCTATAGCAGATGGTTATACCAGAGCACTGTGAGTTCTAAAAACTAAGGAGGCTTTCATTAGAACCAAAAGGAATAGACACCATCTACCCTTTCCCAGGAGAGAAGGGATGAAAATGTTGATGAGATTTATTCATTTCTTCATGCATTCAAATTGACAACCTGCCTATTTTGTTTTAGAATGCCAAAATAGGGATGGTGAGGATTTCTCATATAGGGAGCCTGATGAGTGACTTATATTTTCCCCTGAGGGCCCTGTTAATAGAAATGGATGGATGACTATATATGTGACATGGTCATTGTTGTTTATATATCACGAAATTAAAGCTCTGGAGATGGATGGTGATGATGGTTGTATAATGTCATAAGTGCACTTAATACCACTGAACTGTATGCTTAAAAACAGTTAAGATGGTCCTGGCCAGATGGCTCAGTTGGTTCGAGTGTCATCCTGATACACCAAGGTTGTAGGTTCAGTCCCCAGTCAGGGTACATACAAATATCAACCAATGGGTTCATAAATAAGTGGAACAACAAATCAATGTTTCTCTCTTTCTCTAAAATCAAAATCAATAAATAAAAATGGTTAAGACAATTTTATATTATATATTTATATAAATTTTAAAATTAATGTTTATTTTTCCCTTCTTAACTTCATGTATTGCCCTTGACACTCACATAGAAAAATAATTGACAATAAGGCAATAATAGCCCTCTCTCACAACAATACAAATTTTACATGGAAAAAAGTAGCCATTTCTCAATTACATTGAGATGAAAAATAACAAGCATTAGAAAAATGTGAGTGCAACACATCTGTAATCCCTTGTCAGTGATGTCACAAAGTTTAGCTTTTACAAAGTCAAGTTGCCTCCCTCCAACACGATCGAGCCTAGAATGGCCCCAGACTGTAGCAGCAACATTGTAGTTGGTGCTCAACTGCATGTCAATGATGCTTTGCCAAATTTTGTTTTACTCTCATTTTCAAACTATAATTTTTAACTAATGCATTTTTATTAGTATAAATGGAGATTTCCATTTTAAATTACCCAACAGAAGCAATGATCATATTAGTAGTTCCTGGAAGTGTTAATACATAATTTCTATTTACAGACTTATTTAAAATTTCTGCCAGCATCACAGAACTAAGAATACACTGAGATTCACACTCTGTCAGTGGGACAGGACACTGAAGACACATGTTTTCCCCATGATTACTTGCTTGCTAGCACCCAGATGCATCTCAGAACCATTTCCCCTAGCTATTGTACTTCCTGGTAGCTTTGCATCCAGTACACTCGGCCAGGGCCACATCCCCTGTTTACAGTTTAGAGAGTTTGAGCCCAGTTTGAGGGGGGCCATGTGAATGAGAGTGGAAGAGTCATTTAGGGGTTATTCCCTGGAGAGCTGTATTTTCTCTCCCAATAGCACGTAGATGTGAAAGCTAACTCCACGTCCATTTGCACATGAACATTGTTACTTTGAGATTTATCGAAGTGCATAAATTGCATTGCATTTTATATAAGAAACTTTTTTCCTAAGAACTACAGGAAAATAACAACCCACTGCCTATGTTTAGTAGGTTCCTGGCAAGCAAAGAAAATGATCTTTACAGGCTTTAGTCATCACCAGAGTCCCATCCCTCTCAAGCACAACTTCGTCTTTCCTCAGACACATAGAGTTTTCTGTCGAACTCGCCCACCACCATTCATGGAGCCACCAGGCTCCAGCTCTGTCCTTTGGCATCTTTTCAGAGCTAATGGTCTCCCTTTTCAGCCCCATTTGATGCCATTCAGAAAGTCACTGAAGTCATTCATATTGGAAAGGGGAGAGTATTTCATCAGTGATTTGAAGACAAAGGAAGAACACAATCGTTCATGGTTTTCAGGAACTGAACTTATCCCTTTTATGCACTTGCAATTGCTCTTAGATACCTTGTCCTTGTGAGGTGGCTCATTTTAGTGTTTAGGGGAATGGACCTGGAGTCAGACTCTCTGGGCTCAAATCCTGGTTCTACCATTTAATAACTGCGTGACATTGAGCAAGTTATTTAACATCTTTGCACCTAGATTTCCCCATCTGTAAAATTGTACTGATAATAGTAACTACTTCACAGGGTTTCTAAGGTTAAATGAATTAATGCCTGTAAAGTACTTAGAACAGTATTTAACAAACATTTATGTGGCACATAATAAGTGTTACATAATATAAATGCTCAGTCCACCCTTGCACAAATCCATCATACTCTATTACCAGGTCTCATTAATTTTGCTTTCTAAATACCTGCCAAATCTGTCCTCTCTTGACTCCCAAGGTTATGGTTTGGTTCAGAGCCTCCTCACTTCTTGTCTGAATGATTGCAATCCTACTGAACACCAAGGACATCTTTCTACAACCTAATGACATCATCATTCTCATGACTTTAGTGGCTCCCCATCAATGTGTGGAGTAAGGTTCAAACCCATGGCATGTCATCCCAGACCCTTCATGCTCTGGTCCTAGTATCCTTTTCTAGACTTATGTCAAGGCACCTATTCTACCATACTTTGTGCTCCAATCATACCAACTACTCCCACGTGCCATGTACTACCATAGAACAATGCTTTCACTCACATTTCCTCTGTCTGGAATGTCAGCCCACAACACCTGTGTCTACTTTCTAACCTCCTATTTATCCTGCAATCCCTCATCTCAAATATCTTCTTCTCAGTGAAATTGTCTCTGACTCCCATTCTTCTATCAGACAGAATCACGTTCTTCTACCTCCACAGTTCTTTCAATGTTCGCCTATAAAACTACTTACTACATTGTAATATAATCATGTGTCTCCGAGACTATAAGCTCTTTGAGGACAAGGATGTGTCTTTCTTCTCATGCATTCATTGATGAAATCATAGTAAGGCTGGGGACAAGATTGCAAACAAGGCACACTTAATCCAAGCCTTTATGGAGTTCATAATCAACTAGCGGAGCCAGGAAATAAGTAAGCAAACAAAAAATTAAATAATTACAAAATGCTGTGAGGGCCAAGCAGGAACAAACATGCTGATGTGATGGAGAAAAGCAGGAAGTGACATTTCTCTGTCCTCAGTGCTGATCATGGTGTCTGGCTCAAAAGCCCTCATCAATGCAGGCAGATCGGAAGAGACCATTGTGATTACTCATTTGGGTTAATGAGAGATTGATTTCATTTTTAACTCTAATTCCAAGTCCTGTACAAATATATCTCTAGGGTAAGACAAAATCACTATGGCAACTATTTCTTGCTGTTGTGAAAAGGTTACACAGCCTGGCCATGCATCAACCTAGATCAGGCAAACCACTGATGTATTGTCCTTGACATCCATAGGATGAAGGAGAGGGAAATTCCAGTCCTTTAGAAATGTGTGTCTACATCGTAATCAGACAGAAATTTGTAGGTTCTTATTCCTGGTGCCAGATTAGCATGAGATTGTAAGGACATCTTCAGTGAGCAGTGGTTCTCAGAGGATGGTCCCTAGGCCAGGAGCTGTACACCTGGTAGACTATCAGGAGTATAAATTCTCTGGGCCTGCCTCAGACCTACTAACTCAAAAGCAGATGGGGTTTGGCTACACTATTCTAGAACCTTAACTTGAATTGGAACTAAGAGGCATCAAATAGGCCATCGTTTGGAAAGTGATGATGTAGCTAGGCGTCATGGGGGAGAAGTCATGGGGTCATATATGGCTGACGAGTACACAGAGAAATTCCAGGGAGGAATGAAGTGGGCATGCAGATGAGAGCAGGGAGAGCTCCCTGAGAGCTGGAGAGTGTGACTGCAGCTTCTGTTTTCTACTGTCCTTCAAGTTCATGAGAAGAGCCTTATTATTAACTTCAGTTTATTTGAGTGATCTTGAGGGAGCTTCTGTCCATTGTGGTTACAATAGCACTGGATGAACAATAAGCTTCCATGTAGTGGCATACATCAACAGCCATATTATTATATTCCTAGATTCTGTGGGAGAGGAATGCAGATCTGGCTCAGTGGGAATGACTTGTCTCTTTCTTTTCCATGCTCCATGAAGTCTTAGACATCAGTTCTGAATATCTGAATGGCTGGAGGTTTGGGATCATCTGGAAGCCTCTTCACACACATATATAGTGCCTTTGTTGGGACTGTCAGTTGAAATGCCTGCTCTGACTTCTCTACATAGCTCGTGCTTCCTCACAGCATAGCAGCTTCAGAATAGATGGACATTTTACATAGCAGTTCAGGGCTTCGAGAACATACATTCTAACAAATGAGGTAGAACATGCATGACCTTTTATGACTGATGCTGGGAAGTAACATAAAATCACTTCCACTGTATTCTATTCATCAACACACTTACAAGCCAATGCAGAATCAAGGAGAGGAGAGATAGACCCCATCTGTAGATGGGAGGAGTGTCAAAGAATTTGACATCTGTTTAAAAGCCACTATAATGTGCTTACAATAGGCTTCTTTTGAAAGACAGCCTGTGTTCACTGATTCCAGCTATGAGGAATAAGACTCACAAAAAAGAAATGAGAGTCGGTGAAAGACAAATACCAGATGATCTCACCTAGAAGAGGAATCTAACGACCAAAATAAACTAACAAGCATAATAGAACCACAGGCATGGAAACATGGAACAGACTGAAAGTGACCAGAGGGGAGGGGGGAAGGGTGATAATGGTGGAAAGAAGGGGAAGGGACTAGTCAAAGAACATGTATGAATGACCCGTGGATATGGACAACAGTGTGGGGACTGACTGTGGGAGTGAGGGCTGGAATGGGTGAAGGAGGGCAAAGGGGGAAAAATTGGGACAGTTATAATAGAATAACAATAAAGGTGATAAAAATAATAAAGCTGATCTCACATATTGAAAAAAGATAAAGTCTTTTCAGGTATCATAGACTTCAATTCTACTGAATCTGCTCATCACGAATGAAATAATGCAGTGTGGCTCCAATGTTTTTGAGGTATACAGAGGTTGGGACACTATATACTATCTCTGTAAATTTCATGGAGACATGAATTTAGGACTACTTCATTTACATTTTCATACCTCAATAATAAAAAGACAAACAACCCATTTAAAAAGTGGGGAAATTGTTTAAATAGACACCAAAGAGGATGTACCAATGATTAATGAGTACATGAAAAATATTCACATCATTTGTCATTTGGGAAATGCAAATTTAAAGTACAATGGCATACCACTTCATACCCTTTAGAATGACTATTAATAAAAGGACAGGCAATACCAAATGTTGGTGAAGATGTGGAAGAACTGAGCCCTCATATATTGCTAGTATGAACGTAAAATGATGCAACTCCTTTGGAAAACAGCTTGGAAATTTCTTAAAAAGCTAACTATAAATTTACCACCTGACTCAGAAATTCTACTCTTCCATATCTTCCCAAGATAAATGAAAATACATATCCACACAAAGACTTGCTGAGACTTGGTCTCAGCAAAATTATTAGTAATTGCCCAATATTGAAAGCAACCTACATGTCCATCAATCAGTGAATGAATATATAAACTAGGGCATATTCACACAATGAAATTCAAAAACAAAAAGAAACAAACTACTGAAAACTGCTGTGACATGGATTAAACCTAAAAGCATTATGTTAACTGAAATAACCCAGGTATGAGACCACATGTTGTATGGTTCCATTTACATGAAATTTCCAGAAAGGGCAAACCCACACAGACCGAAAACAAATTATCGGTTGCCTGGGCGGGTTGGGTAGTGAGGAGAATTGAGAGTAAACAGGCATGAAGAATTTTATTGCGTCATGGAAATGTTTTAGAGCTGACTTATGATGATGGTTGCACAACTTGGAAAACATATTTTAAAAATCACTGAAATGTACACTTGACATGGGTGATTTACATGATATATAAACTGGTCTCAATTGGTCACAAAAATAAATTGATTTTTTAAAATATATTTTATTGATCATGCTGTTACAGTTGTCCCATTTTCCCCCCTTCACTCCCCTCCACCCTGTACAACTCTCCCACCCATATCCCCCCCTTTAGTCATGTCCATGTGTCATACTTATAAGTTCTTTAGCTTCTACATTTCCCATACTATTCTTACCCTCCCCCTATCTATTTTCAACCTACAATCTATGCTACTTATTCTCTGTACCTTTTCCCCCTCTCTCCTCCTCCCACTCCCCTGTTGCTAACCCTCCATGTGATCTCCATTTCTGTGGTTCTGTTCCTGTTCTAGTGTTTGCTTAGTTTCTTTTGGTTTTGCTTTAGGGGTGGTGTTAATGATTGTGAGTTTGCTGTCCTTTTACTATACATGTTTTTTTCTTTATCTTCTTTTCTTAGATAAGTCCCTTTAACATTTCATAAAACGACTTGGTGATGATGAACTCCTTTAACTTGACCTTATCTGAAAAGTACTTTATCTGCCCTTCCATTCTAAATGAAAGCTTTGCTGGATAGAGTAATCTGGGATATAGGTCCTTGTCTTTCATGACTTGGAATATTTCTTTTTTTTTTATTTTAATCATTGTTCAAGTACAGTTTTCTCCCCCCTACTCCCATTCCAGCCCACCCACCCAACCCTCCTCCCTTCCCCCCATTACCCCCCACCCCTAGTTTTTGTCCATGTGTCCTCCAAATTTGTTCCTGTAATCCCTACCCATTCCCCCCTGAAATTCCCTCTTCTCTCCCCTCTGGCCACTGTCAGACTATCCCCTATTTCAGTGTCTTTGGTTATATTTTGCTAGTTTTCTTTGTTTTGTTTTGTTGTTTAGATTCCTGTTAAAGGTGATATCATGTGGTATTTGTCTTTCACTGCCTGGCTCGTTTCACTTAGCATAATGCTTTCCACCTCCATCCATGCTGGAGGAGTTCCAGCAGCTTCCATCCATCCAAGAGCTTGCAAAGGGTATGAGCTCCTTCTTTCTTTCTGCTGCATAGAATTCCATTGTGTAAATGTACCATAGTTTTTTGATCCATTCATTTACTGATGGGCATCTAGGTTGCTTCCAGCACCTAGCTATTGTAAATTGTGCTGCTATGAACATCGGGGTGCAAAGGTTCTTTTGTATTGGTGTTTTAGTGTTCTTAGGATAGAGTCCCAGCAATGGAATTGCTGGGTCAAAAGGCAGATCCATTTTTGGTTTTCTGAGGAAGTTCCAAACTGCTTTCCATAATGGTTGTACCAGTCTGCAGTCCCACCAACAGTGCACTAGGGACCCCCTTTCTCCACATCCTCTCCAACACTTGTTGTTTGTTGCTTTGTTTATGATGGCCATTCTGACTGGTGTGAAGTGGTATCTCATTGTGGTTTTAATCTGCATCTCTCTGATGGCTAGCGATATTGAGCATCGTTTCATGTGTCTTTGGATTTTCTGTGTGTCCTCCTTGGAGAAGTGTCTGTTCAAGTCCTTTGCCCATTTTTTAATTGGGTTACTTGTCTTCTTAGAGTAGAGTAGTGTAAGTTTTTTATATATTTTGGAGATTAAACCCTTGTCTGAGGTGTCATTGGCAAATATGTTTTCCCATACAGTTGGTTCTCTTTTTATTTTGATACTGTTTTCCTTAGCTGTGCAAAAGCTTTTAATTTTGATGAGGTCCCATTTGTTTATTCTTTCCTTTATGTCCCTTGCTCTAGGAGACAAGTCAGTGAAAAAGTTTCTGCGTAAAATATCTGAGATTTTCCTACCTACGTTCTCTTCTAGGACTTTAATGGTGTCACGTTTTATATTTAAGTCTTTTATCCACCTTGAATCTATTTTTGTATAAGGTGTAAGTTGGTGCTCGAGTTTCATTTTTTTGCATGAAGCTGTCCAGTTCTCCCAACACCATTTGTTGAAGAGGCTATTTTTATCCCATTTTATGTTGCTACTTCCTTTGTCAAATATTAATTGACCATAGAGGCTTGGGTTTATTTCTGGGCTCTCTGTTCTGTTCCATTGGTCCATGTGCCTGTTTTTATGCCAGTACCAGGCTGTTTTGATTACAGTGGCCTTGTAGTATAGTTTAGTGTCAGGTATTGTGATTCCTCCTACTTTACTCTTCTTTCTCAAAATTGCAGCAGCTATTCGGGGTCGTTTATGGTTCCATATAAATTGTTGAAGTGTTTGTTCTATGTCTGTGAAATATGCCATTGGTACTTTAATAGGTATTGCATTGAATGTGTAAATTGCTTTTGGTAGTATGGACATTAAAATGATATTAATTCTTCCAATCCATGAACACGGTATATGTTTCCATTTGCTTGTGTCTTCCTTGATTTCTTTCCTGAATGTTATGTAGTTTTCTGAATACAGGTCTTTTACCTCTTTGGTTAGGTTTATTCCTAGATATTTTCTTTTTCTTTTTGCTATTTCAAATGGAATTTTTTCCTTGATCTTTGCTTCTGCTGTTTCATTGTTGGTGTACAGAAATGCCTTTGATTTCTGGATATTGACTTTGTATCCCGCTGTTTTACCAAATTCATTTATTAGGTCAAGCAGTTTTTTGGTGGAGTCTATGGGATTTTCTATGTATACTATCATGTCATCTGCGAACAGTGACAGTTTTGTTTCCTCCTTTCCGATTTGGATTCCTTTTATTTCTTTTTCTTGTCTGATTGCTGTGGCTAGAACTTCCAGCACTATATTGAATAGAAGTGGTGAAAGTGGACATCCTTGTCTTGTTCCTGTTCTTAGTGGAAAAGATTTTAATTTTTGGCCATTGAGTATAATGTTGGCTGTAGGTTTCTCATATATGGCCTTTATTATGTTGAGGAATGCTCCCTCTATTCCCACTTTACTGAGTGTTTTTATCATAAATGGGTGCTGTACCTTATCAAATGCTTTTTCTGCATCTATTGATATGATCATGTGGTTTTTGTCTTTGCTTTTGTTTATGTGATGTATTACATTTACTGATTTGCAAATATTGTACCATCCTTGCATACCTGGAATGAATCCCACTTGGTCATGGTGTATGATCTTCTTAATGTACTGTTGGATGCGGTTTGCCAGTATCTTGTTGAGGATTTTAGCGTCAATGTTCATCAGCGATATTGGCCTGTAGTTTTCTTTCTTTGTTGTGTCTTTATCTGGTTTTGAAATTAAGATGATGTTGGCCTCATAAAAAGAGTTTGGGAGTCTTCCATCTTTTAGGATTTTTTGGAATAGTCTGTGAAGGATAGGGGTTAGTTCTTCCTTAAATGCTTTGTAGAATTCTCCTGTGAAACCATCTGGTCCAGGGCTTTTGTGTGTTGGGAGTTTTTTGATTACTGCTTCAATTTCTTTTGCTGTTATTGGTTTGTTCAGGCTTTCTGCTTCCATTTTGTTGAGTTTTGGGAGGTTATATTTTTCTAGAAATTTGTCCATTTCATCTAGGTTTTCAAATTTCTTGGCATACAGCTCTTTGTAGTAATTTGTTACAGTCCTTTGTATTTCTGTGGTATCTGTTGTAATCTCTCCTCTTTCATTTCTGATTGTGTTTATTTGGGTTTTCTCTCTTTTTTTCTTGATGAGTCTGCTTAAAGGCTTGTCGATTTTGTTTATCTTTTCAAAGAACCAGCTCTTGGATTCATTGATCCTTAGGATTGTGCTTTTAGTCTCTATGTCATTTAATTCTGCTCTGATCTTGGGTATTTCCTTCCTTCTGCTTGCTCTGGGCTGTCTTTGTTGTTGTTCCTCGAGTTCTTGTAGACATAGGGTTAGGTTGTTTGTTTGAAATGTTTCTAACTTTTTAGGTGGGCCTGTATCGCTATGATCTTCCCTCTCAGGACTGCCTTGGCTGTGTCCCATAAGTTTTGGGTTGTTGTGAGTTCGTTTTCATTTGTTTCCAAAAACCGTTTGATTTCTTCCCTAATATCATTCTTGACCCATTCATTGTTTAATAGCATGCTGTTTAATCTCCATGAATTTGAGTGTTTTGGTTTTTTTTCCTTGTGGTTGGTTTCTAGTTTCAGTCCCTTGTGATCCGAGAAATTGCTTGGTATGATTTCAATTTTTTTGAAATTGTTGAGGCTTGTTTTGTGTCCCATCATGTGGTCAATCTTTGAAAATGTTCCATGTACATTTGAAAAAAATGTGTATTTAGCTTCTTTGGGATGGAGGGTTCTGTAAATATCGGTAAAGCCCAGTTCGTCTAGTGTATTGTTCAATGCCTCAATATCTTTGTTGATATTTTGTTTGGAAGATCTGTCCATTTTTGATAGAGGGGTGTTAAAATCCCCCACAATAATTGTGTTGCTGTCCATATCTTTCTTGAAGTCCTCTAAGATTTTCTTTATGTATATGGGTGCTCCTATGTTGGGTGCATATATATTTACAATATTTATGTCTTCTTGGTGAATTCTTCCCTTGAGTATTATGAAATGACCTTTTGGGTCTCTCTTTATGGACCTTCTTTGGAAGTCTATTTTGTCAGATATGAGTATTGCTACCCCGGCTTTTTTTTCCTGTCCATTTGCTTGGAAAATTTGTTTCCAGCCCTTCACTTTCAACCTGTGCAGATCTTTTATCCTGAGGTGGGTCTCTTGTAGACAGCATATGTGTGGGTCATGTTTTCTTATCCAATCAGCTATTCTATGTCTTTTGATTGGAGCGTTTAATCCATTTACGTTTAAGGTTATTGATAGGTACTTATTCATTGCCTTTTATGTACGTGTGATCCTCTCTGACTCTCTCTTTTCCTTTCTTTCCTTAAAGCAGTCCCTTCAGTATCTCTTGCAGAGCTGGTTTGGTCAAGGTGTATTCTTTTAGACTTCTTTTGTCTGAGAAGCTTCTTATTTGGCCTTCTATCTTAATTGAGAGCCTTGCTGGGTAAAGTAGTCGTGGTTGCAGGTCTCTGGTTCTCATTACTTGGATTATTTCTTGCCATTCTCTTCTGGCTTGGAGTGTTTCCATTGAGAAGTCAGCTGTTAGCCTTATTGGGGCCCCCTTGTATGTTACTTCCTTTTTCTCCCTTGCTGCGTTTAAGATTCTCTCTGTGTCTTGAAATTTTGCCATTTTAATTATGATGTGTCTTGAGGTGGGCCTCTTTGGGTTCCTCTTGATTGGGACTCTCTGTGTTTCCTGTATTTGTGTGACTTTTTGTCTCATCAGATTAGGGAAGTTTTCCATCATCACTTGTTCAACTAGGTTTTCTATCCCTTGTTCTTCTTCTTCTCCTTCTGGTATCCCTATTATGCGGATATTATTACGTTTCATATTGTCTTGCATTTCTCTTAATCCCTCTTCATTTTTTCTGAGCCTCTTTTCCCTTTCTTGCTCTTTCTGGGTGTTTTCTTCTACTTTGTCCTCTAGCTCACTGATCCAATCTTCTGCTTCATCAATCCTGCTTTTCATTCCTTCTACTGTGTTCTTCAGTTCAGAAATTGTATTCTTCATTTCCTCTTGGCCCTTGTTGAGAGTTTCTATTTCCCTTTTTATGCTGATGTAGTTTTCGTTGAGTTTATTGTAGTTTCCCTGTAGACTCTCGTAGCTCATTGTGAGCTCATTGAGCTTCCTGACAATCACTGCTTTGAATTCAATATCTGATAGTTGAATTGCCTCTGTTTCATTTAGCATTCTTTTTGAGGCTTCCTCCTTTCCTTTCATTTGGGGAGTATTTCTTTGTCTTCCCATTGTTTGTGAGACTCTTCTTGTTCGTCTCAGCTTCTTATATTGATCTGTTCTGGCTCCCTGGGTTTATGATGTGAACTTCTTTAGTAGAGTAGCAGTGAGTTTCAGTGGTGCTGTTTCCTTGACCCCCCACACTCGCTGGTCTTGGGCTGTCGTTTAAGTTGGCTTTGTGTTTGCCTTTGGGTTTTGATTGTTGTTGAGTCTTTCTTTGGTGGTTCCTTCCCGCCAGCTGGTTAAATGTGGGTCACTCTGTCCACCACCTTCTGTATTTTGCTGTGCTGGCGAGGGCAGGTTGTGTTGAAGCTGGTTCTTCTTGTTGTAGCACTCCCCTTAGGATCCGTTCTTTGTTCTTTCGGTTCTGCCACAATCCTTGGTCCTCTGTTTTAAAAAATGCTGAAATATGTTGGTTGCTTGCCTTTCTACTCCATAGATTGGTCAGGATTTTCTCCCCTGAGCAGAGGAAAGCCAAATCTGCTCCTTTGTACTCCGACGCCATCTTAGATCTCCGGAATATTTCTTTCCAGCCCTTTCTTGCTTGCAAGGTCTCTTTTGAGAAATCAGCTGACAGTCTGATGGGAACTCCTTTGTAGGTTACTGTCCCCTTATCTCTTGCTGCTTCTAGGATTCTCTCCTTCATTTTTACCTTGGCTAATGTAATTATGATGTGCCTTGGTGTGTTCCTTCTTGGGTCCAACTTCTTTGGAACTCTATGAGCTTCCTGGACTTCCTGGCAGTCTATTTCCTTTGCCAGATTGGGGAAGTTCTCCTTTATTATTTGTTCAAATAAGTTTTCCACTTGTTGGTCTTCCTCTTCCCCTTCTGGTACCCCTATAATTCGAATGTTGGAATGTTGAAAGATGTCCTGGAGGTTCCTAAGCCTCTCCTTGTTTTTTTGAATTCTTATTTCTCCATTCTTTCCTGTTTGGTTGTTTCTTTCTTCCTTCTGGTTCACCCTATTGTTTTGAGTCCCAGTTTCCTTCCCATCACTATTGGTTCTCCGTGCATCTTCCTTCATCTCTTTTATGATAACCTGCATTTTTTCCATCTAATTTGTGCCCAAAGTCAACCAATTCTGTGAGCTTCCTGATCACCAGTGTTTTGAACTGTGCATCTGATAGATTGGCTATCTCTTAGTCGCTCAAAAGGATGAGTCCTGGGGCATTGATCTGTTCTTCTGTTTGAGACATATCTCTCTCTCTCTCTCTCTCTTTTTTTTTGGTCTGGTTGCTGCTGTTACAGTGAGGAGTGGAGCCTTAGGTGTTCACCAGGGCTGGACACCCCAGTCACTAGATTGTGACATTGTATGTGGGGGTGGGGGTGGGAGGGAACAATGGAAGTAGCTCCATTCTCCTGGGACCTCAGTCCCTTCTCTGGGATCCTGGGTTGCGCGCTCTGCCCTGGTCCACAATCACCGCCTCACTGGGTCTGCCAGCTGCCACTTGCGTACTCAGGGTCCACCTGGTGCAATCTTGTGCAGCCCAGATGCCTTACACGCTCCCAGTTGCCTTATGCACCCAGTTCTCCCTGTTCCCCCCCGTGCTGCAACCCACGCCTGGCTGCTCCTCTCTGCCCCTCCTACCAGTCTGGATGAACGGATCTACTTCAACTTCTTGGCTGTCTGACTTCCATTCAGATAAATTCTCTGTCAGTTCTGGGTGTTATTCTGCCTCTAAATTGTTGTTGTTCTAATCTTGGTTGTGCGTGGAGGTACGGTGTATCCACCTATGCCTCCATCTTGCCGGAAGTCCAAAATAAATTGATTTTAAAACATAAAAATTTTAAACATTTTCTTTGGTTTATTGTTCTTCTTTCTCCTAACTAACCTTGATTTCTGAATATATGAAACATACAGGGTCAACTTTAAAGAACCCCATCAAAGGACCAGACTTGCAGTTAGAATGGAAGACCACAGGGGACGAGGTATATGCTGGCTGCATGGTCCTCCAGCAGTCTTAAAGCACAGATGTGATAGACTGCTTAAGGCCCACAAGTGCAGAGATTAAGAGCAGGGTTTGGGGCCAGACAGACCAGAGGTAAAATCTTACCTCCATTGTTTACTTGACTAAATTTCTAGAGAACAGTATTTCTCTATACAAAATGAAGATTAAGTGGTGAAAATCTCAGAGGAGCATCAGAAATAAATGAGATCGTGTATTGAAAACATAAATGGTAGCTATAAACCCTTACTGAATGACAGAGCAGTATAATTCCCCTGTTCATTATAGTTTAAAAATATACAGGGTGGGGCAAACATAGGTTTACAGTTGTTTGTAGAGAAAATAATAATAATAATAATACAAGAATAAACTGTTTCACATACTCACAACTGTATATCTACTTTTGCCCTGCCCTATACAATTGTTAGAATAAAAAAATACAGTACTTGAAAAACACTCTTTTTAAGTAAGATATTTACCTATTTATAAAGATTTGTATTTCAGTGCTTAACAGAAAACAGTAAGTGTTCATTGAAAAAACATTTTTTAAAAACTCATGTGGCTCTTGTTACATTGCCATAATATGTAAATTAAAGCTTAATCCAACTTTGAGCTTGTCTTTAGATCTTATTATATGTACTTTACTTTTTTCTCTCTTTTTTTAACTTATTAGCATATACTCAGTTACCCCTGGGGCCGGAATGGATAACCGCAGGATTTTGGATAGTGTGCCGTCGGAACCGTCTCATCTCTCTGAGCTGCTGGCTACGAAGACACTAGAGTATCTCTTCCTCCACAGGCTTGAAAACGAAGGTCTAGTCTTTTCTTCTCCACCACTGGTTACTGATCTGACAGCTATCTTCCCAATACCAACTCACAAAAGAAAAAAAAGCCAGGAACAAAATACAGTGTCTGGTCTCCTTTTCCCAGCCCCTGTCTTGCCTGACCTCTCCTCCAAGCTGCAGGAAGAGAGGAGCCTCCTGCCCTGCATACCACAGCTCTGCCTTATGAGGAAAGCTGCTTTCCACAATCTGATGGGAGTCATTTTCTGCTCTATTTAAAGAATGAAGATGTCTTTTTTTTCCTCCTGAAAGATGTATCCTGCTGCGGACTGCTCTTCTGGATATTGCTTGAAATGAAATTCAACGGCAGTGTCTTCACAGCTGAGGCTGCCCCTGCCATTTGTAACTGTGACAGTTTAGGCCTACAAAAAGCTGTAAAAGGAACTTCAGAGATTATTCTAACTCAGTCCTCTTGAGTAAGGAGTTTGCTTCTGATACAGCTGTCTTAGTGAGACTTCCTTCCTAAAACACTAATGTTTTAAATATTTTGAGTCTATACATGGACACCTAATGTGTGCATAGAAAAACATTCTGGATCAGAAGCAGTTCTGAACAGTCTTAAAATTTTATCACCACAGTGGTTCTCAAACTTCTGTGGCTTATAGAACCACCTGGAGGGCTTGTAGGAAGGGTTGCTGCCTTGTCCTCCCCATTCCTGCCCTGGTTTCTGACTCAGCAGATCTAGATGTGGCCAGAAATCCATATTTCTAACAAGTTCCAGGCTGAAGGTGATGCTGATGCCACTGGCCCAGGGGCTGCACTTTGACAACCATTGTTCTAGAAGCATCATTATTTCATCTGCTGACCCAAATTCTTAGAGTGACTATTACTAATTGCAGTATTCAAACAAATGATTTTCCATTGTGAATCTCCTGAATGAACAAAACTCTGAGACCTTAACTACTCTAAGTGCTATCTCCCTTTCTTTTCCTCTTTTTTAACACAGACTTTTGTTGCCTAGGGAACAGATTGAGCTAGAAGAGAGTCTTAACCAGAATGTTGCCCAGTTCAAGCTTTTATTTCCTACAACACCATGAATATCTTCGAGCAGGTCACTTCTCGTTTCCACGTCTCTTCCACCCAGTCTCTAGATATTCTTATCACATACTTTGTGTAAAATAATAAAAAAGTAAAATAATTAAGTTATTTTATAGTCATTTAAAACAAGGTAAGAATGGACACACAAACATTACTGATTTCCACATTTGTCTTTTGCTTGGACTTTATAAAATTGCACAGCATTTTATCTTCTTCCCTCTATGCTTGTGGGGAGAGCACAGTGAGAAAAGTATCATCATGTGGCCCTGACTGGTGTAGCTCAGTGGACTGAGCTTGAGCTATGAACCAAAGGGTCACCAGTTTGATTCCCAGTCAGGGCACATGTCTGGGTTGCAGGCCAGGTCCCCAGCGGGGGCCCCATAAGAGGCAACCACACAGTGATGTTTCTCTCCCTCCCTTCCCTCTCTTTATTAATAAATAAATAAAATCTTTAAAAAAGAAAAGTATCATCATGTAATTAACAAGATATTGTAACCTAGAAAATTTTTAGTATAGGTTTGACTTTATAAAATAGAGATGTTTATAAAAAAATGAGTGTAAATGATCCTGGACAACAAATCCAATTCTCTTAAAGGTAGGCTCCTTTGGGGAATCAAATTGGCTCTAAGATATAATAAACTCATACCTAAGAATATAATAAACTCTTTAAGTAGAAAAATGGTAATTTTCTTATAAAATAATAGCCAAGGTATACCACAAATTATGAATGCCAACTAGCTAGGACCACTCTTATGTTTGATACACCCACATAAAGATCGGGGAGGAAAACAACTGTCAGGCTAGCTGGAAAGAATTTCCTGGATGAAAACATCACTGTGAAAGCCAGAAATGAAAAACTGCAGTAATTAGCCAATGCTTTGCATAAAATGCCCACTATAGACACCACTGTGCCTCTGGTAATCCAGGAGACCTGAAAATGCTTTAAAGCTAGTCAGTCTGGCACAGTTTATCAAGTTAGTTCTTTAGAATTAAAATTTTAGTAGAGACTTTCTTTAAGTAGTGGCACAGCAGAGTGGTAAGACCATAAATGCATAATCAGACTGCCTAGGTTCTATTCATAACTTGGCAGCACCTAAGTGGCATGAGCGGGACCTTGCTGTCACAAACCCGCAGCGCTGGCATCACTTGGGAGCTTGTTAGAAATGCAGACGCTCAGCCCCAGCCCAGACCTACTGAATCCAAACCTGCTTTTTAAGATCCTGGAATGACTCATAGGTACATATGTAATGGATGTGGGACGCAGTACCTGATTCCCCTTCAGGACTGAGACACTTCTTTTCCCAGTGGCTGAGGATGCTATCTTTTTCTGGGAAATGTTTTCAGCCAAAGAGAGCTGCTTCACCAAGGTCATGCCTCATTTTCCAAGGACAGCCTTTATCCGATGACTGGTCAACATAGAACCCTTGGCCCCTTTGTGCTACAAAACTTGGACATACTCTGAAGGGCCACCTCAGCTTCAGATGGTGTTGATGAACACTATTTCTGAGACTGCCTTCTGTCCAATGCCACTTTCTTCTCTTCCCTTATACAGGTATTAGTCCTGAGCACACTTCTTATTAAATGTTCTGCATACAAAACCCCATCTTTGGGTCTTCTTTCTGGAGAACCCAGCCTGCAATAACATTAACTTTTGTGGTGCTTGAACTTTGGCCTTGTAAATTAATCTCTAGGTCTTCAGTTTTCTCAGTTGTAAAGTGGGGATAATTAGAGTATCCTTCTCAAGGTGTGCTATGAGGATTCAATTGCCTAATATTTGTCAAGTGCTTGGAGCAGTGGCTGGCTCATACAGTACTAGATCAGTGTTACTTTTCACTGGGTCTGTGGGTAAAGAGTTAACATCTGAGTTATGCTCAGATTCCTTGTTTGAATAACACTACCACTAATATGCAAAAATTAGATTCAGTTGGGGAGTAATCGATTTACTTTTGTATTCAGTCACTTTGCAAGGGCTGATGGGAAGGAAGTATAGGAACGCATATACTCACATGGTATCTGAATTAGGATCAAGAACACCAAACTGATAAAAGCCAAGTAGGTTACCTTGTCTTTAGAATGTAGACAGGGAAATTCTTATTTCCCCTCAGGCAGAGAGCAGTATAAAACAGGGACGAGCTCTATGACATGAATCAAAAAGACAGTGATACATGGGAGCATTAGAATCAAATAATTTCAAGGGAGAAGAAGATCTTACCTACCTCATCCAACTATTCATGCAGGAGTAGATAAATCTAGTTGCCAGATCTAGCATATATAAACCTTGTCTTTTTTCTCCTGCCTGCTGTTTTGAGAGTGTGGGCTGTTCTCTCTTTCAGAAACCAAATACACACACACACACACACACCCCTCCACACTCTCGCACACTCACATACACACATGTACACTCACACTCTTGGAATTAATGCCCTTGACCCTGGTGTTTTTCTCCAGATTTTGGCCCCATTCATGTCTGGCTTTATGCATCAGCACTAGTCAGGAAAGGTGGTACTTCTTTCCTGAGTCTCCACTGGGCCCTGAGGTCATAATTTGAATGCACAAATCACAGCTCAAGTGCACAACTCAGGTGATGGTATAATCTAGTCTTTGCCAGTTACTCCTCTATAGGTACTTTTGGGAAACTTATAATTAAAAAAAATCATTAAAGCAACTTTTTTATATAACTGAGAAAAACCTAAGTTCTCAGAATGAAGAAGGGTAAATTTAGCATATATATAAATACCACCTAGATGCATCATAGTAAAACTGCCGAATATCAAAAACAAAGCAATTTTTAAAAATGATCACCAACAGAAGAGAAATCACCTACAAAGGAACAAACAGACTAGCATCAGATTTCTCAGAGAAGAGAGAAAATAATTATAAGCCAGAATTCTGCACTTAGGTAAACTAGCACTTAATACAAAGGCTGAAAAGTCCTTGCTGGAAGTTCTTTTAAAGGATAAACAAAAATGTGGGGAGATAAAATGCAAGAAGAGATGGAGGCACTGGTAGACATGTGAATAAATACAAGTAAGTATTGGCTGGTAACATGATAATCCATAATAGAAATTAAAATAAAACTTCAACTAAAACATAGGACCTCGACTTCCAGCCAAGATGGAGGCATAGGTAGATACACTGTACCTCCTCACACAACCAAGGTAGGAACAACAACAACTTAGAAATAGAACAACAACCAGAACTGACAGAAAATTGACCTGTATGGAAGTCGGACAACCAAGGAGTTAAAATAGACAGGTTCATCCAGACCGGTAGGAGGGGTGGAGTCGGGCAGCTGGGTGGAGAGGGGTCACGGCACAAAGAGCTGTGGGACCAGGTGAGTAAGGCATCCTGGGCACTCAAGAGTGCAGTGGGTGGACCCTGGGAGCACAGGTGGCAGCTGGCAGGCTCCAGGCGCAGGGTGGCAACCGGCAGACCCAGCAAGTCGGCGATTGTGAAGCACTGTGTGCAACCCAGGGTCCCAGAGCTGGGAAATAGAGCCCCAGGGCACTGATTGAAAACACCTGTGGGGGTTGAGGTGCAGGGAGAGACTCCCAGCCCCACAAGAGAGTTCGTTGGAAAGTCCCACAGGGTCCTAGAATGTGCACAAGCCCACCCACATGGGAATTAGCACCAGAAAGGCCCAGTTTGCTTGGGGGAAGTGGCAGAAGGGACTGAAGTCCAACAGAGAGTAGAGCAAGTGCTATTGTTCCCTCTTGGACCCTGCAACCACATACAGCATCACAACCCAGCAACTGGGTTGACCTGCCCTGCTGAACACCTAAGTCTCCACCCCTCATACATAGCAGTCATGCAAGACAAAAAAAAAATGGTCCATACAGTAGAACAGATCAAAGCTCCACAGCAAATAAAACTAAACAACCAAGAGATAGCCAACCCATCAGATGCGCAGTTCAAAGCACTGGTGATTAGGATGCTCACAGAATTGGTTGAATTTGGTCACAAATTAGATGAAAAAAATGAGGGCTACACTAAATGACATGAAGGAAAATGTGCAGGGAACCAATAGTGATGGTAAGAAAACTGGGACTCAAATCAGTGGAGTGAACCAGAAGAAAGAAAGAAACAATCAAACAAAAGAATGAAGAAACAAGAATTCAAAAACACGAGGAGAGGCTTAGGAACCTCCAGGACATCTTTCAACATTCCAACATTCGAATTATAGGGGTACCAGAAGGGGAAGAGGAAGACCAACAAGTGGAAAACTTATTTGAACAAATAATAAAGGAGAACTTCCCCAATCTGGCAAAGGAAATAGACTGCCAGGAAGTCCAGGAAGCTCATAGAGTTCCAAAGAAGTTGGACCCAAGAAGGAACACACCAAGGCACATCATAATTACATTAGCCAAGGTAAAAATGAAGGAGAGAATCCTAGAAGCAGCAAGAGATAAGGGGACAGTCACCTACAAAGGAGTTCCCATCAGACTGTTAGCTGATTCTCAAAAGAGACCTTGCAGGCAAGAAGGGGCTGGAAAGAAGTATTCCAAGTCATGAAAGGCAAGCACCTATATCCCAAATTACTCTATCCAGTGAAGCTTTCATTTAGAATGGAAGGGCAGATAAAGTGCTTCTCAGATAAGGCCAAGTGAAAGGAGTTCATCATCACCAAGCCCTTATTTTATGAAATGTTAAAGGAACTTATCTAAGAAAAAGAAGATAAAAAATATGAACAGTAAAATGACAGCAAATTCACAATCATTAACACCACACCTAAAACCAAAACAAAAGCAAACTAAGCAAACAACTAGAACAGGAATAGAAACACAGAAATGGATCACATGGAGGGTTATCAACAGGCGAGTGAGGGGTGGAAGAGAGGGGGAAAAGGTACAGAGAATAAGTACCATAGATGGTAGGTAGAAAATAGGGGGAAGGCAAGAAAAGTATGGGAATGTAGACGCTAAAGAACTTATGACACATAGACAAGAACTAAAGGGGGGAATGTGGGTGGGAGAGGGTGTGCAGGGTGGAGGAGAATGAAGGGGGTAGTGGGACAACTGTAATAACATAATCAATAAAATATATTTTAAAAATAAAAAATAAAATAAAATAAAAAACAAAAAATAGGACCTCAATGACATTACTGATTAGAATTAAAGAGGTTTTAAGTGTTCAGGAGGAGCATCAATACAGTGATCAATTTGACTTAGGTAGGCCGTAGGCAGAGAGGAGACATTTGCAATGCACATAACTAAAAAAAAAAAACAATTTTCATACAAAATATATCAAGAACTATAAGCTAATAATTAATAACAAAGTGGGAAAGGATTTTTTTAAAAGAAAATTCAAAGGGAAAGAAATTTGAGTTGCCCATAATTAAAGATGCTTGACTTTATTATAAATTCAAGGAATGCAAAATAAAACAAAAAGAAGCAATTTTATGCCCATCAGATTTATAAAAGGTTAAAAGTCTGGTAAAATCAAATAATTGCAAGGCCGGAAAGAAACATGAACTCTCACACACTGATTCTGGGAGTGTGAATTATCACAGCCCTTTGGAAAGCAATTTGGTAAGATTTAGTGTCTTAGTCTCTTTAGGCTATAATAAAAATCCCATAGACTGATGACTTAAAAAACAGTCCTGGAGGCTGGAAAGTCCAAGATGAAAGTGCTGGCAGACTCAGTGTCTGGTGAGTGTCCCCTTCCCTATTCACAGGTGGCTGTCTCCTTGCTGCGTCCTCACGCGGCCAAAGGGGTGAGGAAGCTCTACAAAGTGTTTCCGAATCACATTCTTGAGGGCTCCGCCCTCATGATCTAATTAGCTCCCAAAGGCTCCACCTCCAAATACCATCACACTGGGTATTAGGTTTCAACACATGAATTTGGGAGGAACACAAACATTCAGTCTATAGTATGTATTGTATTGTATTGTATTGTATTGTATTGTATTGTATTGTATTGTATTGTATTTCATCTTTATTGTATCTCTCCATTACCATTTAGTCCCCTTATACCTCTCCTCATCCCCTGTTGTCCATGTCCATGAGTCCTTTTTCCTTGTTGCTCAATCTTTTCACCCCCTGGCTGCCCCTGCCCCAACAAGCTCTCACACTGCTCTCCATCTATGAGTCCATCCCCATTTCCTTGTTATCTCAGTTTGTTTCCACATATGAGTGAAATCATATGGTATTTGTCTTTCTCTGACTGGCTTATTTCACTTAGCATAATGTTCTCTGGGTCCACCCATGTTGTCACAAAGCATAAAACTTTCTTGTTTTCATGGCCTAACAATATTCTTTGTGTAAATGTCCCATAGTTGTTTAATGTACTCATCTACTGAAGGACAGTTGGGCTGCTTCCATATCTTGGTGAGAGTAAGTAACTGCAATGAACATAGGGGTGCTTATGTTCTTTCAAATTAGTGTTTGGGGTTCCTTCTGATATATTCCCAGAAGTGGTATCCCTGGGTCAAAAGGCAGATCCCTTTTTCATTTTTTGAGATTCTCTCCATACTGCTTTCCACAGTGGCTGCACCAATCTCCATTCCCACCAACAGTGCAAAAGAGTTCCCGTTTCTCCAGACCCTCACCAGGACTTGTTTGTTTATTAATCAGAGGCCCTTCTGACAGGTATGAGGTATTATCTTATTGTGGTTTTAATTTGCATTTCTTAATGGTTAGTGATGTTGAGCATCTTTTCATATGTCTATTGGCTACCAGTATGCCCTGTTTGGAGAAGTGTCTATTCAGGTCCTTTGCCCATTTTCTTAAATTGGCTGTTTATATTTTTGGTATAAGTTTTGTAAGTTCTTTGTAAATTTTGGATACTAAAACTTTATCAAATGTATCGGCAAGTATGTTCTCCCATTTCGTGGGTTGTCTTTTTTGTTGTTGATGATTTCCTTTGCTATGCCAAAAAAATTTTTGTTTGATATAGTCCCATTTGTTTATTTTTTTTCCTTTGTTTCCTTTGCCTGGGGAGATATATCTGATAAAGTAGTGCTATGAGCAATATCCAAGATTTTGCTGCCTACTTTTCTTCTAGGATTTTTATGGTTTGGGGCCTAACATTTAAATCTTTGATCCATTTTGAATTTATTCTTGTGTGTGGTGTAAGTAAAGTGAAAGATGTATCCATCTATGGCCTAGGAATTTCAACTTCTAGGCATACACCTTTAGACTGCAGTGGTTCTCAACATGGGCAGTTTTGCCCCCCAGGAAACATTTGGCAATGTCTGGAGGCATTTTGGGTTGTCACTACTGGAAGCTTGGTTTTGGCATCTAATTAGGAGAGGCCAGGATGATACTAAATATCCTACAATACATAGGTCAGCCTCTTTTTTAAAAATTTTAATCATTATTCAAGTACAGTTTTCTGCCTTTTACTCCCATTCCAGCCCACCCACCCAATCCTCCCCACTTCCCTCCAATTACCACCCCCCTCGCCAGTTTTTGTCCATGTGTCCTTTATATTTGCTCCTGTAAACCCTTCCCAAGCTCCCCTGAAATTCCCTCTTCTATCCCCTCTGGTGACTGTCAGCCTGTCCTCTATTTCAGTGTCTTTGCATAGGTCAGCCTCTTGCACAAAAAACTAATGTTCTATTTCAATTCAGCTAAAGCATGGAGTTTTGAGCAACAAATGAACACTGCAGGAAGAAATGAATTTATGCTGCCATACATGTAACACTTTAAAAACGCAAAATAATACTAATATATTTAAGGGAGTTTTCTGTGAAAATGAGCACAACTAATTCCTTGCAAAGTCTCCTCCCACACTGACTAAGCTGTGTGACTTGCTTTGGTTAATAGGATAATAGCAGACTTGACATCAGCAGAGACTGGAAAAGTGCTTGGGCATCACAATTCACACACCTGCGGTTCTTGGAGACGCTGTGACCACAAAAATTTGAATGACACAAGACCATTCTGTTGGATAATGAGAGGCACTTGATCAAGTCATTCTTGCTACACCACCTGACAATGAGTCACTTGCCAGACACGTCTGTAAAGCCAACCAGAGATCCACTCCTGAGGCCAGAAAGAGCTGCCCAGTTTAGAACTGTGAAAAATAATGTGTTGTCTTAAGTCAGATTTGTATCAGATTTTGTCACAAATTAAAAGATAACTGATACAATTGCTCATAGAGTGCATATACTGTAAATGCCTAAAAGCATGGATGGGTAGGCAGAACGAACCCCATTTTGGATAATGATTAACCATGGACAGTGACTGTGGATGGTAACTATCCCCCTGAAAGAAGGAAGGGGCTGGAAAGGAGACAGTGAGGCTTCAATTACACCTGTAACATTTTCTTAGAAACAGTCACAGAAAGGACTTCCAGTTTCAGCTCTGACATGAAAAGAGCTCAGAAGTTGTCTTATCTTTATAATCTGGAAAAAAAAGCTCAAAAAACTAAAAATCAATGCCTTTTCTTGTACCCACCAGAGAACTCCAGTTGCAAGGAACACTGCCACCCTGAAGTCAGGAGAATCAAGTGGACAGAGAGAGTGGCAGCTGAGATCAGCTTTCCTGTAGCCCCAGCTGCAAGAGCCACAAACTAGCAGGAACACTTACCAGACACTGGTCAGTTTGATGGATTGCTGGGGCTGAATGTGGACTAGCTGGAACACGAGCCACACCTGGATGGCACAGTCTTAGGAGGTACCCACACTGTTGTGGGTTTCACTTCCAGGAACCCCACCAGGTTCCCCTGGTGGAGCCAAGGCAGAGGACCTGTGTCTCTGACAGTGGGAGGGGAAAAGTAACTGTTTAGAAAACACCCAGAACATTTTTCATAAGAAAGACCTGCCCTTCCAGGGGAAAAGATTTTATCAGAACCTTATCTTACCTAGGAGGAAGGGCAATTACCTACTTCTAGCACATTCTGGAATCCTGTCTCACCTAAGTGAGGGCATGGGAGGCAGAGCTAAAAACACTTGTGAGGTTCACAGCCAAGGGACAGGGATGCAGGCCCACTAAAAGACTGAGATTCAATGATAAGATTATAAAATACTTCCCCTCTCCCACACCTTAACATCAAATCAACAGGACTCCAGTCAAGTAATGGTGGATCACAGCTGACAGAGCTGCAAGGTTCAGGCTCTATCTAAGAAGGGGGTCTTAGGGAGGCTCCAAGACAACAGGTAAGACAGAAGCAAGGACAGTCAAGGAATATTAAACCTCCAGAACCTATAGCTATAACAAGCACTATGCAAAGCCCAACTCCTAGCCAGGTTAACACAAAATCTCACACTGAAGGTCCGTTTACCTCACATCCAGCTTTTAACAACAACAATACAAGGCATGCTAAAAAGCAAGGGGGGGGGGAAACCTTGAAGAGACAAAGCAAGCATCAGAACCAGAGTCAGATATGACACATATTTTGGAATTATCAGACTGGGAATATAAAATAACTATGTTAAGGGCTGATATGACTGATATGACTAATATGTTAAGGGCACTAGTGGAAAAAGTGAACACCACACAAGAGCAAATGAGTAACATAAGCAGAGACATGGCACTCTCAGAAAGAACCAGACAGAAACGCTAGAAATAAAAACCACTGTAAGATAAATGAAAAATGCCTCCAATGTGTTCATCAGCAGATTGAGCACAGCAAAGGAAAGAATTGTTAAGTTTGATGATATGGCAATAGAAACTTGGCAAACTGTACCGTAAAAAGAAGGGAGAATTGTGGGACAATTTCAAAAGATGTAACAGATGCATAATTGGAATATCAGAAGGGGAAGAAAGAGAAAATGGAAAGAGAATGTTGAAGTGAATAATGGCTGGAAATTTCCAAAACTAAATGACAGACACAAAACTTCAAATCTAGAAAGCTCAGAGAACATCATCAGAATAAATATTTAAAAAACTACTCCTAGGTATATTATAGTCACTGTTCAGAAAACCAGAAATCTCTAAAGAAGCTGAAAGAGAGCACAGACTTTACCTACAGACAAACAAAGATAAGAATTACAGTGGTCTTCTTACAGAAATAATGCAAGTGTGGCAGAAACTATTTAAAGTGTTGAGAAAAAACTACCAGTCTAGAATTCTATAATCAGTGAAATTATCCTTCAAAAGCATGGGAGAAACAATGACTCTCTCAGACAAATGAAAACTAAGGGAATTCATTGCTAGATCATACACCCTGCAAGAAATGTTAAAATGTATTTTAAAAATTAAGTTCTTCAGAGTGAAGAAAAATGATGAGTCAGAAATGTGTATCTACATAAAGAAAGGAAGAATATCAGAGAAGGAATAAATGAAGGTAAAATAGCCTATTTTATTTTTCTTAGGGTTAGTTGATATAATATCAATAGATAACTGTTTGAGATGACAGTAACAATGTATTGAGTGATTGGAACATGTACATAGATTAAAAATAAATGACAGCAATGTTGCAAGAGAAGGGAGGGAGGAATTGGAATACATCTCAGCATCTTTGCTTTCCTGAGACTCTTGCCTCTTGTAGTCCCTTACTTTGGAAAATGGACCTTTGTGACTGATTTGTTAAATACTGGGATAGTTTCACTTTGAAGACTGAATTTAGTCTTCAGGGGTTGTTCAGACATGCAATCTTTCCTAAGTTTTATATGCAACACAAGTATCTGCATGACCTTCAAGGGAGGCTTGAATTTGATGCATCATAAAATCAATCTTTATTTCTCCTTTATTTGAAATACATAACCCTATGTCTGGAAACTGGAAGAAGCAGAAGTGTCTGTCACTTGAACTTAATTCTCCTCAGATTTTCTTTTGGTAAAGTTGGAAATCAGGTGTGTGTGTAGGTTGCCAGCTATTGGAAGGTTTTATGTGTACTGTGCTAAATTACTATCATTTTGGTTTGGTTGGCTATTAGATTATTTTTATCATTGTGCCCAAGCTATATGTTATCACTCCTTATAAATGAACAAATTTATGAACCCCTGAGTCATTTACACTTTAAGAGAGAGCTTTGACTCTAACAAAGTTGGCATTTGAACCCAGTTTCCCCTAGAGCACATTTTAAATTCCTGTTACTGTTAAATGATTTGCTCTAATTGTTTTACCCACAAATGAAAAGTGCTGGGCAGACTTGTTTTGCTTTTTAAAGTATGTGTTTTCCTTTGTAATTTTCCATACGTGAGAATGAAATGGAAAATCTATAGCCTTAGCAATCTTTAAAATTATATCGTCATTATGTCACCATGCCAGGGAGACAACATCGCAAGCACTTTTCCTTTGGAACACCTGCTCAAATAATTTTTTCCATACAAGGTATAATTTTCCTGCTGGATATTTACAAAAATAAGTAAACACACACACTGCAGTCAGCCAGCCGCTTTTCATGAAAACATAAAGGAAATGGTCATTACAAGTAAAACAACAACAATGAAAATGGGACTCCAATTCATTTCATTTTCTGGATGGATTGTGCAGAGTAATTCATGTGGCTAAAAACATACTATAGAAATTTATTGTTTACTCAGTAACTTTCCAGCTTTAAAATGTTTTTCCCAGTAAAATACAGTAAACACATGGACTCCTTGAGATTTTGACAACTGGTTCTTCATTCTCCATTCCTTAGAACCCTATTAACTAGGTTTTCTGCCTTATTCATGGGGTACATGTCTGTTCAGTTTGGAATCATTAAGACAAGAGGGTTAAATTCACCTTTTATTGGGCAGTGAATAATGAGTCTTGAGTACATGTGATTTCAAATTAGCCCCTCTTAATGTCAATTTCCCAGGGCTAAGTGGGTTTGAATTGGGAATTTAGATCTGATCTATAAGAACAAATACAAACAATGCTGGGCAGAGTGCTTGGTTCACAGAATTACCCTTCCAATAAGAAGCACAATTCGTGGTAGAAACATAGGCTGCCTGCCTGAAAGATCCCCTAAATGGCTGTGGTATGTCATTTTAATGTGTTTCATTGTTTTTCATGGGAAGCGACAGAAAGATGTCCAGAGGGTGCTGGCCCTGTGCTCCACACTGCAGTCAGGCTGACATGGTACCTTTCATTTCCCAGGCTCCCAGTCAACAGGCTCTGGCTAATCAGAGGCACTGGTGGGAGTTTGGAGGGCAGTGGGAAGGGCGAGCCAGGGTCTATCTTCCCCTCTGCTCTGTCTTTAGCAGCTTTACCCATGTAACTGGGTCTCCTTCATTGCTGTAGTTCATTCATGCTAGACAGGTCTGCCGAGGTTCCCCCTTCTTCCAGGTGACTGTGGCCTCTGGGCTCTGACAGCTCCACCTCCCTTGGTCCCCTCAGCCTGAGGGTGAGAGTAGCTTCCTGCTTGACTAATCTCTACGCTGTCTCCCAGGTTTGGGCTGGCTTCAGAGGTCTCCTTTCACCTTCTAACAATCTCCTGCATCTGGTCCAAAACACTTAAGTAGTCTCAGTTTTGCTGGTTAGATCTCACTAATACATAGACTAACTTGAGGAAGTAAAAGGCATTTTCTTTGCAACAGTGCTTGAGTCATTTACAAACTGGAGAAAAGAGCTGAACAAACAAGGCTTGGGAGTATAGGAACTAGGTTAGTTTCAGGACATGCAGCAGCAAAAATTCAAGGACATCTCTTGAGCACTGCCATCATATGACTCAGCTCCACCTACCTTCTGCCCACGAGTACCTCCACTGGAGAGTCAAATTTCCAGAAGAGTGAACTTTGGCAGTCGAGTTTGGGGCACAGGCCTACCCCTGTGGTGGTGGTGGTGGTGGTGGTAGTGGTGGTGGTTATCATGACTGAGAGAGACCAAAATCCCAAAGAATGGAAGGTGGAATGGTCCTCAGAGGATAGGGTTTGCACAATAAAAATAACAGGTGTTCACTGCTGTACCAAGGAGCTTGCCACAGTCAGACTCTGGTCCTGGACCTCACAGGCTCAGAATAACAATTTTGTGGGCACTCTAAGAATGAATCCATATCTCAGGAACAGACTCATACTATTAAGGTTTGCAGAGACTGACTCTCTCAAAAGGCTAATTTACTCATTTATAGTGCAAAATACAACTGTCAGGAGAGCTAGATGCTTACCATGCCTGACCAGCACATTCTTTTTAGGCAAACCACATAAAAATCAGATGGTGGAAGACTCACTTGTGGGCATGAACTCAGATCAAAGGTATTATATGAGACATGTGTCAAACAACACGTGTCTTGAATGTTGAGACATTGTGAGGGGTGTCTCTCCAGTAACCTGAGGCACTATAGCTGATGCAGGCTGGGTTCTCTGGAAGCAGATGCTGAGACAGTTTGAGGTGACTGCATTTGTTAGAAATCAAATCTTTGAAAGGAAGAGGGAAGAAGCAGGAAGCAGGATGGGGTAAAAGCAGAAGCTGAACTCTGAGGCAGACCTAGCAAAGCCTTGGCCCACCTAGCAGGAATCTTGGAGTAAGTCCTACCCATCAGAGTTGTCCAGTGTCTGGTCAAGATATCCAGGCCTTCACATTCCTGCCTCACTTGGTCACTGACTATGTCCTGCCCCAAGGGTGTCAAGGTCTTAGGCTAGCAGCTCTCTGAAGTGGAGGTAGACCTTAAAGAGCAGGGTGGCACATCGGTGGGTCTACCAGACTCATTGTGATCACACTCTTGCTCTGAAAGCAGCACAACTCAGGGCCACTTAGCCAAGAACTCTGCTCTTCTTTTCAATGAAGTCTTTGTATCTGCCAGGTTCTACTTGTCCCTGGATGTGCCCTGACAGTGTTGGCTTCTTACTCTCCTTTTTCAAATGCTCCTTTCTGTTTACCCCATCTCTCTCTAAGAGTATATGACAGAAGTAATTTCTGCTTCAAAATATCCAATCACTTTGAACTTCTGTCACCTCAAGATGACTGCCAGGTAACTGGTGATTAGTCTTTTGGGTGTTTCCAAACCTTCTAGACATGAAGGACAATCTCTCACTTTACTCTCACTCAAGGCAATCCACCCAGTGTGGTGGATGTCGCTACACTGACCTCAAGGACAACTTTGGTTGCACTGACTAAACATTAAATATACATTTCTTCTCCCATTTTCTATTTCCTTTCTGCTCTTCTTATACATGGGTTTAACAGAACATTCGAGAAGAGGTTGGATCCTGTGATAAATCCTTCTTTAGCATGGTGTCCAGTGCCCCTACACTGAGATTATACTCAGACTGGATGCTGCATCACAACGTTTGGATATACCAGAATCTAAATACATTATAAAGACAAAGAATCCTTATCATAGACAAACTACACATGTGTTAAAGTGGTGGCAGTATTTGCATTTCAAGATACACAGTCAGTGATAATTCTAGTCACTGTCAGTTTAATAAATACAGTTATTCTTTTCTTATCCATAAAATCTACCATAAAAACCCAAGTTGAAGTTGACATGTCATTACTTGGTGAAGTCATTCTAAAAGCCCCAGGCATGATTCACAGCTCATGTTATTTATGGTTTACAGAGGAAAAGGGGGGGATTGGCTGGTTGTATCTCAGTTACTTTCAGAATTCAAATTACAAGCTATAGTACATACATACATATGTGCCCTAGAAGAAAAAAAGTAGGCCACTTGAAATTAAATATCAAATTAATATATACTCTATCCAAGTTCAGTCTTTCACAAGATAATATACAAGAAGTATTTTTATGTTATTTTTCTGTGCTTGCCATCGCCCATGAACATTCACCCACCATTCAATCTGCCTCTAGATTCCTTTTTTTCACTGCCAATCACATCCCAAGCCCCTGGACCCACTGCCTTCTCTTTTCTGCAGTTATCTGCCTCATAATAACTCTACTGTTTCTAGAAGCAAACATTTTTTACATTGAAAATTGCCTCTCACTTGTTGGCAATCCAAAATCTAAGCATCATAGAGCAGAAAACCAGAAGGACAGCCTCATGGCTCAATAAGCAAAGACTTGATTATTTAATCAAGTTTAGGGCCCATCTAATAAAAACACATGCATCTTTAATTTTTATTCATACTCCATGGCATAAACACCCTATAAAAGTCTATATAATGCACATTTGAATAATAGATTGGGGGTATGGGTTTATGTGCACATAAAGACATAAAGCTTATATTTTCTTGGGTATATTCAGTTCTGAGAATTGATGTAAAATGTTTTGACCCAATCCCATCATGATGCCTGGGCAGGCAGAGTTCTCAGGTTCAGCTGTGTAAAATTTGGACCACATTCAGTTGGTCTACACAGAATAATAGAATAAAAATTGGTCTGGGTATTTGTGGCTCATGTTTGCCATTTGCTATTTCACGCAGTCAAGAGTTGAAGCTGCTGCCCCAAATGCATCCCCTACACTGATATATTTTTCTTGTATCCTACAGTTATGATCTATTTTATTTTTTTCCAGCTAGACAGTATAATGTCTTCTTTTCAGATACCCAGTCTATGCCCTTGTGAGCATTTCAACTAATCAAGACAACAAATCAATCTGTAACACCTTGAGAAAATTCCCCAGGTGGAAGCATACAGAACACCCACGACAAACTTCCTCTATGATCCAGTGCCCCCATCTGCCTCAGGCTACAGAGATTCTGTAAGTGCTCTGTGTGTGTGTATTTTGTTCATACAGCCTTCCCTTTATGCTCTTTTGTTCTAGTAACACAGGAGAAAGTAATTTCAAAGTAAATCCAATGGTCCCAATTTGAATCTGAATGAAAGACAGCTCTATTTCAGAAAACTCTAGACCCTTAAAGAGAAGTATCCAGAATATTCAACATACACACTAGCCCTAAATTTTTAAATATGGCTTCCTTAATTCCTCATAAATTTCGCCTTACCATTAACAAACAGCCCCTTTCTTTGGCCAGCTCTCACTAGTTGGTCATAGTCTTTTGTATTTTAAAAAAAACCTAAAGCCTGTTGCCAACTTTCATCTCTTTCTACTTAGTACCCCCTCTCTCCCCCTCACAGCCATCAAATTATTGAAAAGAGCTGTCTACATTCACTCTTTCAGTTTCCCATCCAGTCTAATCATCTTGCCAGTTACTACAAAATCTATATCCAACACTCCTAAGAGCGCTTGGCCTTTTGGAAGTGCTGGGGGAAAAATTATTAAATGATTAAATAGATCTGGTTGTTCAAGCTGGGAGTATGAAGCACACATCCTTAATTCTTTCCTTTACTTGCTCCCTTAGTCAGTCAATCACCAAGCCTTTTAGATGATACTTCCTGAAGAGCTCTGGTATCTGCTGTCTTCTTACTATTCTTATAGCCATTACCTTAGTTCTACTTTGAACTACCAGCATCCCACACCTTGATTATTGTTACAGTTCCTTAACAGGTCTGCCCAATCCAGGTGTCTCAGCAAGAATGGCCTTTCACAACACTACGTTCCTACTTTAAAAAATGCTGCTTAATGGATTCCTATAGACTCCAAGATTACTTCAAATTCATGACTAGTCTGTAGTTCATTACTTTGCACTGTTCCCAGATCAGAACCTAAATTCAATACATGCTAAATTGCAATTTTCCAAACAGGCTGTTCTTTCTCCAGTCTAGAAATTTGCCCCTGCCCCTACTTCTGCCCAGCTGCCCTCCCCCTTCAATTTTTCATTCTTTTTACCTGACAAACTCCTGCCTGCTATTTGAGCTCACTGACCCTGGCAAGCATTCCCTGCTCCCCTGACACTCAGTCAGGTGCCCCCATGCTTTCCCCATGACAACCCCTACTCCTCTGTACGTCATGTTCAGGCCATCCTTTTACAATCACCTGCTTACCCGTTTGGCCGGTCTATTGAATGAGTTGAATTTGGCTTGATTGTCTCCCACCAGTGCTGTCAAACGCTGACAGGTCTCTGTTCTTCCTGGAAACAGCTGGGGCATATATCTCATTGCTCTGTAAGATCTTCATGTATTAAAGAGCAGTCTTGCTTTCAGACATTAAGAAATGCAGTCCAATTCTGTATCAGTATTTCCATCTTTCACCCAATTCTTGGTTTCTCTTTGCGGGGCCTCCAAGACTGGGGTCAGGGAGAGGGATGAGAAGAAAAGGGGCAAAGATCTACTTATTTCCCTGGTACTGTTTGCAGATCTCCTTTGGCTGTTGAATGCTCACACCCAAATGGTGGTCCCTTTCATGGGGCACATTGCCAGATTCTTGAGTCATCTTCTTGAGGATGAGCTCACTAACTAGTCTGTTCTGAGAACCCCTTCACTCTTCAGCTTCTGCCTTCCAGCAGAATGTGTTCTGATTCCCCGGGGGTCAGCCTCTTGAACTGGATGCTTTCATGTTGACTCCAGCTTGGTTAACTTTCTACACAGTCTTGCAAACCCTGGAAGTGTGGGTCATTCCTTTTACAAGCATCTCTTTTTTAAGGACACTGCTGTTTCCTCCAGCAGCCTCATGAGATTCAGAGCAGTCTCCATGCCTGCTGAAGTCTGGGGCACACATCTCTTGTACTCCTAGTGCCTGCAGCTCCAGCTTGTCTTAAAGGGAGGCAGCAGGTATCTCCCTTTCTCCCTAATGGGGAAGTGAATGGAATCACCATAAAGCTAAGCTCTCTGCTCATATGAATTACCTTAAAAAATACTTTTTCTTAACTATCTAGGCTTCTCTTCTCGTCTAAAGGTTGAATTTAGACGATGGGCTAGGAGTCACAGGATTGACTTTGCTATGTCCTAGCAATTCCTGTGGAGATGGTCCTTGTCCTCACTGGAATACGCAGGCACACTGAGGCAGCAGGGAAAGTCCCACTAGATGTGGTGTTATGTCTGTTCGTCTCCCTTTGTGGACTGACCAGGCTTGTCGGCAATTCACCCTTATACTCCCAATGTCTGGCACAGCGTGAAGCTGCAATAAATTTCAGAGAATATAACTAATTGCTGTGCATATTGTGATACATTTCAGAAAGAGTCATAAGCAATATGCTTTGCTGCACAAGGAGAGACAGGCCAGGTCTACCTGAGGATGTTAGAAAAGACTCATAAAAGTGAAATTTTCCCTAAAAATATGTACTTTACATCATTACTGAGTCTTTAAGGGAAGTCATAGAGCTTTCTTATTTTCTTTTATTTTTTCATTTATTTATTTTTTACTTTTTTTTAATTGCTGTTCAAGTACAGTTGTTTCCATTTTCAACTAACTCATTTTATTGTTTTGTAGAAGAACACAGTGAACATAACAAAATGTTTTTAAAAACTTTCTACCACCTTTTTTTAAAATTTTCTTTTTTTACGTGAGCTTTTTTAAAATTTTATTTTAATCATTGCTCAATTACAGTTTTCTCCTTTTTACTCCCAATCCAGCCCCCACTCCCAACCGTCCCCACTTCCCTCCCATTACCACCCTACCCTTAGTTTATTACCATGTGTCCTTTAAATTTGTTCCCGTGAACCCTTCCCACTGTCCCCTGAAATTCCCTCTACTCTCTTCTGTGGGCACTGTCAGCCTGACGTCTATTTCAGTGTCTTTGGTTATATTTTGCTTGTTTCTTTGTTTTGTTATTTAGGTTCCTGTTAAAGGTGAGATCATATGGTATTTGTCTTTCACTGCCTGGCTTGTTTTGCTTAGCATAATGTTTTCCAGCTCCATCCATACTGTTGCAAAGGGTAGGAGCTCCTTCTTTCTTTCTGCTGCATAGAATTCCATTGTGTAAATGTACCATAGTTTTTTGATCCATTCATTCACTGATGGGCATCTTGTTTGCTTCCAGCATCTAGCTATTGTAAATTGTGCTGCTATGAACATTGGGATGCATAGGTTCTTTTGAATTGGTGGTTTAGTATTCTTAGGATAGAGTCCCAGCAGTGGAATTGCAGGGTCAAAAGGCAGATCCATTTTCAGTTTTCTGAGGAAGTTCCATACTGCTTTCCATAGTGGTTGTACCAGTCTGCAGTCCCACCAGCAGTGCACTAGGGATCCCTTTTCTCCACATCCTCTCCAACACTTGTTGTTTGTTGCTTTGTTTATGATGGCCATTCTGTCTGGTGTGAAGTGGTATCTCATTGTGGTTTTAATTTGCATCTCTCTGATAGCTAGCGATATTGAACATCGTTTCATGTGTCTTTGGATCTTCTGTATGTCCTCCTTGGAGAAGTGTCTGTTCAAGTCCTTTGCCCACTTTTTAATTGGATTCCTTGTCTTCTTAGAGTGCAGTCTTATAAATTCTTTATATATTTTGGAGATTAAACCCTTGTCTGAGGTGTCATTGGCAAATATGTTTTCCCATACAGTTGGTTCTCTTTTAATTTTGATACTGTTTACTTTAGCTGTGCAGAAGCTTTTAATTTTGATGAGGTCCCATTTGTTTATTCTTTCCTTTATGTCCCTTGCTCTAGGGGACACATCAGTAAAAAAGTTTCTTCGTGAAATATCTGAGATTTTCCTACCTACGTTCTCCTCTAGGACTTTAATGGTGTCATGTTTTATATTTAAGTCTTTTATCCACCTTGAATTTATTTTTGTATATGGTGTAAGTTGGTGCTCAAGTTTCATTTTTTTGCATGTGGCTGTCCGGTTCTCTCAACACCATTTGTTGAAGAGGCTATTTTTACTCCATTTTATGTTGCTGCCTCCTTTGTCAAATATTAATTGACCATAGAGACTTGGGCTTATTTATGGGCTCTCTGTTCTGTTCTATTGGTGTATGTGCCTGTTTTTATGCCAGTACCAGGCTGTTTTGATTACAGTGGCCTTGTAGTATAGTTTAGTGTCAGGTATTGTGATCCCTCCTACTTTACTCTTTCTCAAAATTGCAGCAGCTATTCGGGGTCGTTTATAATTCCATATAAATTTTTGAAGTGTTTGTTCTATGTCTGTGAAATATGCCATTGGTACTTTAATAGGTATTGCATTGAATGTGTAAATTGTTTTGGGTAGTATGGACATTTTAATGATATTAATTCTTCCAATCCATGAATACGGTATATGTTTCCATTTGCTTGTGTCTTCCTTGATTTCTTTCCTGAATGTTATGTAGTTTTCTGAATACAGGTCTTTTACCTCTTTGGTTAGGTTTATTCCTAGATATTTTCTTTTTCTTTTTGCTATTTCAAATGGAATTTTTTCCTTGATCTCTGTTTCTGCTGTTTCATTGTTGGTGTACAGAAATTCCTTTGATTTCTGGATGTTGACTTTGTATCCCGCTGTTTTCCCAAATTCATGTATTAGGTCAAGCAGTTTTTTGGTAGAGCCTACAGGATTTTCTATGTATACTATCATGTTATCTGCAAACAGTGACAGTTTTGTTTCCTCCTTTCTGATTTGGATGCCTTTTATTTCTTTTTCTTGTCTGATTGCTGTGGTGAAAACTTCCAGCACTATATTGAAGAGAAGTGGTGAAAGTGGACAGCCTTGTCTTGTTCCTGATCTTAGTGGAAAAGATTTTAATTTTTGCCCATTGAGTATGATGTTGGCTGTAGGTCTCTCATATATGGCCTTTATTATGTTGAGGAATGCTCCCTCTATTCCCACTTTGCTGAGTGTTTTTATCATAAATGGGTGCTGTACCTTATCAAATGCTTTTTCTGCATCAATTGATATGATCATGTGGTTTTTGTCTTTGCTTTTGTTTATGTGATACATTTACTGACTTGCGAATATTGAACCATCCTTGCATCCCTGGAATGAATCCCACTTGGTCACGGTGTATGATCTTTTTAATGTATTGTTGGATGCAGTTTGCCAGTATTTTGCTGAGGATTTTAGCTTCACTGTTCATCAGTGATATTGGCCTGAAGTTTTCTTTCTTTGTTGTGTCTTTATCTGGTTTTGGAATTAGGATGATGTTGGTCTCATAAAAAGAGTTTGGGAGACTCCCATCTTTTTGGATTTTTTGAAATAGTCTGTGAAGGATAGGGGTTAGCTCTTCCTTAAATGCTTTGTAGAATTCTCCTGTGAAACCATCTGGTCCAGGGCTTTTGTGTATTGGGAGCTTTTTTATTACTGCTTCAATTTCTTTTGTTGTTATTGGTCTGTTCAGGCTTTCTGCTTCTTTTTCATTGAGTTTTGGAAGATTATATTTTTCTAGAAAGTTGTCCGTTTCACCTAGGTTTTCAAATTTCTTGGCATACAGTTCTTTGTAGTAATTTCTTACAATCCTTTGTGTTTCTGTGGTATCTGTTGTAATCTCTCCTCTTTCATTTCTGATTGTGTTTATTTGGGTCTTCTCTCTTTTTTTCTTGATGAGTCTGCTTAACGGCTTGTCGATTTTGTTAATCTTTTCAGGAACCAGCTCTTGGATTCATTGATGCTTAGGATTGTGCTTTTAGTCTCTATGTCATTTAATTCTGCTCTGATCTTGGGTATTTCCTTCCTTCTGCTTGCTCTGGGCTGTCTTTGTTGTTGTTCCTCGGGTTCTTGTAGACGTAGGGTTAGGTTGTTTGTTTGGAATGTTTCTAACCTTTTTAGGTGGGCCTGTATCGCTATGAACTTCCCTCTCAGGACTGCCTTGGCTGTGTCCCATAAGTTTTGGGTTGTTGTGAGTTTGTTTTCATCTGTTTCCAGAAGCCTTTTGATTTCTTCCCTAATATCATTCTTGACCCATTCATTGTTTAATAGCATGCTATTTAATCTCCATGATTTTGAGTGTTTTTGGTTTTTTCCCTTGGGGTTGGTTTCTAGCTTCAGTCCCTTGTGGTCTGAGAAAATGCTTGGTATGATTTCAATTTTCTTGAAATTCTTGAGGCTTGTTTTGCATCCTATCATGTGGTCTACCTTTGAGAATGTTCTGTGCACATTTGAAAAGAATGTGTATTTAGCTTCTTTTGAATGGGGGGCTCTGTATATATCAGTAAAGTCCATTTCCTCAAGGGTATTGTTCAATGCTACAATATCTTTGTTGATATTTTGTTTGGAAGATCTGTCCATTTTTGATAGTGTGGTGTTAAAATCTCCCACTATAATTGTGTTGCTGTCCATATCTTTCTTGAAGTCCTCTAAGATTTTCTTTATGTATTTCGGTGCTCCTATGTTGGGTGCATACATATTTACAATATTTAAGTCTTCTTGATGGATTCTTCCCTTGAGTATTATGAAGTGACCTTCTGGGTCTCTCTTTATGGACCTTTTTCGGAAGTCTATTTTGTCTGATATGAGTGTTGCTACCCCAGCTTTTTTTTTCCCGTCCATTTGCTTGGAAGATTTGTTTCCAGCCCTTCACTTTCAGCCTGTGTAGGTCTTTTATCCTGAGGTGGGTCTCTTGTAGATAGCAGATATGTGGGTCATTTTTTCTTATCCAATCAGCTATTCTATGTCTTTTGATTGGAGCATTTAATCCATTTACATTTAAGGTTATTATTGATAGGTACTTATTCATTGTCTTTTATGTACATGTGTTTCTCTCTCTCTCTCTCTCTCTTTTCCCTCCCTTCCTTAAAGCAGTCCTTTTAGAATCTCTTGCAGAGCTGATTTGGTCGAGGTGTATTCTTTTAGACTGCTTTTGTCTGGGAAGCTTCTTATTTGGCCTTCTATCTTGATCAAGAGCCTTGCTGGATATAGCAGCCTTGGTTGCAGACCTCTGGTTCTCATTACCTGGAATATTTCTTGCCATTCTCTTCTGGCTTGAAGTGTTTCCATTGAGAAGTCAGCTGTTAGCCTTATTGGGGCTCCCTTGTATGTTACTTCCTTTTTCTCCCTTGCTGCCTTTAAGATTCTCTCTTTGTCTTGAAATTTTGCCATTTTAATTATGATGTGTCTTGAGGTGGGCCTCTTTGGGTTCCTCTTGATTGGGACTCTCTGTGTTTCCTGGATTTGTGTGACTTTTTCTCTCATCAAATTAGGGAAGTTCTCCTTCATTACTTTTTCAACTAGGTTTTCTATCCCTTGCTCTTCTTCTTCTCCTTCTGGTATCCCTATTATATGGATATTATTACGTTTCATATTGTCTTGCATTTCTCTTAATCCCTCTGCATTCTTTCTGAGCCTCTTTTCCTTTTCTTGCTCTTTCTGGATGCTGTTTTCTACTTTGTCCTCCAGCTTGCTAATCCGATCTTCTGCTTCATCGATCCTGCTTTTCACTCCTTCTACTGTGTTCTTCAGTTCAGAAATTGTATTCTTCATTTCCTCTTGACCTTTGTTGAGAGTTTCTATTTCCTTTTTCATGTTTATACAGTTTGCAGTGAGATTGATGTAGTTTCCCTCTAATTTCTGATAGCTCATTGTGAGTTCATTGAACTTCCTGATAATCATTGTTTTGAACTCACTATCTGATAGTTGAGTTGCCTCTATTTCACTTAGCATTTTTCCTGAGGCTTCCTTGTTTCCCTTCAATTGGGGGTTGTTTCTTTGTTTTCTCATTGTTCGTGGGTTTCTTCTTTTTTCTTCTTGTTTGTTAATTTGATCTGTTCTGATTCCCTTTAATTATGGTGTGAACTTCTGTGGTAGAATATTTGTGTGATTCAGTGGTGCAATCTCCTTCATGTATCCTGGTGTTCACAGCTTCCCCCTACTCTTTTTTTGTGATCAGTTGGAGGAGTAAAGCGAAATGGTTTAAGACAGCAATACAATCTACTATGATATTTACATTAGCAGCCAGTAGAGAAGAAATGGGTTATCCTTTTGCTCCTTATAGTGTTAACCATGATCCTCCACCCCACTATCCATGTTTTAGTAGGATGGAAGGAGGGTAAGACTCTTATTGGGGACGAGAGGATTGTTAGTTGGATCTAGAAAGCTGTGAGGCTGTGGGAGGTCAGATTCTAAGGTATGATTGGATTAAAGATTAGTATATAGGAGTAGTGTGTAAAAGAATAGAGACAACCCCCACAATAGTGTAGTTCAGAAAACTGCAAGGTGGGCTGAGATCAGGTAGGGGTATTGAGTAGTATTTATAATTGTATGAACTAAGTCTTATTAACAGTAATAGTAAAGTGACAGGCAGAATTGATGAGATCTAGATAACAAGAATAAAGAGTATAGAACCTTGAGAGGTGTATTAATGGAACACAGATGAAGAATAGTAAATTATCAACACATTGTGACTGAGATACCAGGGGGAACCTATCAAATGTCAGTATAACCAGCCAAGCAAAGAAGATTATACAGAAAGAAAAAAAATACCAAAATACTGTTAAAATAAAAAATGTCAGAAAAGTGAGAAAAAGATAATACAAATTTACAGTAACTTGCAAGATTGAAAAAAAGAAAAGAAAGAAAAGCAGAAGATGTAGTGCAGGAGAGATAAATTTGGAGTGGAAAGAATAATATTAGGATGAATGGAAGAGAAACATAAGGGATTGCGAGGTATAAAAATAATAAGAATCGAAAAATAAAATGTCACTTAAAACACAAGATAAAATCAATCAACCAACAACAGCCACAAAAACAAAACAAAACCAAACAAAACAAAATAAGAAAAACCTCTTGTTGGTTTCTGGCTGGCCAGACCAGTTTTTCTGATCTTGCTGGCTTCATTTGGCTGAGGGACCTTTGAAATGCTTCTCCCTCTTCCCAGCCAGATCTCAGCAAGACTGTCAGGTACCCTGGGCGCTCCCAAGCACACTCGCTGTCTAGAGCTCACTGCCGCGTTCTTTCGGACTCCGGGGTCCTGCAGGGTTCCAGCTGTATGATCTCAGAAGGCACCCGAGACATTGTGGGATTCACTGCGCCCTCCCTGGGAATCGTAATAGTGTGCGCCCCTCCACCAAACTTTTGAGGTTTGGGCTCTAGGATGGCCCTAAGCACCACGCCATGACTCTTCTGAATTCACAGGGAGCGCGAGATAGGCTTCCCGATGGAGCACACGACCCTTCCGGGTTCACAGTGCTCGAGAGTCAGGCTTCGAGATGGAGTGCGCAACCCCCCCGGAGTTCACAGTGAGCGTGAGTGAGGCCTCCCGATGGGGCACGAGCGGAGTCCTTCCCAGCTCTTTGTTTTCCACTGATCCACACCCCGACCAGGCCAGGGGTGTTGGCGCCTTTCCCCACCAGGGGCGGTCGTGTTGGGTGGGGCCCCTCACTCCTCCCAGGTCTCTGGGTGGGTGTTCATAGTCCCTGGGCGATTTTTTCCCAGACCAACTGGCCAATCTGTTCCTTCAAGTGACACGTTCTCCCCTGGAGTTGCTCAACCCCCGTATTCGGTGGAGGGAGCAGCGACTCCCCTCTCCTGGGAGCCCTGAGGCACACCCTGGAGCACCGGGCCTGGGGACTGCACACCCCCAGACCCCGCACTGATTCCCGGGTCCCTTTTGTCCCGAAGCAGTCTCCCTACCATCTGGTTTTCCAGTGATCGCAATAATCCCTGATGTCCTGCTTTCAAAAGTGATTCAGTAACCCAGTCCACTTGCTCTGCCTCCCCACCGATCCTCGAGTTTCCCTCCTCTTCACAGAAACCGAGAAAAACGCTGCCTAGAGCAAAGCCGCCATCTTCCTCCCCCCCTCTATCATCTTTTTAAAACATCAAAATTAATAGTATTGCTCATATCAGGCTTGTCTGAACTTAGCATTTAAAAGAGGAATGGCTTTAGCTTTAAGTAAACAATTATAACAGGCAATTTTCAAGAGTTTTGTCTGTAGGGGTGTCCAACCTGCAGCCCACAGGCTGCATGCAACCCAGGATCACAGTGAATATGGCCCAACACGAAATTGTAAATTTACTTAAAATTGTATGAGTTTTTTTTGTGATTACATGTCACAATGTATTTAATGTGTGGCCCAAGACACCTCTTCTTCCAGTGTTGTACATAGACGCCCAAAGGTTGGCTACCCCTGGAAGGTTTTTCCTGGTTGGAAGTAACATCAGCCCCTTGGATTTAATTTTAGCTGAAAGGGTTTCTTATTATAAAGACAACAGTGGCCATCATGGAACCCAAAGACAAAAATGTAGCTGATTGCATGAACTCACTGAACCTGAGACTACTCTAGAATATTCTGGTGAAGTCTCATATTTTCTCCCAGTCTGTTTCCCAGTTTTTTCTGTTTGGTAATCCACCTGGCTTAGCAGCCACTGCTAATGGCCTCTGAGGTGACATGTGACTAGTCTCAGCACCCTTCGTCCAGTCTCAGTTCCGAATTCCTGTTTGGACCAGGTGCCCGTGTCTAATTAACCATGCCTGTGCCTTTATGTAGATGAGGGGGGACAACATTTCCCAGGTGTAGAAACAGGTGACTGGACTGCTAATAGATAAGTAATGAGGACAGATATTTCAAAGGCTTAGTTCTTCACCTCAAGAAAACTCTCATCTCAGGATTTTGGCAGTGGACTTACCTACTGAGAAGAGATAATATTCACTCTATTACTCTGAAGCAACCTATATTCTGTTCAAAGGTTTGGGGATCTCCTTTCTCCTTAAGAACAGAAACTTTATTTTTATAACCTCATTGCTACTTCTACCATTAGTTTTGGTTTACAGTTGCTATTGTGTTTGGAGTCAGAAAAGAAAAATAACAACAAAACATCTCTAGGTATAAACACATCTTACAATCAGAGTTTAAACTCAACCAAACTCTGATTTTAACTGTGCTCCTTTTCTGATCATAACTTGTTGGAGAGCTCAGCAGGACTTTAATCAGAAAATATATTTGACCCAGAAAAAAGCTAACTGCTTCTTCTTTTTCATTTGAGGAGATATATAATATAGGCACGTGGCTATTTGGGCAATGATCCTAATAGCTTTTAAATTAAATTAGGCTCTGTGACTTTTAAACACTATTGCATACACTTCTTCTTTGTAGTACCATGTTAATTTCTGTGCAACACACTTATTTTACCTCCATCAGACTGCACCTTAACATTCCTGGTGACTTCCTCCAGCTCTCCTTCCTCCCCTGCTGGGCAGATATTCACAGAGTGTGTAATTCTAGTCTGCACCAAGGAAATAATGGATCCCAGGGTTTTGTAAATATTGGGAGTGAGGAGAGTTTGGAGAAGAGGGGAGCACAAGGGGAGGAAATAAAAATACTGTGGGTAGTTAAAGGCACACAGAGTCCTCTTGATTTCCAATAGGGTTCATTCCCATAATTAAAGTTTCTTTTCTTTATTCTCAGGTAAACATGGCAAGTACAGAATAATCTCAGAAGCTTTCTGATGCTGAGTGACTTTTACAGAAAGGTATGATCACAGGGGTATGCAATTCTGACAACCTTATTTATACTAAGAATGCCATCAACAATATTTAAGTTCAGTGAATTTTATTTATTCCCACTAGTGCCAGCAACAAAATTCAGTTTTAGATCAGGACACATTTAACTGCTATACTCACAAAATGCAGAACAGCCATAATTTGCTAAATGTGGGACTGATTACACCACACACCTCACAGGGTCTTAA